>NC_090931.1:776418033-776723259 GCF_040938575.1 Ambystoma mexicanum
GGGCAAAAAGTTGGACACACGCCCAGCTATTCTAGAGCTTTGGAAAATCTATGAACAGGGAAAGGAAGAGGAGCCGCCAATAGATTGGATACTTAATGTATGTACAGAGGGGGGTGACACGCCTACCGCGCCACCCGCCCTGTCTGAAACAGAAATTGAAAACCATAAGGATGAGGGGTTATACCCACTGAGAGAACTTAAAGTAACCATGGGGTACAGCAACCCAGCGTATGAGCCACCTACGCAAAGTAGTGACGAAAATCAAGGTAAAGATAAAGATATCACCTACACAGTCCCAAGGGACAAGGAGAGACGCAATGATGAAAGAATGGACCAGACACAGACAAGTGCATCTCTCGACAAGGAGAGAGAAGGTAAAAGATGGAAAGGAAGGGAAGCTAGAACTGAGATAGCATTCGCAAAAAACAAATGAATGGGAGGGCAGATTTCATTGAAACTCGATGGCAAAGGCATTAATGATGTGAAACAAAAGGAGAGGCTAGACAATGTACAGAAAAAGGAGAAAGAGAAATAATTGAGAGACGAAAGAATAAGGAAAAAAGATAGGTAACGACGACAACAGTTATATTGTGAAGAGCAAGAAAGACAGCTCGATCGCAGACAGAGACCAGCCAATGATCAATACAGACAAGAGCAGCGTAAATTAGAGGAAGAGCAAAGAGTACGAGAGAAAATAATAAAGAGACAAAGGGATGAGGAAATCCAAAGGGCAGATGAACATAGAAATGAAAAGAAAAAGGAAGAAGGGTCAGAGAAGAGGCGAGGAAGTGCAGAGAGTTTGATGATGATGTAGAACGCAAGCGAAGACAGAGAGCACGAGATTTTGAATATCTGGAGAGAGAGGTTAGTAGTAGATTGGGAAGACATCGAAGAATTCTTTCCTGAGTATGATTCAGTACCAGGCACGTCTAGGGCGAATATTGAAGATGACTTCGACACCAGAAGCATCGGAGAAATGATCGACAGAATATATGACGAAATGGGGTTAGAACAAATACCCCAAGGGAGGGGGAAAATGAGCGCCTAGAGAACACTCAGCTTTACGACACTGAGGACGTCTTCCAAAGTAGTGGGAATAGAGAACTATCCCTGGATATACTAGAAATAAGTAGGAACAAAGAAGACACGAGAAGTTGCACGAGTTGGGGACAGACAATGTCCAACACAGAAAGGGAGGAGCGCAAACAAAAGGAGGAGGAGACAAGGGGTGAAAGATGATTCCCAAGGGGAAAAAGGATAAGATGGTCAGACACTAGTGAGTCTGCGCTGAGGGCATCAGAGTTAGCCACACAGTCAGAAAACCATGAAGAAGTATCTCACGGTCAGAGGGGGGTGTCTCCACCGCCCTATGTGAGTAGGCTTAGGACATTGGCAGGCAGGCGGCGATGTGGGAATGTTGCCCCTGCAATAAACAGGATAACAACGAGAGACGAGAGAGAGCACAATGCATCCCAATATGTGTTACTCAAGAAAGGGGGAGCAAGACCACAGTATATTCCATGGCCACACATGGATCGAGAAAATTTGAAAAACAAGCTTGCAATGTTGACATCGGAAGCGGAAAATGGATACATGAGTTAGAAAAAATGACTAATAGCTATAGGGGATATAAAGGGTCTCTTAATCACCATACTTGGTGAGAGAGCAGACGATATGTGGACACGGGCAGGTTACCCTGGTGTGACCACAATTAATACTGCGCATGATGGAGCACCATTTAACAATTGCAGAGCCATGGTATGAAAACCTCTACAAGTGCTTTACCCAGACACTTCCAATATGGGAGCTATAATGACACGAAAAATGAAGGAGTCGGAGGATCTGTTGAGTTACATATAGAATTTTCAAGACGCGTGGGTACTCGAGACTCATGAATCTTGGGGGAAATCTATACCTGTGTTCTACCATATATTGTGCCAATGGCTGCCAGAGCCGGTACATAAATAGCTCAAGAAATTGGTAGGAATCGAGGCTAAACCATGGTCAGAAATACAGCTGACCATTGCACACTATTGCAGGCTACTGCAAGAAAAGAATCACAAAAAGGAAGCTGCACGAAAGGGTGAAGAGGCCAAACTGGTACAGAAGAAATTGTCAAAATATGTTCTTGAGGGAGCCATGATAACTAGCGCAGCTGAATCGAGCAAGCAACAGGCCAATAATCCACAACAGAATATTCAGGGCAATACGGGGTTCTGCCCCAGGAGAAGAGGATTTAGGGGCAGAGGATGGCAGAGTAATCAAGGAGGTTTCTAGAATAATCAAGGAGGTTTTAAAAAAATGCAAAATGGCAATCAAGATATGTCTAACGGGCAAATGATCAGACCACCACCAGTATGTTGGCTGTGTGGATTGACAGGGCACTTAGCTCACAAATTCATAAATCAAGGCGTGATGCAAAACGGCCAAGGAATAGGAACAGGCGTGGCAAATCCACCCGCCTTCGTACAGCAGGGAGTTGCACAGAATCACATGGTGCAACAGCAAACGCCAAGAGCACAGAAAAACCCACAACCCCAAAGTATAGTACGTTTTCCACAAGGGCAGTCCCAACAGTCACTGTTGCAATTGTCACAAACGATGAGCACAGGGCAGACCATGAGCCCTGGAATGGGAAGTAACATTAGGAACGGGGGAAATCCATCAGCACAAGGTGGGACAAAAATGTATATGGACTAGGACAGCTCACTGGGAGCCCTGATGTGTTCTATCGTATCAGTGACACCAGAACCTCACCAGGAACCTAGGGTGGATGTCGTTATAGGGGATAAAGAATATTAATTCTTAGTTGACACGGGCGTAACACGTTCGTGCATACGTGAAGGCAAGTTTTCCTTGTCTGGCGATGCCATAAATATTCAGAGTTTCACAGGAGCTACAGGTCGTGTTCCCTTCACAAACACACTTCCACTCTCTATAGGAGAATGTGAAATTAATGTGCCTTTATTATATTCATGGCAGACCCCAGTAAGCATTTTGGGTTGAGATCTAATGACAAAGTTAAATATGACAATCTCATTCACGGAGGAGGGCATAATTTGTTCAACTCCAGGAATGCACTTTTCAAACGTATGTGAAATGATTAGAGCATATGCAGGACACAAAGCTATGAGGGCTATACCATTAGAGCCCAAAATATTCGTATATGGAATACGTGTGCTAATGGCAGGGCTGCCAGGCCTTTCAGACAAAATCATGAGGACCCCAGATGAATTTCTATTCAGACCAAGAATACTGATGAATGAGGAAAAGGGACAAGTATTTCCCTTTATGATACACACAGCTGCAGTACGAGGGAAAATGGCTTTGATTGATGGTTAGGACGATGAAGGCCGGCAGTGGTGCACAGTAATTGCCATTGAAGAGGGATACCGATTGACTAACATCACTGATGACGATCTGTTTGAAGAGCAAGCAGATATGGGAGAGACAACAGTGGAGGCGAGTTTCACCTTCTGGGTGAGAATGATCAAAAGAGAAGTGCCTCAGAGAATGATGTTGGCAAGGAACCGTCCTGAATATTTTGATGACGACATGGCCCAAGTGCCTGTCTCAGTATGGACTGCAGGCCTCTATGACCTAGGATTACTGAAAGGAGATGGAGAGGTGAGAATCAAACTGAAGCCAGGAGCAATTCTTCCAAAAGCATGGCAATATCCCATGTCCAGGCAGGCATATGAAGGAATTTTAAGACAATTTCTGATATGATGGAACAGGGCATCTTAGTGACATCAGAGTCATCATACAATACTGCGGTTTATCCGATCAAGAAATCAAGGGGAGGGTCTTGGAGGCTAATCCAGGATTTACACCCAATAAATGATATTGTTGAGGACCGAGTTCCCTTTAGTCCCTAACCCGGCTACAATTTTATGTAATATACCCGTTGAGGCAAAATATTTCACGGTGATTGACTTGAAAAATACATTTATCTCAATCCCGTTGCACCGTGACTCACAAGATCTGACGTCATTCACATTCAGACAGATGCGTCTGAAAACCACGAGGCTACCCCAGGGGTACTGTGAGTCTCCTTCTATTTTTAACAGAGTCCTACAGATGGACCTAAGGAATATTACATTGGAAATCGTTGTCCTGCAATATGTGGATAACATCTTAATTTGCAGCATGACAGTGGAGCAATGTAGACACACTTCTATGCAGCTATTGACTATATTGGCTGAGAAAGGATATTAAGCTGACAAAGAGTAGTTACAATATTGTCAACAAGAATTGCTGTATATAGGCCAACTGATCTCGCATGAGGGGAAAAGAGTTACCCCAGAAAGAGCTGAAGCTATACTGAACACGGCTAAGCCACACACGATAGAACAGATGCAGAGCTTCTTAGGCCTGTGCAACTATGTCAGGGCGTGGGTCTTTGACTACAGCTCTTACCATAAGCCTTTGCTTCAGGCCTTAAAAAAGTGAAAAACGAAAAAATTGAATAATCGGAGACCATGGAGGAAGGATTTGCAGAACTCAAAAAATCTATTTACACAGCACCAGTTTTGGTGATTCCCAATTATGCAGAGAATTTTACCTGTTTTCACACAAAAATGGCATATTACAGTGGACATTTGGACCCAGTGATGATAGACCATTTCCTGTGTGAACAAAGTCTAGCTGCTGCCATGTTCGCCATTGTGAAGGCTAAAACCACTGTAATGGGATGCTCAATGACGTTGTACATCGAGCACTCAATATTTGCTATCTTAGAAAAGCCTAATGTCACACTGACATCTCAGAGAGCTTCTGCTTATGAAGTGATCATATTGAATCCTTCAATTAAGGTAGTCTGATGCAAAATAGTGAACCCAGCTATGTTCATAGCAGAGCCAGTCACTGAAGGAGAGCCAATACATGACTGTGCGAACTATGAAGAATTCTATGACGAAATACCCAGAGTAAAAGAAAATGCTTTGGCAGAAGGAGAAAGTGTCTTTATTGACAGTTCTTCGAGAATCGATCAAAACGATGGGCAAAGATATGCAGGCGTCGCTGTAATGAAACACACCGCAAATGGAGGATTTCGAGTACTCCTTAGTGTGCAAATACCATCTCATTTTTCAACACAGGCTGCAGAAACTCACCATTGAGAATCACGCAGACCAGGAAGTAACAGTTTACAGTGACTCCACCTATTTGACATCGACAGTGCATGCAGGCCTAGCACGCTGGAAAAGGAGGGGCTACCTCCGAGCAGATGGCATGCCACTGCAGTACGCAGCCTTATTGGACAGGCCGATCAAGGCACTACAGCTCCCAGTGGGCATAGCGGACGTGAAATGCGCCTCCCACACAAAAGGGACAGATTTTATCTCACGCGGAAATCAAGCAGCAGACATAGAAGCCAAACGTATGGCATGACCTCAGACAACTCGTGTCTTATTCCCAACCCGTCCATATACAATCACACCATACCTATCAGCATTCATGATACGACCACACCCATCCTCGGTAATGAAAGACTCAATAGACTCATGTCTAGAACTAAAATGCCCCTATTGATACCGCTACTCCTAACGCCCCACATCAAGCCTAAAACTAAATGCATAGTCCTCGATGACTTTAACCTAGGATACGATGACCCCCTGGACTCAGAAGCTTCTACATTCTATACAGCCATGTCAGAAATGCACTTCGTACAACTGATAGATAAACCCACCCACTCAAAAGGAAGAACCCTAGACTGGCTTCTCATGCTCAACTCTCTAATCACCATTGACTCCATCCTCCCAGTCAATTGGTCAGGCCACTATGTAATTAACTTCACCATAGATAATGCCAGTACAGAGCACATCACCCCTAAAAAACCAGAAGCATTCGAAACTAGAAATATCAAAAAACTCTCCTCCGACAAACTCACTCCAGTCCTGAGTGCTGCCCTTGCCCTTACGGTTCCAGGCACTAACAACCCCTCCTATCTAGCAGAACAATACCAACAATGCCTTACCCAAACTATTGACCTACTTGCTCCCATCACCACCAAAACCCGTAGACCTGACAAACGTTCCTGTTTTTGGTTTAATGAGGAACTTGTAGCCTTAAGACGCACAAAAAGATCTCTTGAACACCTCCATAAGAAAAACAATACCCCAGAATCGGCACTAGCCTTCGCTGAAGCCAACAAAACACATAAATCAGCTATAATCACTAAAAAAGCCAATGCCTTCAACCTCCGCATTACTAATGCGTCCTCCGACAGCAAAGAACTGTTTACCATCCTTAGAGAGCTCGAAAACCTCTGTCAAACTTCAGCACCTTCTAACGCTAGCAAAGACTGGTGCACCACTATACAAAACGCACTCCCATCTAAAATTCTCCTACTACAAAACAAAATCGATAATAAAAAAACGCTCCTAGCAGACAAAACTCACCCACTATATCAACGACTACATCAAATGCCACTATTGGCCCCCCATTTCAATTTGCACCAGTGTCTAACAAAGAAGTATTTGACACCATAATGAAACTCAAAGCTTCCAAATGTAAAGAAGACCGATTCCCCTCCCATCTAGTAAACCTCTGTGCCCCCACCCTCACACCCATAATTACCGAATTCATCAATGCCTCTTTGCTCACAAACACAGTCCCCACCAGTATCAAAAAAGCTTGGGTGACACCACTCCTAAAAAAAACATCCCTGTACCCTTCAATACCCACTAATTATCGACCTAATACAACGGTCCCATTTCTCCTAAAAATAATAGACAAAATAGCCTATTTCCAAATTCAGAACCATTTGGAACAACATCAACTATTAGGAGACCGCCAGTCAGGATTCCGCCCCAACCATAGTACAGAGACAGCCCTCCTTGATCTGAAGATCCAAATGGATGCCACTAAAAAAGCAGGCAAACTCTGTCTGCTGATGCTCCTGGACCTCTCAGCGGCCTTCGATCTGGTCGACCACGACAAACTCTGCAACACTCTAGCAAACAACTTCAACCTAGCTCACAGCGCTACCAACTGGATCAAATCCTTCTTGGCTGATAGGACCTCCAGAGTGTCCATCGGCAAAGAATCAGCAGACCCAGTGCCTGTCCCAGCAGGTGTGCCGCAAGGCTCTTGCCTATCCCCCACTCTGTATAATGCCTATACTAAGCTATTATTTGCAGCTTTGGATGCCATGGGTGTCATCTATACTAACTTCGCCGATGACACCCAAATCCTCATTCCTTTCTCAGGCAATCATGAACAAGACTCCCTCCTGGTTAACCAAATCTACTCACTCATCCAAAACTGGATGGCCAATAACAGCCTTTGTCTCAATGACAATAAAACGGAGCTCCTCATACTAGGCTACTCCAGCAAAATCAACACCCTTGAGCCTGCCTTCAAATCATTCACCATCGATGGAACCACAATCCCTGTTCTTAAACATGTCAAGACCCTTGGCATCTACTTAGACGCAACACTATCCATGTCCAAACAAGTAAACACATTAGCCTCGTGTGTGTGTGTAATGATCAGTAATTGCCTGACCTTGCTTGACCATTGCGTTGGGACATGTCACAGTGAGCTGACTGTGAGAAAGTGTTTGTGTCTGGAAAGGGGAGGGGGTTGAGTTTGTAAGTATTCTACCTGGTAGGATGGGGAAAAGTTGTTATAGGACAGGGGATGCTGCATCCTGCCGTCCGGTGTCCCACTTCCACTCCCCGAAGACCCCCCATCCAGGTGATCCTTCCGCACTGGTCCACCCCTGGAACCGGATTCAAAACTGATAGGCATGCCCTGTCCACCGGGATGACAGATCCCTAGAGACTATGGGTGAGACACCTCCAGGTTTCTCACAAGGTTTATGAAGTGAATAGCCAATAATTCAGCAATTATTGAATTGGCATCCTGCTCTGTCTGGTTCACTATCTGGAGCATGTACAACCCTGTTATCTGCAAACATTTTGCATTTGGTTCAGTTTGGATGCCAGGCACAAGGAGGGAAGTAAAACATGCTTCTGTATTTGTAAACAAACGTAATTGCTCTGTGATTGCTTTAAGCTTGTCCCAAGAGTTTGGGACCAATAATTCAACCTTTTTTGTCAGCCAGTTCTTAGTGAATGGTGAGCCCACTATTGGGGAGAGGGCTTAGTTGTAATTGGAGGTGGCACGTTTATGACAGTCAAATGTGAATCAGGCACTATCAGAACGGCCGAATGCAAGTTGGTGAGTTAGCAGACACCTTTCCAGGATGGTGGTAGGTGGAGATAAGCGCATTTCCCATTAATGAGAATGTGCTATTAGTCAGGAATAAACAAAATCTTATTGTTTCTTTAATTCGTGCCTATGAGCAGAGTGCCATTTCCTCTAAAGCAAAAAGAGGAGTGTGCCAGTATCTGCACCTTAGCAGGCTTCTCATTCAGTTCAATGCCAGTGAGTTTTGACACATAAGTGCTCCAAGTTTTAGAATATTTCTGGTTGACACTTGGCACTATATCCTCCGAGAACTTTGAGGGGTCAAAAATGAGAGGCAGACATAAAGAGGTATAATTAACAACATTAGCCATTCCATTAATAGAAAGGGTTAGGATAAAAGCCTAACAAGAGTGTCCCTTCCTATAAAACCAAAACTAAAGCAAGATGACCATGTGTCCAAAATCAATCTGACCCTCTCACTAATACATATACACAAAGTGTGTGGGGTAAATATTTTAAAGTTCAACTCAACAGAAAAGTGCAATAATTCAAACATGTAACTTCAACAAACACTTTTATCCAAGGGTTGTCTCCCCTCCCCTGCATTATTTCAAGCAAACCGTTCACACTATTCTGTGTCAAAACCAGTCTCTTAAAGGCATTACAAATGTCTCTTTCTCCCAATACTCTCCTCAAAATTATCAAACAAATGTTATGCCCATGAGACTGATATACAAAAGGAGGAAGTCTCTCCTGATCTTTCAGAATGGCAAAATAAAGTATGCTTTCCACTGTGTTCGTTTGAATAAGGTAAAGGAAAGGTAAAGGAAAGTCTTTACTATTTTTCAGGATGGAAAAACAAATGTCTTTTAAAGGTTTCTGGTTGACAAAATGTTGAAAGGAAACAAGAATTTAAGATGAGCAAATCTCTTTTCAACATACCAATTCAAAGTGAGTTCCCCAGTGTGCTCCCCTGTCAGGAAACACAACTGTAAACTCTTGCTATCCTGGTTTACTCTTCGACCAGGAATATCCCATTTTGGCCCACTGAGATCCGCTGGTGTACTCTCCTGACAGATACACTTGTCCAAAAAGGTTTCACTTCCTGTTATCCATATCAGGCTTCTTTGCACATTCACAGTCTCCTTAAGTATCCCTCAATGATGATTTGTAAACTCTTGATATCCTGGTTTACTCTCCTGCCAGGAATATCTCAATTTTGGCCCATTAAGATGTACTCTCCTGCTAGGTATCCTTGTCCAAAAATGTTTCACTGCCTGATATCTTTATCAGCCTTCTTTGCACATTCACATTCTCCTTACCTGTTACTTGCATCAATTTAACCCAGAATCATAATCCAATATCTGAGGATTTCCTTTTTATCAACCTCTCTTGACTCTTGGCAATGCGTGTTCTAAGTATTTCTGAACTGACTGCATTAAGTCAGGAAAATTATACCGCAGTTGCCCCTTGTGTTCTTATCGAAATGTCTCTTGGCTTAGGCAATGCTGGTCCCAAGTTTCCCCCAACTGACACATCATGTCAGGGAAATTGCACCACATTCGCCTTTTCCATTCCGTTCTACTATGTTGATACTCAAAAGTACTTTTCATATGCTATAAAGCAGTTTCACACATCCCATGGCCCCCTTCACCAGATGGCTGACTCACAGACTCTTCGTGCTGGAGTTGAGAGATAGGCTAGGGGCTGGCCCTCCTTACATGGCAGAGTTCAGCTGGGTCTCCATGCCGGCTCCTCCAGCCTTCCTGCCAAGACCGGCGCGCCTCTCCACTGCACACCCTCTGCTTCTTCTTGACCGGATCTTCTCTCTGAACACCCCGAATGCTGCCAGCTGCTTTCTGGCATGCTTCTCTCCTCACAGTTCATTGTGGGATTTCTTCTGTCACCAGCCACGCGTCCTGCTCCGCGCACCCGGCAACCGGCTTTCCCTCTCCATTTACCTTAATGTTGTCGTTCCTGTCCTTGTCTCCATCTCATTCTCAGTCACCCTGGCTGTAAATGGTTTGGACATTTAAAAGTCCAGTACAGCTGATAAGCTTGTTGACCGCTAGACTGTGCATTGTTTTCTTCCACATTAACTCCTTACTCCTCTTCCTCATCACAGTGCTTGAGGATTTTTGGGACTTTCAGTCCAAAGAGGTTTTAATGGATTTTACATCACATATTTGAAAAGTTGCACCGACATTACAATTACCATAAACATTAGATGTTTCACATGCTTTACTTTCACCATATATACATGAAGACTGAATGGGTTTTTGTTTAGACAGGATGTTTCTCTTTCTCTCAAAATCAGATGGTTTTCAATAATGGCTGCAAGCCTTCAAAAACCCTGGAATGATAGGGTCTTCTTCACAATAAAGAGAAGTATATTGCTTCTGTCCTCTTGGAGTCGCCACTCTCCCCTTAAAGCCATCACCGCCACTTGTGATCCGCCCTCAGAGTACCACCCCCAGGATCAGGATAAGGTAGCGGCTGCCTTCCTCATGCCACATGCGAGGTGCCATTAGGCTGGGGATCAGTGAGGACGCTGCAGAATTTATCACAGACCCAAGAAGAGCCCCACTCTTTAGCTCACAAGTCCTTTCGGCCATCTTTCGTTGGAAAACAACACACCTTCCAATTTTAGTAGTAGTGTTTTTTGACAATGTGATTGCTCTTTGTTCTTGGTATGCTCACTTTCATCTCTGTCCATTATAACTGCCTTGACCATGTGTTCTTGAAACAAGCTTCATATTCTATGAAGGGCCAGGTGCACTAAACATTGGTACATAGGTGGCATTTCTTGCCTGATATACAGTTTGGGCTTGCCTGTGGCATGAGGTATATGAGCGCAAATGTAGCAGCTCTCATTTGGATTTGCTCTTCCCACGTCTCTCATGTGGTTGTACCACATATTATCTGTTTCGCGGTGATGCACATCTGCAACGGTTTCCAAAATAAGTCCTTTATATTCATTATATTCCATTTAATTTTCTGTTTCCCTTTTATTGCTTGCCATCCCTATACTTAAAGTTTCTGTATCATTGCTATAACCCCCCTTTTATATGCCCAAACCATATACAATGTACTACAACAAAGGAAAGAAGAAAACAGAAACAGAAGCATCCTATATATAACAATATATACATTGCATACATTCTTAATCATGGCCTCTGCAGGGGTGCATCTGTTCAAAACATTTCATTATATACGGTACCACATTCATTGTTCAGTGTCAATGTTCTTGAGGGCCTGCAGGAGGTGGGATTGTGCCAGTTGCTTTTTGGGCGTCATTTAGGTATACCCAATAATGCAACTCTCACTCACACAGCAGATGGAGTGGCGTGCACAGCCTTAAACAGGCCTTGATATAGACATTTGTTAAATTTCTTCATGAATGACCTTCCATACACAAATTCCCTGGGGTAGAGCTAAGGTGCCTGTGGAGATGTTGGCTTGACCGTAGGTGTGGCAGCTGTTTCTTTTCTCCTGGGAGTGAGCTGTTGGGATATTGGGCCTCATTATAGGTTTGGTGGCATCCTGCTGGTAAATCCGTTGGGATACCACCAAACGGTAATACTGTTCCCACCACTTGGCCTGACGGAATAACCATCAGATTACAAGTGGCGGGAAGGGTAGTTAATTTCCATTGCATGGAGTCCCAAAGGATTCCATGGGGGGATGACCGGCATTACTGGCCCTGTTTATACCGCTGCCGGTAATACTAGCTGTTTTTTGCTGATGGGGTCACTAACTTACCTCCAGCTGTTGGCTGGAGGTCATTCACGCCCCCCACTGGCAAACTTGTAGTTTGCCTGTGCGGAACTGTGCCAGTATATGTTATTACTGGCATATTAATTCCACATTCGCAAACTGGTAATGAGGCCCGCTATCTTTATACATTTTGTTAAATCCCTCAAATACCCCTGAAACTCCTCAACCGAAATCTCAGTTGCCTATGTGCATCTGATGTAGTGCGTGCAGGTGTGAGTGGTGTGTGCAAACCTCTCCCAGTCACTATCTCATGCGGGGACAAGTGGTGGTCCTTGCTTGGGTGGTTCCTAAGGCTGAACAGAGCCAGAGGAAGACAATGCAGCCAGTTCCTCCCTAGTGTATGACACAACTTTGACAGTTTTTGATTCAACAATCCATGAAGGTGTTCTATGGTTCTGTTGCCTTGTGGGTGGTACATTGAGCACTACTTAAGCTTAATCCCTATTTGGGATGTAATCTTTTTAAACAATTTGTTAAAAACGGAGTCCCATTGTCTGACTTTAGGACATCACATATTACCCAACAAGGAAAAAACCTGGTGTGTTAATTTTGTGACTGCCGATTTAGCATCTGGTTGTGTGAAAGGGCCCACCTCAATCCAATGAGAACATGAAATACAACAATAAAATAACAATAATTACTGCACCTGTCTATCATGGCCACATAATCTATGTGGAGCTCCCGAAAGGGTGCTGTTGGACAGGGCAATGTGCCATGCAAAGTCCTGAGGGTGTATCTGGTGCCGCAGAGGTGGCAGGTTGTGTAGTTTGCCATTAATTTTTCAACATTTTCTTGAAGTTTTGGGACAAACTCGTCCTCTTGAATGTCAGCTGCTACATTTTGTTAAGACAAATGCATTGAGTAAAGAGCAATCATTTGCAATTCTCACAGCATTACTGCTTTATCTGTAATGTTTTGTCAGAGTGAGCACCCATGTTTAGCCCAAAAAACCTTCTCTTCTTGGAGTGCCTGACCTTGCAATTCAATTATCTGAGTGAGCCAGACTGCTTTGTAATGCCCTGCTAGCTGCAATTGGTGTGTTGCTACCTCAGGAAATGACATGATGTCTGGTATTTCTAAATACGCGACTTTTTTGGTAGCCCAGACTGCAGCATTTTTATTTTATTTTATTGTTTAAAGTACAAACCTGGCTGAAAAGCAGCAGAGAGCTACACAGATTGTGGGTAGCTGGCATTTGGGCTGGCATATTTTAACAGTAGCACAGTACTGTGTGGTCTGTGCATCGGTATATGCGTTGATTGGAATCAGTGCTTGGTCAGGTGTTGTTGAAAGAGCCATATTTTAATACTAGGTGAAACAAAATCTATGACCCGGGTGTGGGTGGCACATTTCACCACCACTACTACTCATGGGTAGGATAAGGCATACATTATTCTGTCTAGCAATGCAGCATGTTGCACAGGCTCTCTTGAACCATCTCCTTCTCCATCCAGACAACCCTAAATGTACTGTAGATGTGATGTATGCTGAATCTGAATATATTGTGACTAGACACCCTTGTTATGGTTTTAGTGCTTCCATCAGTGCCACAAGCTCTGCTGCTTGTGTGGAATAATGTGCTGGTAACCCCTTTTTAACTGCCCGTCTATGAGGCGCACCACTGCAGCGTTTGTATGCCTTTGTCCCGTCTCGTGATCAATCATCAATTGACCATCAACGAAGAGCACCTTCCGTTCGGAAAACATGGAAATGAACACAGTGACAGCAAATGCCTAGGACTTTTGAGGTGGGAATTCAACCCATGACTCTTTAAATTTCTCCAGACTTTGGAAACCCAGACAGACAACATAGAATTGATTAATTGAATTTGATGTTTTGGTTTGAAGATTAGCCCTGATCTGAGAAAGGCGCTGAGGTCACCGAAACATGTGTCATCACATAGGGCCACTTTAAGAATGAAAATGGCCACTCAATAAAAATTTGAGTGGATTTCACGCAAATTACTGTGTGGCATCTTAACTTTTTGTGGCGCATGAACAAATATGAAAAAGCATTGTAATGCTTTTAAATTAAGATGCATTGGCGTTGCATACCATGTTTTCCGGTTTTCCGGTAATCATTTTCACATTTGGTATTTATACAGTATATTAGAGATGCATGAGTATTCCTATTTTTACTGTGTACAGATTCCTTGAGTGTATTTTATGGCTTTGTGTTTATAACCCTCAAGCATTTTATTGCTGTATGAATGTATGATTTGTCTTCTTTTATGGCGGTTCTCTCCCAAAACAACAAATATGATGATGATAAGTCCTTGCAACAAGGGCTTTTTTTAGCTAGAGTAGTCAAATATCAACGCTCTGCAATAGTTACACAGTCCTAGAAACAGTTGCATCTCTTTCATGGTGGTAGGCTATAAAATGTTCTGTACTGCAGTTTCTCTCTCTGCGGTACTCTTTTCCCTGCTGATGATTTGTTTTGCCCCTGGACCACTTTCTTCTGACAATACTGCATTTTGTCCTTGTCCACTTTGTACCACTTTTCTGCAAGTAATGTCAACAGTGTCACTGAGTCGTTTCTATACTGCTCTTTAGTGTTACCATGCACCAGAGGTCAGCCACATACTGAATTATGATACTCTGAACGTGTATGTTACCTAAATCCATGTGCAATACTTTGTTAAAAATGCTGGGGGACTTGCAATACCCCAGAGGAAGTGTTGTGTGTTTAAATAACCAAGTGCAATATGTAAACACAGCAATATACTGAGACTCAGGGTGCAATGGGAAGGAAAAAAACATTTTTCAAATCAATTACAGTATAATATGAGTCCTCAGTGGGTATGTTACAAAGGATTGTGGCGGGATTTGGAACTACAGGGAATTCTGCCTCGACAACATTATGTAAAGAGCAGAGATCCTGTATCATTCTCCAACTTGAACTTTCTTTTCTTGACATGATATATATCCGTGTTGCAGGGGGAGTCTGATGGCACTATTATACCCTGCTGCCATAATGCAATGATTGTGTAATTAATCTCTTCATCTGCCTCTCTGGAAAATGGGTATTGTCGTACCCTAGACAACACTGCACTCTGTTTCAGCTTTATGTGAATGGCTCCTATGCTCTTCAATAAACCTGCATTGTGAGGGTTACAAGTACACATGCTGCTGGGTACCTTTGCTATGTCTTCTTTCAAGTGAGAGGGCACTGGTCTAGAAATAATTGTAGGGTGCGGTACTTCTCTGTGTTGTACCATAACCTGACAAGGGATATATATTTAAACAACTCTTCATTCGAAACCCCCTTTGATGGCTGGGGTAAGATCTACACAAAAAACTGTGCACCACTCACCTCCTTCCTCATCAGTCCCGAACATCCTGGAAGTAGACAAATGCTCCCTCCTAGTACACTTTCCCTGGGGTAATGAGTTACGGTATCATGTGGCAGGTGGTTCTTATCCCATGGCTCAGATGGGGACTGTGGGGCGTGCTGCTCCATATATGCTGGGGCAGAATTTGGACCTGGGTCCTGCATTTGCTGGTGTGGAGGTGTCAGACACTGATATTGTGGTGGTTGTCCAGGGGTAGACATTTGTGGGGGGCCTTGGGAAATTGGGGATATCATCTTTGAAGGCAGGTGCTATGTCCACTAATATACACGTGAGATCATATATGATATGATATGGCATTTATAATGCGCCTATGCACAAGTGTTTCAAGGCGCGACGAGGCAAGGGAGGGTGAACAAAGGGAGGACAGACAACGATCATACTAGGCCAGGTGTCATTCAGATCGCACAAGTGCATGGGAAGTGGGAAGGGGAAAAGTGCAGGGGCAGGGGGAAGGGACAGTGCAGTACATGGGAATAGAATAATAACAATAAGTAAAAGTAACGGTTAGAAGGTGACAAGTGCAGAGGTGAGTGCAGACATCAGGTGTCAAGTGCTGGTAGTGGGACTGTAGGGATACAGAAAAAGTCTCCAAGTGTGGGGGTTGCCAGGCAGGCAGTGCAAGGATGTGTGACTGGTGGGGGAGGGACCAAGGCACAGGATCAAATGGTGGCCAGGTAACCAGTGCAGATTCAGTTTCAGCGAGGAGGTCAGCAGGGGAGAGGAGGAGAAAAGGCAGAAGCAAAGAGAAATATTTTGAGGTGCTTCCTGAACTGGAGATGGTTCTCCTCACGTTTAAGGGAGGCAGGGAGGCTGCTCCAGAGGGAAGCCCCAGACGAGTAAAGAGATGTACCACCAACTCGTTACTTAGAGAAGCGACTGACCCTGAGGGAGTTGGAGGCGGATGAGCGAAGAGCTCGAGAAGGAAGATAATTAGGAAGAGCGAGTTGAAGGTATTGAGGCCCCAGAAGGCCTTGTGGACAATGCAGAGGGTTTTGAACTTGATCCTCACAGCCACTGGGAGCCAGTGCAGAGATTCCAATCCTGGAGAGATATGATCCCTGGGCTTGAGTCCAAGGACAAGTCTTGCAGTCCTGTTCTGGATGAGTTGCAGAGGGTGGAGAGTAGAGGCAGGCAGATTTAGAAAGAGACTGTTGCAGTAGTCCAAACTAGAGAGAACCAGAGATCTGGAGACAGTGAGCTTCTGGGGGAAGGAGAGGAAAGGTAGACTACCTCTGAGAAGGTGCCCCTGGTAGTGTGACTTCTTAGAGATGTCAGAGATGTGAGGACAGAAGGAGAGTGTGGAGTCAAAGATGACCCTGAGGTTTTTTGACTTGCAGGTTGGAGCAGGAGGAGGGCCACGAGAGGCCAGCCAGAGAGCAACAGGAAAGGAGGGAGCGGGTGTGCCAATGAGGAGAATCTCAGCCTTACTGGCATTAAGGCAGATGACATTGGCGCCGCACCACTCCTGGATAGCAGACAGACAGTCAGAGATGAGAGACGGAGAAGAGGTGGCCGAAGGTAGCCTGAAAATGAGCTGAGTGTCATCCGCATAGTAATGAAAGTTGGGGGCGAGTGCGGCAATGCAGTGGGCAAGAAGTGCCAAGTATAGGTTGAACAGCCAGGGAGAGAGGTTAGACCCCTGGGGGACACCACAGGTAGAGAAAAAGATAGCAGAGAGGAAGGGCCCAAGTTGGACCTGGGAGGCATGGTCAGAGAGGAAATAAGTCAGCCACGCCAGGGCCTGACCAGTGATACCCAGGTTATCGCAGAGACATTTCAGCAGGATGGCATGGTTGACTGTGTCAAAGGCAGAAGAGAGATCAAGCAAGATAAGGACACAGGGGGTGTTAGAATTAAGGTTGGAGAGCAGGTCTTCACGGATGTTCAGGAGAGCAGTTTCTGTGCTTCTGGCAGATTTGAAGCCAGACTGATGGTCATGAAGACAACCAAAAGATTCAGTGTGGAGTTTAAGCTGGAAGATGGCCAGTTTTTTCTAGGAGTTAGCCCAGGAAGGGAGTGATGGAGATTGAGCGATAGTTTGCTGGACAGGAGGGTTTCTTAAGAAGAGGGTCACAAGGGAGTGCTTCAGGGGGATGGGAAGACTCCAGTGGCGAAGGAGTGGTTGCAGAAGTATGTCATATACTGGTTTGCTTCTACCCTCTCTCGCAAAGTGTCAGGTCCTGCCACAGGTCCAACACCTACTCGTCCTCACTGGAAACCTCCTCTTCCTGCCTGATAACCTCCTACTTTGCTTCTATTGTCTGGGTACCCTTGGTAACCCTCTGTCCATTCCAGTGCTTGCCTTGTGTCCTGCTGCCCCTCAGCAGAGCTGGCAATCATTGGCCCTCTACACTTAGATTTGCCAACTTCTTCTGTACTAACTTTACTTGAGCCTTCTGAGCTGCTCTGCTATTTCCTTTTCCAGCTCCTGCCTTCTCCAACAATTATGCACTATGACTGCCTGAATCTCAGCCCATCCCTCTGCTTTTATCCTAGCTACCTTATCAAACTCCTTTTGTGCATCCTTGGGCAGTCCCTTCCATAGCATATGATAAAATGTTGCTGTATTCTTATCCCATGGATCTCCTGTCTTTGCCCTCAACATTTCTTGGAGCTGGGTTATATACAATGCATGGTCTTCATCTAACATTATGGTACAGGCCATAACCAAAGTAATATCTGGTGTGTCTGGGTATGCTAACCTTAGGACGTTCCATACTCTTGCTCAACAGTCATTAAACTGTGCTCCATCATGATTATCATTATTTAGCTGTACCTCTGGGTACTGGCATTCCTCCAAATGTGTTCCTTCTGTTCTCCTAACAGTGCAGAGAATTAACTTTTCATGTCGCTTACTGCCAATGTAATCGTTGTAGTCTGTTTTTCTAATGCATATATTCATTTACCTGCTCCCACTGTTAGTGATGGTAATGCCTTCATTAGATTTTATCTCTCCATACGTGGCCAGGGTACATATTGTGCCCTCCCATGTTCCTTTTATAATAGCTGAAGCTGTGTTCCCAACTGTTTAACCAGTCCAGTTCTCCCTCCACTCTTGCCTTTTGCTACAGCCATTCGGCCTGGTTGTGTCCTGAGCCTCGGCCCCCATAGGGTCTCTACCATCACTGTTGGTACTGGTGAGATCTCAGCCTCTTCATTCTCCGCATGCTCCTTCTCTGATGCCAACTCATCTTCCTCCTCTGCAACCTTGGCATCTCTGGCCAATCAAGTCAAGTCATACTCTACACTGACGGCATGCAATGGATCCACTATATGCCCCCAGCATTGAAGTTATTTTCAGTTGCAGTTACCTGCACGTCACTAATCACTCTACTACTATTTTGAAATGTAATGTAACCTGTTCTCCATTCGTCTGCACATATTGTCACTTTCTGTCCCTCCTCCTGCGATGCTCTCACCAGCTCTGCTGCTGTTCTGTGAAGCACCATTTATAATTCTGTCTTCACCCTATTTTCTACTTCCATCATCAATTGGTCTTGTGTAGCATTAACCACTGAGTCACGTGTGGCATTCGTACCAGCAGTGGGAGCTCCCTGCCTTGGTGTGGGATGGGGTCCATACTCGGGGCTGGTATTACCTGCTGTGGGTTGTAAGGGAAACCCCTCTATGGAGGCGGGCCATGGGGACAACACTAGGTGTAGGAATTATCACCTTTCGGTCTTTTTGTTCCTCTGGGGCATCTTCTAAATCCTCCACCATTCTTCAGAGTTCAAGGTACCCTGCCTACTTCTCAACTTTCTCCATTTATACTTTGCAGTCAGAAATATATACAAATGTCCCAAGATATCCTTGTTATATGAGCCATCTTTGGGCCAAAGCTTGCATATTCCCCTTTTTGTATCCACAGCCCACTCACGATGATACTTGAGAATCTTTTACTGGTACCGCGGAAGTACGGAACACATATACTCGAGTGGTGTACTCATGACTGTTCCCACTTCTCGCCTTATCAAAAGATATACATTTCTCAGATAGCTAATCCAGTGGCACAGTTCTACCCCATGCTCCCAACATTGCACACACTCCACGCATCCCCTCCCAATGTCCCCTCAAACCAAACCACCCCCTATCCTGTCCCGGTCACACAAACACACTCACCTCCACACACCCTTATTCATATAACTGGAAAACATCGCCCCACTCGCACTATATTTTGGAGGGAATCCTGAATAACACTATGGAGATAGTAATATCGCTACCTTTATTTGGGTATGGATGGATTCAAACAATTATGAAGGTAGATTGATAGTTTAACAGTTCAACAACAATCAAACTCGAATTGAAAAAAATACTTCAATTTCATTATAAACAGTTTATAAAAACACGACAATCAGTCATGAAGGAATTCATATTTGAATATACATAAAATTATTCGAAAAATAGTCTGTGTACCCTTTAATGCGTGCCGTCACGCCGGAGTGAACTAATACAATAAAGACAGATGTTACCAGAGCCGAAATTAACGCTACTAATAATTTGTGCTAAACACTGGCTACTTACCTTGTATCGCGCACTGAAATGCATGAGCATATTGATACTCGTTAAGCGCATCAAACAACACAGCGCAAGCAAACACGGGACAAGTGATATTAACAAGTCCCACTAATCTCTATAAAATCCAGACTAGATGACCATCCAAAATGATTGAATAATAAGAAGCGACATACAGACACCATGAAACATAATCCTATATAGATGCAACTGTCGGAGCGGACTAATTGAAAGTAAACATGTGAAGTTTTCCTAACTTTCCAGATTTCTTCCATACGACCGTACCCACCAACTTTATCAGTTCATAAGAATCAAAGCTAACATAGCATTGAAAAAGGAAAATACCATTGGATCTTCGTTATAGTCAAGTGACAAAAAAACATCCTCCTGATGAATGTTCATCATTTAAACAGCGAACAGAAACATTTTGGGCCTTTTTCCTGTATAATATATTGTACTAGGCTTTGAATAGAATTGACTATTACTAACGTTACCCTTTAGGATAATTAGAACTTATTTGCCTATTTATCCCTCTATTCTCTCTTTGCCATTAGTGCTCCAATAATAGAAACAAGTCACAGACTATTTTTTAAATAGTTTTTATACCTATTAAGATATGAATTCCTTCATAATTGTCGTGTTTTTATAAACTGTTTATAATAAAATTGAAATATTTTTTCAATCCGAGTTTGATTGTTGTTGAACTGTTCAACTATCAATCTATCTTCAAGATTGTTTGAACCATCGCCCCACACCACACCAATTTTATATACATATTAAACCACAATTGATAGCCAAACCATCATCACGATTAAAATGCACTTCTTTGCACAATGGTTTAGTCCCTTCCTCTGTCTCCTGGCCTTGAGAAAAGGGAATATCCCCTCCTCATGCCCCGTTGTGCCAGATGGAGGTATCCCTGGCCCTCTATATAATGAGCCACGTGTCTACTTGCAGCGCTGTTAAGGCAGGCCCAAAAGTCCCTGGTATTCCAGAGGAACTGGAGTCATTCCAAACCACAGTCAATGACAGGATGGAAAAGTGCAAGGCACTTTTAGGTGTCCTATATTATGCTGGCTGTTACTGAATAGCCAGTGTTCTCCAATTATAAGTCAGATGTTAGAGAGCCGTGAATGAAATGGAATTAGCTCCTATTTATTGGGATTTCAGCTAATTTTAACATGTGTGTCATGTTTTCTGTTTCCACCAGGGATACTCTTGAGTTATTCTTCATGGAGTTTGTTGACTTACTATTTGATTGCACTTGGTAAATAAAGACTGGTTGCATTCTTATAGACCTTTAATTCATTTGGGAGTATCCTGCTTGCGTCTTGGGAACTGCTATCGTGTGCCTTCATTCCGCCATTAACATCCTCTCTATCTCATATATAATAATGGCTACTGTTTGTGCCCTGCACAGCTCTGTATTTCTGTGGATTCAGCTTTTGAGTTCTCTCAAAGCCTTGAGGACTTGGTTTATTGAAAAGCATGCTGTGGCATGCATTTTAATGAAGATGGGTGTCCTATTACACTCTTGTTTCTATGTTCGAGAGTTATATGTGTGTGTCGTTAATGTTGCATTCAGCTTATTCATTGGTTCTGTTAGTGTTCTTCATGTCACCAGCAAAAGGCCAGGTACTGAAGGGGAAGACAGTGTGTGGCCATGTATTACAATTAATAAAATACCCATAACATACGTAAAAAGGATATTCCAATTCACTTCACAGTTCTATGACCGCCCCATTCCTCTAGTTGGCCAAAGGACTCCTTGCTGATTTGCAATATCATTATAAGGTATAGTAGGAGATACATTTTCCCATATGTTACACAAGGGTTCAGACGGGATTAGTGGCCCCTATATTCAACATGGGGTTACACCTTACAAATAAAAGAACAATGAGTTGAATTCAGTCATTGGTTTGTTGGTGAAACAATACAATTGAGTTCACAGTACAGTGCTCTAATTGTCTAAAGAATGGCATACTGCAATCTTGGCATAATTTATAATGTGGTAACACTGTGATCTATGGCTATTCAATATAGAGCACTTGATAACAATATCTATGCTGTGGTCCTAAGTCCAAAGGGCTTCCTGTAGCACATGCTAAACAACAACAAAATACATCCTGGCTTCACTGATTCACTACACTATTAGTTTCTAAGAAGTGCTTCATACTGTGGGTGTGCGCCAGGGCTATGTTCTGGCTCCAGTCTTGTTCACTATCTACAGCAATGGTTTAGAACAAGCCCTTTTAGACTCCAATGCAGATTACCCAAGACTAGGAAATATAGCCTTTCCCATTCTGGCCTATGCAGATGATGCTGTTTTAATGGCCTGCACCGCAAAAACACTTCAAAAGCTGATAAATGCTTATACCAAGTTTGTGTACGATCTGGAAATAAAAGTGAATTCGGCATAATCTACCGTTATGGCACGTGCGCCTGAATAAGGCTACACAAATTAATAAAATGCTGTGTGATGGGGTAGCCATACCAAGAGTAACCGGTTTTGACTAACTGGACATGCGTTTTTCAGCATCATTGTCCCTTTAAAGCCCATGTGTGCAAACAAAGAATTTGGCTGAGCCAATGTTTAATGGATGTCGCTCGCTTCATGGCAATGTTTCAGGGCCAACATTTGCAAATTATTTTAAAAGTCTATAATATTCAGACTAAAGCAGCAATTGATTATCGGGCCGGGCTTTAGGATTTTGAGAACATACTGGAACTACAAACCATCAAGAATATATTTTTTAACAGATTATTAGGTCTTCCCAGTTCAGCAGCCAATTTCTCAGTTCATGTGGAGCTGGGTGCAGAATATTTGCACGATGAATTATGCTGGGGCCCACTTCTCCACTGGCGGTGAACCTGGATGAAACCCCAAGGCGCTCTCAACTCTTATTATACTCAAGGAACTCGTGTCTAGGGAAGGGACTATTAAGATTCCTTGGTTGTGTTAGATTAAATTGAGTTTGTTAAAGTTCAACTCACAAGTACGTTTTGAACCTGGCACTTTGCCGACTGTAGGAAAGTTTTAGAAGCATCATCAAGGAACATCAGGAATCTAATGAATTGATTATTAACTTTTACAGGAGTCATGCAATCATTATCATATCTTGGCATTAATCACAAAAAGGCAGATTGATGGCTGATTACTAGGGCACATTGTGATAGCCTTACGTTGAAAGCTAACACTGCGAAGTGGCAGGGTTTTCATTCTGCTACTAGTTTCCCTTTGTGCAGTACAGGAACAGAAGACTTATTGCATTTTGTCTTCTTTTGCCCTGCACATTTTCATATTCTCCTATTCGAAAGAGGACCATCCTGCCGGTCCTAAAACAACTTTAATTTTCACAATGTCGCCCGAGTCCCTAACATCTTTTGATGGCTAATTCATGTTATACTGCCTGGGCACGACTATCTTTTCTCAGGCGGCGAACAAAGGGAGGAGATCAGTGGTTGAGTAAATCTCCTGATGAATGTTCATCATTTAAACAGCGAACAGAAACATTTTGGGCCTTTTTCCTGTATAATATATTGTACTAGGCTTTGAAAAGAATTGACTATTAGTAACGTTACCCTTTAGGATAATTAGAACTTATTTGCCTATTTATCCCTCTATTCTCTCTTCGCCATTAGTGCTCCAATAATAGAAACAAGTCACAGACTATTTTTAGAATAGTTTTTATGCCTATTAAGATATTAATTCCTTCATGATTGTCGTGTTTTTATAAACTGTTTATAATAAAATTGAAGTATTTTTTCAATCCGAGTTTGATTGTTGTTGAACTGTTCAACTATCAATCTATCTTCATGATTGTTTGAACCATCGCCCCACAACACACCAATTTTATAAAAACATTAAACCACAATTGATAGCCAAAACAACATCACAATTAAAATGCACTTCTTGCACAATGGTTTAGTCCCTTCCTCTGTCTCATGGCCTCCAGAAGAGGGAATATCCCCTCCTCATGCCCCGTTGTGCCAGATGGAGGTATCCCTGGCCCTCTATATAATGAGCCACGTGTCTACTTGCAGCGCTGTTAAGGCAGGCCCAAAAGTCCCTGGTATTCCAGAGGAACTGGAGTCAATCCAAACCACAGTCAATGACAGGATGGAAAAGTGCAAGGCACTTTTAGGTGTCCTATATTATGCTGGCTGTTAATTAATAGCCAGTGTTCTCCAATTATAAGTCAGATGTTAGAGAGCCGTGAATGAAATGGAATTAGCTCCTATTTATTGGGATTTCAGCTAATTTTAACATGTGTGTCATGTTTTCTGTTTCCACCAGGGATACTCTTGAGTTATTCTTCATGGAGTTTGTTGACTTACTATTTGATTGCACTTGGTAAATAAAGACTGGTTGCATTCTTATAGACCTTTAATTCATTTGGGAGTATCCTGCTTGCATCTTGGGAACTGCTATTATGTGCCTTCATTCCGCCATTAACATCCTCCCTACCTCATATATAATAATGGCTACTCTTTGTGCCCTGCACAGCTCTGTATTTCTGTGGATTCAGCTTTTGAGTTCTCTCAAAGTCTTGAGGACTTGGTTTATTGAAAAGCATGCTGTGGCATCCAATTTAATGAAGATGGGTGTCCTATTACACTCTTGTTTCTATGTTCGAGAGCTATATGTGTGTGTCGTTAATGTTGCATTCAGCTTATTCATTGGTTCTGTTAGTGTTCTTCATGCCACCAGCAAAAGGCCAAGTACTGAAGGGGAAGACAGTGTGTGGCCATGTATTAAAATTAATAAAATACCCATAACAAACGTAAAAAGGATATTGCAATTCACTTCACAGTTCTATGACCGCCCCATTCCTGTAGTTGGTCAAATGACTCCTTGCTGATTTGCAATATCATTATAAGGTATACTAGGAGATACATTTTCCCATATGTTACACAAGAGTTCAGACGAGATTAGTGACCCCCATATTCAACATGGGGTTACACCTTACAAATAAAAGAACAATGAGTTGAATTCAGTCATTGGTTTGTTTGTGAAACAATACAATTGAGTTCACAGTACAGTGCTCTAATTGTCTAAAGAATGGCATACTGCAATCTTGGCATCATTTATAATGTGGTAGCACTGTGATCTATGGCTATTCAATATAGAGCACTTGATAACAATATCTATGCTGTGGTCCTAAGTCCAAAGGGCTTCCTGTAGCACATGCTAAACAACAACAAAATAAATCCTGGCTTCACTGATTCACTACACTGTTAGTTTCTAAGAAGTGCTTCATACTGTGGGTGTGCGCCAGGGCTATGTTCTGGCTCCAGTCTTGTTCACTATCTACAGCAATGGTTTAGAACAAGCCCTTTTAGACTCCAATGCAGATTACCCAAGACTAGGAAATATAGCCTTTCCCATTCTGGCCTATGCAGATGATGCTGTTTTAATGGCCTGCACCGCAAAAACACTTCAAAAGCTGATAAATGCTTATACCAAGTTTGTGTACGATCTGGAAATAAAAGTGAATTCGGCATAATCTGCCGTTATGGCACGTGCGCCTGACTAAGGCTACACTAATTAATAAAATGCTGTGTGATGGGGTAGACATACCAAGAGTAACCGGTTTTGACTACCTGGGCATGCGTTTTTCAGCATCATTGTCCCTTTAAAGCCCATGTGTGCAAACAAAGAATTTGGCTGAGCCAATGTTTAATGGATGTCGCTCGCTTCATGGCAATGTTTCAGGGACAACATTGGCAAATTATTTTAAAAGTCTATAATATTCAGACTAAAGCAGCAATTAATTATCGGGCCGCCGGGCTTTAGGGTTTTGAGAACATACTGGAACTACAAACCATCAAGAATATATTTTTTAAGAGATTATTAGGTCTTCCCAGTTCAGCAGCCAATTTCTCAGTTCATGTGGAGCTGGGTGCAGAATATTTGCTTGATGAATTATGCTGGGGCCCACTTCTCCATGGCGGTGAACCTGGATGAAACCCCAAGGCGCTCTCAACTCTTTTTATACTCAAGGAACTCGTGTCTAGGGAAGGGGCTATTAGGATTCCTTGGTTGTGTTAGATTAAATTGAGTTTGTTAAAGTTCAACTCACAAGTACGTTTTGAACCTGGCACTTTGCTGACTGTAGGAAAGTTTTAGAAGCATCATCAAGGAACATCAGGAATCTAATGAATTGATTATTAACTTTAACAGGAGTCATGCAATCATTATCATATCTTGGCATCAGTCACAAAAAGGCAGATTGATGGCTGATTACTAGGGCACATTGTGATAGCCTTAGGTTGAAAGCTAACACTGCGAAGTGGCAGGGTTCTCATTCTGCTACTAGTTTCCCTTTGTGCAGTACAGGAAGAGAAGACTTATTGCATTTTGTCTTCTTTTGCCCTGCACATTTTCATATTCTCCTATTCGAAAGAGGACCATCCTGCCGGTCCTAAAACAACTTTAATTATCACAATGTCGCCCGGGTCCCTAACATCTTTTGATGGCTAATTCATGTTATACTGCCTGGGCACGACTATCTTTTCTCAGGCGGCGAACAAAGGGAGGAGATCAGTGGTTGAGTAAACACCCTGACATGTTATTCTTTGTGTTGTAATTGGGGAACCTATTTAATGTAGAGACCTCATGAAGCTGGAGAATGTGGAATGGAATTTAGATGTTTTGTTGCACTGTTTCATTTATTAGTTTTGTACATAAATGTGTAAGTTTAACATTGTTAACGTTGCATTCCATAATTCTTTGAATGGCATATGATCATGTTAGAGCGAGTAGTACTTTGGTATTTGCCACACTGACGATTACTAGATGCAATTAGTTTTTGTTTTCATTAGATTGACTGTGATATTTTCTTTTGTTGTTAATATGGCGTGTTAAACTTGTGAAATGTTTTGTGGTATTTGATATGATCTTTAATGGCTTTTATCCAAATAAAGATTTTCTGAATTGGAATCATATTGCTAACCCTCACTTGCATACAATCTTCAGTTATGTAACCTGTTGTATTCTCCAGTGTATTCACCAGTGTGTCACCATTGCTTTTGTGTTCAGGTTTGCAAAGTGATTCTTTGGATAGTACTTATAGGCCAGGGGTCTGCAACCTTGGGATCTCCAGATGTTTTGGACTATGTCTCCCATGATCCCACACCATTAATTATGATTGTTAGGGATGATGGGAGTTGTAGTTCAAAATCTCTGGCAGAGCCAAAGGTTGCGGATCCCTGTTATATGCTTTTTACTCTCAGTTTGCTTTAATGTCCCACACATTCTGCATTTACCAACCACCTGAGACCACCAAATCTGCCCACACCCACTGCCTTTCAGTTCCAAGGTTCAACTTAAAAACGGCAGGAGGAGACAGTTTCCAAGTCCAAGCAGCCAAATGCTGGAACACCCTGCCTCTTTCCCACAGAATAGAACCAGCCTTTCTTGCCTTCAAAACGGGTGTAAAAACTTGTCTTAATGACAAGCCCATCTGATGATACTACTGTAATCTAACGCCATGTTCTCAGCCTCGTTAAGTTGTCCTACCAGGATCGCCCAAAGTGCATGCTTCATTTGTAATGATTGTCCCCTGACCTAACTGTAACCACTGGTCTGTTCTGCTGCTCTCACTTGTAAAGTTTGTCATCAGACCTATCTGTAACCTTGGTCTGCTCAACTTCTGTTATCATTTATTTATGCCTGTAACATTAAGTTTTCCAGCGCCCAGTTACCTTAGGGTTAGGAGCGTGATACAAATAATAAACAAATACAAATGTGCACACTGTGCTACAGTTCAGATTAACACTACCATCTTATCCTTTGCAGTTGTTCGCTCATACTCTGCAAGTTTGAAATCACGTTATTTTTATTTTTTTATTTTTTTACATTTGTAGAGCGCACTACAGCCCAAAGGCATTGAGGCGCTTTTACATGAAAGCCTACGTAGGCAAGATTACGGTTACATGTTCACTCCTCCCATTCTATTTGGTGTTTAGGACAGTTTGAGGAGTTCTTTAAGTCATCTTTGTGGGGGTTGGCCGCTGGTGTGGATTGAATTCAAGGGTGGGGGTTAAGGCAACCTGCTCCATTTAGTTGTAGTGATGCTAGTCCACCAACAAGTACTATGCTACTCTGTTCACTTAATTTCACCTTTATTTCAGGAGAAAAACTCCAACAAAAGATGTTAGTAAAAGTAGAACTGTAACATCGACCATTATCAAAAATGCAATATAGCTAGAACTAAGTCTGGGCGAAATTGTGAAATTCTGTTCTGCCAGCAGTGGAAGCATAATCTGCACGATTTGTATCCTTTTTTGCTGCAATTTGCAGTTCCTTCACCCCAGCATATTTAAAAGAGTGGCGCAAAGTTTCTTGTGCCGTCTCGTGAACCTAAACGATATATGGGAATTTTGTTATGCCACTGCGCAAACTTAGCACGAAACAAAAAAGAGTGGCACAACGTTTCTCATGCCACTGCGTGAACCGAACACAAATCAAAATGACCTGCACGAACCTAGAATGATTCAAAAGGAGCGCCACAAAGTTTTTCGTGCCTTAGCACAAACCTAGTACAAATCGAACAAAAAGCTGAGCAAAGTTTCTCATTCCACTGCGTGAACCTAGCACGGTTAAAAAAAAACATAGAAAGTTTCTTGTGCTACAACGAGACACTAGTAACGATCTAAATAAGCCTGTGTGAAGTTTCTCGTGTCACTGCGCTAACCTAGCATGAATTGTGGACAAATTTGCAAAGTTTCTTGTGTCACTGCATGAAACTAACACCGATATAAAAAACATGCGTGTGAAGTTTTTGATCACACTACACGAAATTAACTTGGGCAGGAAACCCCATGCAGCCAGCGAAACTGCACAAAACCGGGTGACATTTCAATGGCAGTGGAACCATAATGCTGATTTTGCAGAGCTGGATTCCGATGCAGATTGTGCACTTTTTGGACATGGGTGGAAATTTTGCTCACCTCTAGCCAGAACAATCATTTTAAATGAAACGTTATTGTGTCTATAGATTGCACACATTCTTATTATTCTGACAAATAAATAATGCAGGGAGGAATGTTAATAATGTGAGAATATTGGTGGCCAGGATCAAACCCACAACTTCTGTAACTGCTTGCTTCCGGGTGAAGTTACTAGCGTCCATATTGTGGCCTTATAATGCATGTACAGGTACAATGACCCCAGTAAATGGAAAGAAGAAAACATACATTGCAAAGATAGGCAATGCCTCACATTGCTCTATTTTCCACATATTCAGAATATTTTGGGGGTCAAATAGTGGCAATATGTGTTGATGAAATAGCCATTCCAGAATAGAAAAAGAGTGATATGTCCAAATGTCATTTTCAAGTACAGTACTCTTAAAGAGCAGATGATTCAACTGACGATAAACCAGTACTTTGTTGTTAAAAACATGTGTCTAATGAATGATAGGGACCAAAAAGAGGGCCAGGAAAGAGGAATCAGGACAAGAACGAGAGACACAGACCACGGATGGGGTGGATTAAGGCCTAAATGTAGCATACTAAAAGAAATAGGAACATAATTGGCACACTAGAGTGTAGCAAACATGCCAAGAGAACCTGCAAGCACATTGGACATCCCACATACCAACAGATGTTTGGCAAGATATATATTTGCTTTAGGCATTGTATCCAAATTGGCTTCGCAGCGAGGTTGGAGAATTGCACTTTCCAGTGTTCACTGTAGGGTTTTCACCTCAGAATGTCAACTTAACACATCTTCAGCAATGCTACTATGTGAAATGGAAGAGAATTGAACAGGCACGACCACTTGGAATTATGCTGAATGAGAAAAGGCAGTTACATTGGGTAGCAACTTTGTAATGTATGTATGCAATAGAATGAGTTCCAACCTACAGCAACAGTTGGCTGCAAGGTGGGATTTCACTTGGAAGTGCGTTACAGTGTTTGGCCACCATAGTGGAGAAGACTTTGTAAGAAAACATGTCCATGCTGTCTGTGTCAACGAAGGCTAGTATTCCCATGAAAAACATGTATCATATTGACTTTGCCTATATGACCCTAAATTGCCATGCCACTGGAAGAAGCCAATCCGGTGCTTACTGTGCCAATGCAGGACAATATCCACATGTAAGGACACTCATATTGCCTTTGCCTAGGATTCCAGTAAAAATGCCATGCCACTCTAAGAAAACACATTCATGCTGTCTGAACCAATGAAGATGGGTATCCAAAAGTAAGGACACGTTTAATGTTGCTCTTTTCCCATAATGGCAGTAGAATGCCATTCCGCTGTAAGAAAGCATGTCCATGCTGGCAGCACCAATGTAGTCCAGTAACCAATGTAAGAACCCTCATCATTTTTTTATTTTTCCATAATGTTAGTAAAAATACCATTCCATTGTAAGAAAACGTGTCTGTGCAGACTGCACCCATGTAGGCTACTATCCCCACATATAAACACACATCACGCTGGCATTGCCTATATATGATAATGGCATACCACTGTTAGAAAATGTGTCAATAGTGGCTGTACCAATGCAGGCCATTATCGCCTTATAAAACAATGAATCATATTGGCTTTGCCCATACTGACAGTCAAATATTCTGGTTTCATTATGGTTCTGATGCCGAGCAAATACCAACCACACACACACATATGAAAGAACATAAACAATGCACTCTCCTTCACCTCCACACAATTTTAAGCATGCATTTACACAGGCACAACCCCTCGCATGCATGCATATATACCAGCATCAACAAAGTTTGTTTTGACTCATTACATGAATGATCTCTAACAACCAGGCTAGCCCAAAATCACATCCAGGCTAATTGTTGTAGCTGGGAGAATGCTCAGGGTTCTACTTGTACTGATATTTCACCAACAGAAATGACACAGTTGTAAGTTACTTTGTGGTAGGGGAATGGGGTGTAGAGGGGTGGGACAGAGGAGGGAATGGGATTGTTGGCGGGCGGGAGTTGGGGGCCATATTAAAAGAAAAAAAGACATGATGAAACTTACCAAGAAGTAATTTAGCACTTATGTTTTGGGCTGAAATGATGTAAAACTGGCTCCTCCATAATGGGTTGTGGGTCAGCACCCTGTTGCCCATTATGAAAAAGCCACCACTGTCTAATGCCCCTCTTGTAAAGGAAAAAGTTGTCACTTTTTAAGCTCTCTTTTGGGAGATCATAGTACCTGTCAGCATCAGAGCCATACAGGACCCCATTTAGTAAGGACATTATCAGACACTTTTTCAAACTCTTTTTGAAACTATCAGCCCGCTCTGAAGTACAGAGACATCTCAGTGGGCTAATAGTATTTCGGTCCCTAGTTCAGAATTAGGCCCAGTCTATGACGTATGAGGCTTACATACGTAGCCTAAGCAGTCCCCACCTCAGCTCTCAGTTGGGAGGACAGGATATTGTCTGGAGTCCCCTCTCCAGCTACAGGGAGGAGGCCATAGAAGGGTACATCAATAGGGTATCCCCATCAGTGGATCTGCTAAAGAGTCACTCCTACTTGACATTCCTGTCAGCTTTCAGTAGCCAATTATAACCTTTCTGTCCTGGTTTATCTATCTATATATCTATATTTTTCTATAGCGCCACTAACCTGTAGGCCTCAGGGCGCTCACAAGAAAAACACATGCAGAGACAATGGGCCTCATTACGACCCAGGCGGTAAGTTACCGCCTGGGTCGTACCTTTACCACATGGCGTAAACTATGTTTACGCCATGGTGGTTGGCGGACTTACCGCCCCATTCCGAGGTCGGCGGGGCGGTAAGTCCCCAATCCCCATTTACCCTTCCCCATTCCCATTTTTGCCCCATAGGGCATAATGGGAGTGGGGAAGGCGTTAATTACGCCACCGTAAATTACGGTGGCGTAATTAACAACATGGTCCCTTAGCGCCATGGATTTTAACACCTGCTAAAAGCAGGTGTTAAATCCGCCATGGCGCTAAGGGACCTCGGAATCAGGCGGTAAGGGTCGGCGCTGTTTACGCCGCCGTAAACCCCTTACCGCCTGGGTCCTAATGAGGCCCAATGTGGTGAATATCCATTAGCATGCTGTCAAGTGACACTGAAAAGTGGTTCATACTCTTGGTTCATTAATCTCCATAATGCAGCGGAAAAGAATCGTCCATCTTTGTAAACACCTATTGCCTGCTGCTTCTATGCCTAAATTGAAGGTTGGTGAATAAAGTAGACACAATACTGTTTGTTGGGACAATCTATACCTCACACATGCAATGTACAACAAAGCTTTCACCATTTAACACAATGATGTCATAATGTTTGGACAACAAAATACAAAGGTTTCATCAGAGCACCACCAACCGGGTGTGCCTAAATTCTGAAAAGAGTAAACGCATATAAAGTGTAGTTTGAAAAATACACCTGCTATAGCATATTTACTGCAATAAAAATCTGCAGTCATCCCATCATTGAGGCATGCAATCTAGTAATCACTCATGAGTGCACAGCATATAAAAACAACAGTGACCAAACCTCCTATATGAGTATACATATAATTGCAGATTACATAGTTTATATAAAATACACATAGTACAGATCCAGTGATCACTCATGAATACATAGTATATAATGACAGTTACCTAGCCTCATGTGTAAGTATACATATAGTTCCAGATAACACATTCAGATAAAGCAGTTAAGACAAAATTCTTCATTCAGTCCTCTTGGTTGCACAGTATGCACATTTGTGTATCCAAAACATCTCCCTCTGTAGTAGGAGGGAGTTAAAGTCCCCCCACCCCCACAGTTTCACTACTTCTAGTACTGGGAATTTAATTTGGGCGACTATGTGGTTATATTGCTTAAAATGTCTTGCTACTGGTGACTTAACTTTGTTACATCTAACGTTAGATGTATGTTCCGTCCACCTCTCTTTCACAGCTGTTGTAGTCTGACCAATGTAAAGGTGTCCGTTGACTCTTTCAGAATTTAGGCACACACGGCTGGTGTTGCTCTTAAGTAACTTTTGTATTTTGTTGTCTAAATATTATGACATCATTGTGTTAAATTGTGAACACTTTGTTGTACATTGTTGTGTGAGGTATAGATTGAACCAACAAGCAGTATCGTGTTTACATGATTAATCAACCTTCTTTTCAGGCATAGAAGTAGCAGGCGATTGGGGTATACAAAGATGGACAATTATTTTCCGTTCCTTTATGGAGATCAATACTCAGCAGAGTACAAACCACTTTTCTGTGTCACCTGACAGCACGCTAATGGACACACAACATGTTCCCCACGTGACCATAATCCTACGTTTGTAAGTAGGAATTTATACATCTTGAAATGGCAGACCAGGCATTAAGTTCGACCAGGTTCGGGAGATTATCTTGAATTAATTCTGCCGTGTCTCACCACACAGCAGGTAAACTCGTTTTGCACTTTATGTTGACTTTTATTTACTTAAACTGCACACAGCGGTTTAAGCATGCATTTATACCTTTATGCTACTGTGGCTAAGTCATCCACTATTCTTGTGAAGCTTCACACAGCTTCTTTTACTCCCTTAGGTGTGAGCGTACGATACTTCTTTTGCTCTGCTGAATTTGATGATTTGGGAGATTGTTTACTTCATGTGCCGTGGGCACTAGTTGAATTGTGCTACACTTGATTCATGTAGGCTTAGTCCCTTTTACAATACCTTCATCTTCCCACGCTTTGGGTTACATTTTTTACGTGTCCTTAATTTAATTATTTACAGATTCGAGCTGGCTATGGCGATTGTTACCATATCGAAGACAGGCCAGGTAGGCTTTTAAATATAATCTCTGACATAAGATATTGCACATCTTGCATGGGTGCTACTTATCACAAGGCATGTGTTCTAATAGTGAAACCCCCCCTACGGTTTGGGACCACCTCAGCGACATGGGTTGTTGGTTCATGAACATACCAGCGGCTAATTTTGTGGGTGTGTGCACTTTTTGTTATACCTTAGCACCCAACTTCACAGCATGTTTTGCTCCTGAAGACGGGGTTCGAGCCCCAAAACGTGTCGAGCATAGGCAGAAGGATTTGGCCTCTACATGAAGTATCGACTTGAAGTCACTGTTGTTTTCTTACAACCAAATTAAACCACATTGGTTTAGCTATATTTTGTGTACTTGAATTTCTTTGATCAACCTTGATTGAATTTGTTGGCTGAAGTGTTAGCATTAGAGTGTGCGGGGGCAGGAGAGTCCATAAATTGGACTCTTTTTCTCAACTTATTGTAACAGGACCTTATGTCAAGGTCATTAGTCCTTCCACGCACCTACATGTTTTTGAATGTGTTTAATTTGTATAGGAATTGAAGGTGTGCACCAACAGGTTACTTTACTTCCAGCTACTGTAGCCAGACTAGTAAACAGCAGCAGCTACTGGGCCTCATGTTAGTGATATACAACATGCTTTACAGTGTAACGACAGAGAAGCTGCTCAGTAACTCCCAGATGATTTGTTATATGAGTTACATTCATGCCACAGCATATGCAATGTTCACCATTCAAGTGACTGCATGTTTGTAAGCTTTTGTGGAAGACATGCACCTCCTCAAGTCTGCTATCACAGCCTGCAAACTCCCATATCCAAATCCATAATAGATCAATCACTTCTGGGTACATGCAATCTATATCTATATGGCTCTGAACCCAAATTTTAAATGGATTACTAACTTTTGCTAAATAATGTTGCTTTCAGTATGAATGTACTTCTATTATTTCATTTCACATCCAAATGACATTCTTGTGAATCTGAGGCATTGTCCCCATTGCCCCAATGAAATAGAATCAGAGGCCACTTTATTTTACTCTTCCCATTATATAAAACTTGAAGACCAAACTACATTTTTTCATATTTTAAGAGGCAGTCATTGAATAGTATGCTGTTCATGAAATCTGCTAATTGAGTGGGAAGTGATTTTCAATGTGCTAAATTGTATAGATTGTGCTTGGTTTCGGTATTCATTTGATTTCATACAAATGCATTTTGTTAAGACTTTTGCTTCTATATTTAACCTGGATTGGATTTATAAAGTTTGATTCTTTGAACTTTCCTGGAAATGAAATGTTTCCGAATAAAGCTATGATGATTTTGATGATGATACTCCGATTTACCACCAGAAGGCCATTTCATTTCTTTTCAGACATTGGTCAGGCACTGCATTTATGCGAGAGACTCATCTACTGCCATTAGAATCAAGGACATTTTGCAAGTGCTCAAAGGGGCTAATAGCCATCTCCTTATTTATCCCGAGCTTAATGGGAGTTATCAATACTAATGTGTGCACAAACAATGAATATATCACATTCTACAATATACTGGTTAGTTGATGGGTTTGCAATCGGTGTGCCGTGTGTGTGTTGGCTTCTGTTTTGCATGTAATCCTGGACTGATCCTGTCTTCTGGTTCTCCCAATACCAACATGTGCTTCAACCATGACTGAGTACTGTTGGATTATGAGCTAGCTAAAGTATAGAAGTCTAGCACAGGCACTTAACACATACATCCAACTGCATTTATGCTATTCCGCTGATTGAAATAGTAACTCACTGATCAATTACTTCATATTTGTTTTTAAATATTACAAAATCACAACCTTCTCAAGTTTTGATACCTTTTATTGGAATAACTGAGTATATGAATCTGCAATGGAAAAAGCATTAACTTTCAAAAGACTCAAAGTCCTTTTGAAAGCTAATGCTTTTTCCATTTTAGCATAATATTTAAATGAAAGGTATCAAAAGTTGCAATTTTGTGATTTTTTATTTTATTTTTCATTTATGTTTATTTTTTTTATTTTTTAAAACTAGACTAACACTGCAACAAATCTTATTGTTTATTAAATGTTAGAATTTGTAGAGAGCATTGTCCACCACTGAGGTCAAGTCCATTGTTTCCAAGATGATAAGGATGCATCGTAAGAAGCGAAACATTTGCAAGAGTTGTGTCTTCCAGGCTCGAAGGCAGTCTTGAGGTAAGTGTGACAAAAGCAAGTTCACCAGCCCGAGTACGTTAAATCAGGGGTTTGAAAGCAGTCTTCTAGATGATGAGCACCTGTTTGTAGAAAATAAAGGTAAGTTTCTCGAGGCGGTTTAGCATTTCATGAAGAGCAAAGCGGTTCTTTTTTAAAGCATGTGTTGCAGCATTGCATAGGGACTCTAATTGAGTGCATTTTAAAGGAAATAGTATAGGGAAGATAATGCTGAAGGCACAATGCTCATCTCTTTTGAGTGGCACTTTTTTTTTTTGGGAGTCTCCAGATGAGTGAAGATGATAGGCTCTGGTATGCATTGTTTCCATAGTCCAATCAACAAAATATTAGGACACAGATGACTGCACATTTGTGTTGGAACATTAGAGAGAATTAATTCTCTTGAGACTGCAATGGTGAAAGAATCATGATCTGACCACAGGTATATTTGCAAAGATAACACATGCAAGACCCAGTTTCACTGCACCAAGAATGGCAATTAAGAGTAAGGAGTCCAAGTAATGTATTTGAAGAGCAGCCTTTAAGGTCCAAAGAGTTGGTTCAAGCAACAGCCTAACATGTGTTTCGAGCCTTTCACGGCTCTTCATCTGAGGCTTAATAGGAGTAGAACCTGAGACTTATACTGAAGTGGCAATGCCCAAAAAACTCTCAAGGCTTCGCAATTGTCGTTCAAGCTGATCGGCTGTTTAGAAGGAATGGAGAAAGTAAATGCGCTAGCTGATGCTAACTGATTCTGAGAATATAACATTCAAATTTTGTGCTCATCGTTTGCCAAGGTAATAACAGCAGAATATAAAATGTCTCATATTAAATGGGCCTGAAATGGGCCTGGATGGGCCTCCCCACCACCCTGTGCTCCAAGATAATGAAACTTCAAACTAAGCAATATTTCAAGGTACTCTAGATAAGGAGTTGGCAACATTTGGCTCTCCAGTTGTTTTGGACTAAAACTCCTATGCACACTAGCCTGCATAGTCAACGATGAGGATAATGGGAGTCCCACACTTCTGGAGAGCCACAGGTTGCAGGGCCCTGCTCTAGATAAAGAAGTTGGATATTTTATCATGCTCTGAAACTAAAACACTGCATTATGTGAATGCAAATATGTTGCATTACAAAAAGAAAAGTGCACCAAGAGTGCAGACAGGTTTATTTTGTGCACAGACTTTGGCTTTTTTTTTTAAACTGAATGTTCGGAACCGGTATAAGGGTGGCAGTGAGTCCATAAAATGAAATACATACATACTTGAATATTAACTAGAAATGATTTCTTTGCGGAATATGAAAATGTTTGCACCATCAAAGCCTCAATGAAATTCCAGATTCTGAATACTGGGTTGCTGACTTTAAACACCACACACACACACACACACACACGCAAAACCATGAAGCATGCTAAGCAAACTGCCAAATTTTTAGGTTAAAAATGCAGAGCCTAGTGCCTTTGAGCGCATTCTAAGCACTATGCGACATCTTTAATCAGCCTGTCTCAGAAAGGTCCTGGATATCAACATATACAGCATCTCACGCCCTTAGCCACATGCTTCCAATACATTAAAGCACATTTCTTAAAATACCCCTGTGCTCACCTTTTTGATGTTGTTGAAACCAACTCTGAATAAGCAGCAGGCCCTGTTTCCAATCAACACGTGTGCAGGGGTCTCCCGGTACCACATTCAAATCTACTCTAAAAGCAATGTCTCCCTTAGAGTTGCAATCACTTGTTCCAAGTCAATTAGTGTCACAGTGGAGGATCACCAGGCCAGCACTCTGACAGTGGGGTTGACAGCAGCCCTGCTGGAGTCAGATCCCCCTTTTAAGGGGGTGAAACTACAACCCCTTCTTGAGCAGTTTTCTTATCAACACAAATTGAATTATGTATTTCTGCTTATTTTACAGAAAATTCATTTGTTACAATCTAATTTTAGCTGTTTCCTGGGCCCAGCACCACTTTTCTTATCAACACACCAGGACTTCCTGAACCCATGTGCAAGGGTTTTGTAACAATCAAATGTTAGCTGTTTACTGCGTATACAGACACTTTTCTTATCAACAAAACACAGCATTCTATTTCCTGCATACTCTGCAAATTAAGCTCAGCCAGCAAATGTTTCCTTTGCCATCCTTCCATCATAAGTTAAAAATAGCCTTGGTGCACACAGTTAGGTTTAGTTGATTAACAAATGTACTTGTGTATTTCCGTGTGTGTGTGCATGTGTGTGTGTGTGTGTGTATGTGTGTTTACACAGCTGTCATAGAACATCCTGTATTCTGGTGATCTAAATATAAAGACCATCTGTGTTTCCTTTAGCCACAAAAGCCCTTGTGTGAGTCATCAGAATTGCTGGGATTCCTGGCAGTCCATTGAGTATTAATCATCTGTGGTTCAGCAGTTTGAAACCCCCTCCCATAGCAGTTCCCTGTCACACTCTGTTTGCTGGGACACAGAGTGGCAAAGCGACACATGAAGGCTACCAGATATGTGCTGTAGACTCGCTAAAAACAATAGTTTGACTTTTGTATGGGGACTGGGAAGCACAGTTTACTTATAAAGTGAACTGTTTTTAATTAGTTACACTGTATCAAAATCAATTCATATAACATTGATATACATTTTTATATAAAAATTGATATACAAATTATTTGACATCAAAATGTTGGCGGAACTTCATATAAACATGTTATATTGATTTTATATTTTTAAAAGTATTTATTTTAATATACATTTCTATATAGAAATATGCTTTTTATTATTGAATTTTATATAAATGTCTATATGAAAACACATTATTTATTTTCATTTTTATATACATTTTTATATCAGAATTATTAATTTTGATATACATATTTATATTAAAAAGATATCAAAATAGTTTGATATCATTTTCTGCTTCCTATCACATCGGGACCGAGCCCCTCTGTGACGTCACCACTGCGTCACTCTGCAAAACCCCAGATTGTGCAAAAGGGGACCTCTTCTACTACTTACATTCTTATGAGAAGGGAGACAGGGACTATTATTTCTTGTCCTGGTCCCTGTATACATGTTCAAGTTGAGTGGTGATGTTAATGTGGAATGTCAGTGTGGAACCCTTTGGGTCTGAAAAGAATGTTGTGTTTTTTGTAGTTCTCATCCAAGCAGTTGGCGAAAATGTAGTCTGGGTGATGGGAGCCAATGGGCTCTTCATAATATCTTCCTAGCTCCTTAATTACTTAAGCTGATGAAACCTGATGTGACCTGATGTAACCTTGTGCAGGGGGTGCAGTAAAGGAGCCTGAGCCTGAAGTGAGGAAGAGGGAGAGCCATTGTCCCCCAGAGATGAGTCCCACCATCCATGGTGAAAAGTATAACTGAGAGAGAGAGAGAGGGCTGTAGTCCTGCACCATGGCAGGGAGTGTGCACCTGAATCCAGCCTGAAGGAAGAACATGCTATTAGAGGCTGCATGCACCACCTAGGTGTAGTGTTGTCGGATCTGGCACCAGCAAGTGGCAGAGACAAGCACTGTGGGGATGCAGTACTGCCTCAGGGATTAAACTGTGCACATAAGGAAGTTTTCTTTGTTCTGCGACATTGCATGTAAAACCATGGCCCCACTTGCACGCTCCTACCTTGGAGCGAAGTCTGGAAGCTCTGTTGTTGAGTAAACAGCAGGACTCTGAAGCGCAGTGTCAGGCAGGGTTGATCTTGGCTCTTGGATACTGCATTGATCGTTGCGGGAGTTAGACCCAGAGAACTGCTCCCACCTCGGTGTTCCCAGTAACACTAGTGACGTCATTGTGCTTGCGAGGGAGTTAGTGGAGATGGAACCCCTATTCATCAGCACTCCATGAAGCGCGGTCTTGAAATGCAACATAGCACAGAACTGGAAGTTTTTTCAGAAAGGGACCTTCGCACGCGGAGTAAGCATGACGAAACCCTCTTTGTTTGAATGTAACATGGTGACCTCACATTTTTAAAAGCTTTTCCAAATGAGGATTTGGATAATGGAGGAACAACGGGGAGTCGGTGTGAGAATAACTTCCCAGGTCCGTGCTGACAGCAACGCAAAAACAGGAGACTTGAACAAAAGAGAACAAAACACTGAACTAACCAGACATGGAACCGAAAGTAAAAGGGTACACATTTACTTATGCTGGGTTGATCTGAACTAACGGCCAGTAAACAGGAAAGTTGTGAAAAGAACACACGCTGAACTATTGTTCTCGCGTTGATGCTGGTGGTTCATTGTCTGATTCACTGTGATAACTTATTGTGGAGGTCGTTAACAAGGCAAGAGTGTGGAAGTTGGGGGGATGTCTAGAAGCCCTGCTCTGACGATGCGCCATTCCAATGGCTTACAATTATGTTTTGAGGATTTGGTTTTGATCGTGCTGACTCCAATGTCAGTTAATTGATCAGTGCTGAGGTGTTTCACAGTTGTATTATGAGGCGACCATATTGAGATGTTTCAATGAAAAGCTGACACGTTTAATGAAATGTGTTCAATCTCACAAGTATTTGGATGAACTGAAATGTTTACCGAGATGTGCAAACTCACATGTATTTATTTGCACTGAGCAAGAGGTGCTTTACTAAACCTTGTAGATGAATAACACGCTGGCAACTATCCATTATGTGTGTGTGTGTCTAGTTGTATCAGATTAAACGCTCATAGCGGATGGAGTTGGGGTGTTTTTGGGCAGCTCACATCTGCGAGAGTTCTGCATATTGATAGATTCAGCATAGTATGTAAGTGCTCTTTTAGAATTAACTTTTGAGGAATTTCAGGAACCTTTCACTTAGCGGCTGCAAGGAGGTAGCATTGGACATTTAATTAGATGTACTGGTACGGTACTGGTTTGCGATTTGGATATATGTTACTGTGCCAGAAGTTTGTAAAATGTGAGGTTAGAGTTAACCTTTTGAGGAATTGCTGGAGAAATTACCTCTGGTGTCTTTCATGTATTGTTATGACACTATTTATATATCATAAATCATCTATGTGGTGTGAGTGATGAGAACAATGTTGTGTGAGTGTTTGGTTGAGTTATTGTTTGGTGGTGCACAAGGTGGTGTACACCACAACCTCCATTGAAGTGGATGTGATTGAGAGATATGCAGTGTGGATGTACTGAAGTATGTAAATCAGAGTTTATAGCATTGTTGCAGCTGCACGTAGCGTGTTGCTGAATGTGTGGAGTTGCACACAATTAGTGAAGATGTTTAGTCTTTGTTGTGATTTTGAGTTGTGGCGTGTTGTTGAGTGTGTGGAATGACTAGGTCATCTGCACTTTTGGAATTGCACACAATTTAGAGAGGTTTATGGAAGATGTTTCTCCTGGGTGAAGTCTGGAGTCTTGGTTGAGATGTCAAAGTAGGACTCAGTGGTTATGCATGTGTGTTGACTTCAATGACAAGAGTTGTCAGTAGTGTCGACTGGGTGTGGGAAGGACGCTTTCTACATGCCAGTTTGAGAGTTGTTTTGATTTGGGTGGGGACGCCTGCCTGCCAATGGATGTTACAGTGTGTCATGACTTTTGGATGTTTGGAGTATTAAGTCATGCAGTGATTTGGAAAATGTTTTAATTGCTAATCAAGATCAACCATGCCACCCCATTATCTGAGTCCTGTGTGTGCAGTTTGATCTCTCGTGACTCTTTTCACATCTGCCTATGGGAGTTTGGGTTGGTACCTGTTCTTGATTTTGAGGGGTCTTAATGTTGCCTGGCCAGCAAATTAATATTGGTTGTAAGTAGTCAGTTCCGCAGTGTGGTAGTAGTTCCCCCGTGGCTCCCTCAATCCGTCCAAGTCCATTTGTTTGAGCGAGTGAGTGAATGTGGTAGTCTCGATTTGGATGTCAGGTGACTAATATGGAGATAGTTGTTGCCTCTTTAAGTTAGCTCAGAATTTTGAGGGCACAGAAGGGCCAGCGTGCCAGTCGACGAGGGGCAAGGTAGTGCTCTGGAGTGGCAGTCTGGAGATCCATCAGTTGCAGAGATTGATGGAAAGTGTTTTGTTTGTTACAGGTGGTGTAGGAACACAGTTTGGTAGCTCATGGAGGGGCAGGGTAGTTCTCTAAGGTGGCAGCATAGATGTTCATTTGTGCCAGGAATGGACGGGAGGAGTCACACTATTTCCAGATGGTTTGGAGTGCATAGGGTGTGGTGCTGCCCATAGTAGCAAGTTAGTTACGCCTTTTAGGGTGCTTCTATCTCTGGGTGAGGAACCAATTTCAGTATTGCAGGTGGTGTGAGAGTTGGTTGAATGGTGCTAAGTTTTCTGTATTGTATATGGTGAACTGAGGGAGGTGTGTTATGTCTTGTCCTGGTCCCTGCATGCATGTTCAAGGTGAGAGGTGATGTCAGTTAAATGTTAAATGTTAAAGGTATTTGTACCGTGCACTGTCACCAACGGAGCTGGTCCCCAGGTGCTCTGGCAGATCTGCAAATGAGAAGTTGGGGTGGGTTAGTAGGTGAAGTGGGAGTAGGATAGTGAGACAAGTGGTGTTCTGTTGGCAGCTTCAACTCGGTATACACCGGGTGCTGAGCTTCGGTGCGAGTATTGGATCGGTGTCAGTCCTCGTGTGCTGTTGGTGTTGCTTATGTGTTGTTGCGGTGTTGTGAAGTGCGTGCGTGTTGTTGTGAGAGAGATGGTTGTGTGAGACTTTGAGTGAGATATGTCTGCAGAAATGCTGAGTTATTTTGTTAGTCAGTTGTATGAAGGTTAACAGAAGTTCAGAAATCTGTCCGAGTGTGGCACTGGGCAAAAACTCCCAATGTCATCACGATGGGCAAAGGGCTGCGCCTGACAGGGTTTTGGTTTGTGTGGGGCACTCCCTGTGCTGTTCTAATGCGCTTTGTAAATGTTATGATTGCTCCTTGCCGTTCTATTCTGGCCCGCTCTGTAGGTGTTCTAGTGCCGAAGGATTGATTAATGTGGGTTGGGTGTCTATTCTCCTCCTTGGGTGCTGGGCTGGTGTGGCGCACTCCTCTCAAACTTTCTATCTAAATGCGCCTGCGGGTTTGGATATGGTACGTCCGGGGGGAGTGGGTGGGTCATTTAGGGCTTCGTCTGGGTATCTGATCAGTCTCTGGGGGCCTCCTTTTGTGGCTATTCCCATGATATGTTATGGTCTGTTGTGTGGTCAGTTCTTTGAGTTCAGTGTTTGTCCATTTGAGAGTGGCCGAGGTTGGTGTTATTTTCGTTGTTGTTTTAATGGGGTGGGCATTCTAGTTCATTGTTGTTAATGTTAAGCTGTGAAGAGCCATGATTTGAGGAGTTTACTGAATGGTAGGTGGTTTGTTGTGTTCCGTATATTCTTAGGTAGGTCATTTCAGGTTTTCGGTGCCTGGTGAGAGAAAGAGGATCCTCTGAGTTTTCCTCTGTTATAGGGTTTTGGTTCCAGGCGGATGTCGGTGCTTGATCTCAGTGTTCTTGTCGGTTGATGTAGGTGTAGTTTATCGCTTAGGAATTCTGCACCTTGTTTGTGTATTACTCTGTGCATGATGCACATGTACTTGAACTTTAATCGCTGTTTTAATGGTAGCCAGTGTACTATTTTTAGCGTAGGTGTGATGTGTTCTCTTCTTGGTATCTTGAGGAGGAGTCTGGCTGCTGCATTTTGTGTGGACTGTTAGTGTGGAACCCTGTGTCTCTGAGAAGAATGTTGTGTGGTTGGAGTTCTGATCCAGGCAGTTGATGAAGATCTAACCTGGGTAGTGGGAGCCATTGGGCTCTCCATAAGATCTTCCCAGCTACTTGATTACTTAAACTGATGAAACCTGATGTGACCCGATGTAACCTAATTAAGCAATATGACCCTTGCGGCGGGGGCATTACCGACTCAGGTAATGCCCCGGGGCCCATAGTTACAGGCCCGCGAGGGTCATATTGCTATTAGTACCCCGGCCCGCATTATATGCGTGACCGGGGCACTAAAAGCATTTTTTTCTGTCCTGAAAAGCCGTAGCGTTTCGGGACAGAAAAAAAAAAAAACGACCAAGAAAATGGCTGCCGGCAAAGGGCAAACGGGAGTCAGTTTTCTCTTTCCATGGCAGCCTTCGGGAGCGGACGCGCTGGGAACAGAAGTGTTCCCAGCGCGTCCGCTCCTGAAAAAAAAAGAAGCAGAAGGTAAGTGGGGTTGGGAGGGTGGGAGGAGGGGCGAAAAAAAAAACAAAAAAAAAACCTACCTTCGTCCCTGCCAGGGGACGATGGAAGCCTCCAGCTGTGTGGGCGCGGAGTCTCCACATTGCTGGAGGCTGCCATCATCCCCCACCAGGGACACAGGAGCAAGAAGGTAAGTGGGGTGGGTTAGGGAGGAGGGAGGGAAAGGAAAAAAAAAAGAAAAAAGAAAAGCTTACCCAAGTCCCCAGCGGGGGGCGGAGGCAGCCTCTCAGCCGTGGGGAGGCTCGGAGCGGGGATGGCCCTGCTTCGAGCCTCCTCATTGGCTGTGGGGCTGCCACACACCCCCGCCGAGGACAAGGCAGCTGGAGTCCCAGCCGAGAATCGAAGGATTCTCGGCCGGGTAAGGACCCGGCGAGAGCCAGTCAGAATGCGTGTTGCATTCTGCTTGACTCTCGCCGGGTGCTAATGAGCAATAAACTACATGAATCTACCTACAGAGCAAGTGTATCCTTTCAAAATACCTCATAACCGGGACAAAGTACACCAGCATCCCAGCCTACTTTCCAGCAAACCAAAGAGTATAAATGGCCACATAGCTTTATATTTACTACATAATGCACCCCAGTCTTTGTGCTCATTTCATAATTCACAACACTCACACTAATAGCACAATGTTGATAACATTGAACCATTTATGCAGATTCATAAGCAGACTCAACATTTAGATTGAGGTGGGTCTCACGGTAAGAATGGCTGTGCACATGCTCAGTTCCCTAGGGACAGACATCCTAAGAAAAGGATATATACCAAATGTGGAAATTGGTAAATCATACTCTGTAAAGGTTATGCCAATTATTTGAAATAATGTAAAAAATGTATTGAATGCACCAATTCACCATTTGTGTGTACGTGATACGCTGGAAGGCTGAATTAAAATATGCAACACAATAAGACACTAACAAAAACGTAAACATATAATGCATACCACAAGATTAAAATAATACAAGGGTTCAATATATGAAGTCGGTTACAAAATGCATACCATTCACAATAAAGCCTCACCAACAAATTCATGCAAAATATAAATAACAAAACAGAACGAAAAATCAATCAACTTTAAGTGATTTTTATAGATAGATAGAAAGACAGTTGATAGTTTCAGTCTGGTGTCTCAAGCCTTTGCAGCAGCATCTTCTTCAGGGCAGAAAAAAAGAAACTAGCTATCGGGAAATAAATAACTAAGTAACAAAATATTATTTCACTGAAGTCACCAGCAAAACTGAGCAACTTCAATTTCAAGAGAGGATGCCTTTAGTTATCTTCATGCACTTTCCAGAAGACTATTTCTGCAGGCACAGAAATTTAAGGAGTTGTCATGTAGAGACGTAAATGAGCATTTACATTTCTCAGTCATGGCAGAAATATACTAGCATTTAAGTCGTGCTGAAAAATAAATCCACACTGATGATGAACACTCTTAGTAGCGAAAACAAACTCAGCCGGAAAAGAAACATGGTGGAGATTAAACGACTTCACTATGTTCAGTAGGGAGCATACTAAGGCACATGATGGGTTTCTGAAAATCTCACCTTGAAAGGCAGCTTCCGATCCCACTTCCAGTCTGATAAGTCTTGTTTTGAGAGTGTCCGTTGAATCTTACACTCATCCATAGAAGAGCACTATCTAAGCATTGTCAGTAAATGGTCGAAAGGAAGGTTCTGTTTGAAGGTTTTAGGATGTTGACAGGTGATCAATAAAATGGTACTATGATCAGTGGGCTCTCTGAAAAGCTCCACCAGCAATGTACCCTCACGATGAAAAGTGGGTAATTCTAGGAAGTGTACCTCTGTACCTCTGTGGGTAGAAGTACATTTGACACATGAGTAATATTTCCTGCATTAAGGTTTCAAGCATATTGACTGCTTACTTTAGAGCAGCCCACGCTTAGACCGCATTTTTGCTTCGGTATTCACAAAATCCTTAATGTAATGTAATTTTTAATTTGTATAGCGCCTTTCCCTCAAAGTGCTGTAGGTGAACGCCAACGATGGGGGACCGAAGTCCAAGGTGTGGGAGATTCGTCTTCGAGTTTAGAATGCATTTGTGCATTTTAGCCAATAAGAAGGTTGGTAGGGGTGGCCAAGTCCCTGTTAGCAAACAAAGGTTAGAGTTCACCTTTACTGCATAATCATTAATGCGTGCACTCATCTTGAATATCCCAGATTACTAGTGGGATAAATGCAGCTTAAACCACAACTGGACCCATGAAATCGCTTGCAGTGAGAAAGTACATTTTTCCAGCAGGCTCATCTCCCACGTAAAGTCAACCAGGTTCACTAATGGTCGTTGGCTCAGATCCTGCTAAAAGACAGTGAGCCTCATTATGAGTGTTGCGGTCAGGCAACAATGGTGCCGGTAGTGCTACCGGCGCCGTTGTTACCTCGCTGCAACATTCTGAGTTCTGCTTGTGGGGCAGCTCTGTACGCCTGGTCAGACCAGACTTGTAGAGCAGCACCCGCTAGCAGAACAGGATGGTAACAACGGTACCGTTATTAACGGGACCGTTGTTACCATCCTCCCCATTCCCATTGAGCCCTATGAGGGCTCAAATGGGAATGGGGACCTACCGGGTCCGGGTCCCACAAATGAAGCCGGTAAAAACAGCATGGCTACCTCCAAACTCATAATGAGGCCCAGTGTTTTACACTCATGAGCACACATGTACTGCAGGTGGGCAGGATCTCTCCAAATTCAACTTGACTGCGGAAAATTCAGAGTCAGATTCATATTTTGAAGACTCACATTCGTGAATCCGTCCTCTTGCAGAATATGCGATGGAAACAGCTTCTACAGATCAAAGCATATCCCGATTCACAATGAGCTATGTTTTAGGGGCACCCCCCACGTTATTCGTTCCCCTGCATCAGCTCTCCCTTTTCAGAAGCCAGGCACATGGGACAGTCCAATGCTCCGCACACACAGGGATTTCCAAATCCTGGGTATCATTTCTGTGACCCAAATACAGATGTTCATGCTTGACATTAGGGTTTTCGTGTTTTTCTCCATGCTTTTTCTACATTTCCATCTCTTAAATGGAGGTGAATATGTCAAAGCAGCTTTAGCAATGACTGACTCTTTAAGACCCATCACTGCAGATCACTGACCACATGTGGAAAGGAAACAGTCATCTGCCTAGCACAGTATCAAAATGACAGGTGTCCTTGTACTACGTTTAACTATATCATGGCAGGACCATCCACCTATTCTGCACGGCTTTCCTTGAGGAACCAGATTGCTATTGAGTCTGAAGAAGACACTAGGGTCATTCCGAGTGTGGAGGTAGCCATGCTATTAGCACCATGGCTGCCTCCAAACCCGGGTCCGGGTCCGGTGTCTCTGAATGGGGACTTACCGGGTCATTCCAACCTTGGAGGAGCCGGTACGTCCCCATTCAGAAAACCATTACCCAATCCCATTCGAGCCCCCATAGGGCTCAATGGGAATGGGGAAGGAGCAAATAACGGTCCCGCTAATAGCGGGTGTGTTATTTTCTCCCTGGTCCCTTAACGGGTCCTGCTAAGAACGACTGGTCAGACCAGCCGTTCCTGGTGGGACCCGCTAAGGGACCTCGGAATGTGGCGGTAGGGGGTTAACGGCACCGGCATCCTTACCGGTGCCGTTAACCCCCTACCGCCATACTCGGAATGACCCCCACTGTCTTTTTGGCATACACGACAACCTTATACAGTGACATGTATATTTCCAAAAGATGTGGTTGTGTGTAGGTGATGGTGGTAGCAGTGGTGAACCCCGGGGGATGACTCAAGGCACCTATCCTGAATGGGGTGCAAAAGGGGGAAGTTTAGCAGACAAAAAATAGACAGTCACACCCCAGTTCAGGGCATCAAATTGCATGCCAGTTTTAATGTACCGGAAGCCTCGTTTTAACCATAGTTACAAAACCATAAAACATCATTTTCAAGCACTTATTGTAATCCACTGTTCTGATTAATGTATATGCACCTTCTGCCATTTCCTGTATATTTGTCCCATATGTCTCCGATATGATGCACAGTTTTGATGCTGTGTTTATGACATTTCAAATGTACAATTGATCATTGAATTCTTTTCATCATAATTATTCGTCTTCTGTCCTCCCCAGGCTTTCTTTTCAAACCTTGATAAAAGAAGCACCTTTTTTTCTTCCTTTTCTTGTTTATTTGCTAGATCCAAAGCATTGTGTGTTGTTTGCTTTCTCTCCAAAAGGACAGCACACTCTTCTGAAGTGCCTTTCTTATTTGAAGCGGCTTCCTTTCAAGGCGCCGAGTCATCTGGTGTAACAAAATCCCGTCTTGCTACTCAGAACAAGTTCTGTCATTCAAGTGTTGCCGGCAGCACATAGACTGCAAGCTACTTTTGAAATGATTGACTGCAGCGCTGTCAAAAACACAAACACACATAAATACAACAGTAGACACACTGCAGTGCATGAATTGAGTCTAACTAGAAAGGATGGCATTCTTCCTCCCCCAGTGCCATCTTTGCACATGTTTGGCCCTGACGACCGCATGCGAGCCATTACCACTTGTAAGTCATCTGATGGTCACCACAGCAGCGGTTTAATGCTCTACAGACAGTAAAGCACTGAGATTTTCAGAAATCCCACACGCAGTATTGCTGGTGTACGTCATATCTAGATGTCCAAATCAAATCCATTTGCATTCCTTTGTGGGGCATCGAAATGCATTAGGTACAAAACCGGAAAATACTGCTTCTATACCATGTGATATCATGCACAGCAGAACCAGTAATGACCCTTCTGTGCTTTACACTGGAAAGGGAGAGACAAGGCTGATATCTGAGAGGCGCATTTCGACGCCCCCTGTTTCTTCTTTGTTCAGCGGCCTCCAGCACTTCCATTCCCATCACAAAAGTTTTTATTTTTTATTTTTAGGTTTGGGAACTTTTCCAACTTACACCTTCACCGATGAGATTATAAACAGGAAAAAAGAAAAAGAAAAGTGTATCTTTTGAATTTGGCTTGAAAAAGATTCATTATTCTATTTATTTTTTTAAATCACCAATTTAGTGAGATTAGCACATGAGTCTTTTACAATAACAGGCATAACTGGTAAATAAATCCACAGAGTGTCCAATAGCTGCAGGTGTAGGGTAAGCAGTGGCTGGGCCTCAGGGTTGCCCTCCAAGCTCTGTGGCAGTCTTAATGTCCTTTAAATGGAGAGGTAGCGCCGGGAGCCCCCTGCTCCTTGTCACAGGCACCTTTGTAATCTCGGTTTGCCACTTCGCGTGGGAATCCGCACTTTGCCGCGAGATCACACCAGACTACGGCGGTGCCTTATCTCACAAGCTCTCTACACACCTCCCTTTGGAAAACAACAATGTATATTCCATAATAAAATCATCATACTTCACCATTTTTCTGTGATCTGTTATAGGATGACCCTGTGTCATCCCAGCTGCATGCGGTACTTGCATCGGTTCACGAGACACTTCCGGTGTCTCGCTTTCTGACTGGTTTTCTGTGACTGCTTCCACTGATGCTTCTCGCTCTTATTCTCTCCTTGCATCACAGTCTTTGTGGTTTCCAGGATGAGACTCATCTTGTGTTTTCTCGGTGGTCTGTTGCTTCTCAAACATTGCCACGCGTTCCATGTGCCATGTGCGGCCATCTTCTCTGCGGACGTGATTGGTTCCTCTGTGTATAACCTTTGTGGGCTAGCTGAACTTCGACCCTGTCATTTGATCCTTAAAGGGTAGGTGAATTTTGATCCAGTCTCATACCCAGACATCATAACCGTGGGTTGCTCTTCTTCGGTCGCCCCATTGTTTCATTTGTGCTCTGTTACTCTCCAACCTCCAGTTGACCTCTTCCATGTTCATGCCACTTCTGCGCCTCGGAGCTGTGGATTGTGTCAATGGCGGTACCAGTGTGGATGCCACTCTTCTCCCCTCAGCACTGTGTTAAAGCAAGATGTAGTTATAAAAGGATCTATAAAGTGTGCTCTGATCAGAAGTTGTATGCAGAAAGCCGGAAGTAGCTCTATAGAGGGTATTAAAAACTGTATCATACATGCCTAATACTATATGATTTTGAAACATAAATGGAAGATGAGGTTTTATGGCTGAAGGTTATTGAAGGTAAATTCTGGTGTTCTACACTTTGATTACCCAAAGGAGTCCCTATAGACACGATCAAATTAGAATTGGGACTGTTCTGTTTACCTACTTACTATAAGATGTATTACTAATCAAAATGATAACAGCAACTGATAATTCGCTATTGTCTCAAATAGGACCAAATGCTACTTAGGATCACAGGCTTTGATGTTTTTGCTAAATGCATGTCCTAATTATGACAATTCCATTGGCAGACTTTAAAACTTAAAATGGACTATTCGTCATTGAAAAAATTCCTTATAGAGAAGACTTATTTATGGCTTCGGTTATGTAATTTAGAACACATTGCCAAGCTCAGTAACTATCTAGAATATTCAATGCTGCTATTTTGATACAGAGCACTCTTGGTGCCTCTTAGAAAAGAAGCCACATTTCTATATGCTAAATTATAATGTGATAATAATGAATGCAAACAAAATGGATAATCCATGGCTTTCAGATGATCATTGTGATAGTGAATTACCATCATCACTAGAGAGCCATTGTCTGCCTTGCTCAATAATCAAGGCTTTATGGTAACTATCAAAACCTGGGATAGCAATGCCATCCAAACATTTTATGGGATTTGAGTTTGGTTGTAATAATTTTAGTTATTCCACATGGATTTTGAAATAATGGTTTTTACATACTGTAAAGAATTCTACGGATCCTTGCCTGAAACCCTGCCTAAATTCTCCTCCCAGGTGGCCAGGCGAAAGGCAGACACTTCCTGATCTTGACCTTGGGGTGGTGTACTAAGGGAGGATCCCCTGGGAGAAGACAAGGCCCAGAATGGTGAGGAGAAACTGTGAAATGAGACACAGTATTTGTCCTTTAGAAGGGATAACCGAAAGGAAGAAGTGGGTCCTAAAGGCGAACTTAAATTGTTGCTGTGGCAGACAGACAAGAGAGGATAAGAGGCTGCCCCTCTCAAAGAGAAATATTTAGAGGAAGAGTGCCTTGTCTATTTGAAGTGCTGATATGCCTTAAAGTAAATCTTGTCAGAACCAAAGCCTGTTTTGAGTCACAAAGTACTGAAGTTGTAGTAATATATCGGGTTGTCAGTAGATGCAAGACTTCAATAGTAAAAGTGGAGAGGAATATCATGAAACTGTTAGTCCGTAAAACACATCCCTATCAGGGTCTTGCCCTCCCTGGGCAACCATGCACCGGTCTTAGACAATCTTAGACAATCTCCTATGGGGGAGTGGATCACTATACCCCTTTGCTTTCGTATCTCAGGACCTATGTGCACTGTGTTACTCCTAGATTATTTCTAACAACATACTCCTATCATACTCCTATGGGCACAATAACATAAGAAACAAAGAAAACACATGAATCGATTCAATTATAACAATACAATACATTTATTCATACATAATGCACAGCAAAGCATGATGATGATGCAAGTATTCCATTAAACTATGCAAATCTCAATTTGCACCTTTATGCTTCTGGCGCAAATCTACCATGCAATAACTATAAGCCTTACAGGTTGCAAGTCTGTGATTCTAATACGGCCTAATACAAGTATCAGCATCCAGCAATCCTCTCCTTCATGCAGGATCAATCCTCTCCAATCCACACCATACTTCACACTCACTCTCTAAGACAATCCCTGTCTGATTTCCCCTTTCCCCCAAACCCAAAGCTCTTTGTGTGAGTGTCTGTTCTAATCAATCAGTCAGTCTAGGCCATAAACCATGCTTCCCATTTGCATGTGCCTCTCTGTCTCCAGCTCTGTTTGCAAGGGCCAGGTCTCTCCTCTCCCGCTACTCTGCAATCAGTCAGTCAGTGGCAGGCCCTGGTCTCTCTCTGCCAGATCGATCTCATCAAGGCCTCATCAGAATCTGCTGCACAAAGACACCTCCCCCTCATCGCATCTAGCACCATCTCCAACAGCAACTACTACAAGCTACTCCTCTCTCTCCTGGTTATACTATTCCATGAGGCACTCATTCCCAATGGTTACATTCGTTCTAAGCTAAGAATGTCTCTTTCTGTCTCAGCATTCTGTAAATATGAACGTGCCTGAAAGTCTGTGTTCTTGTCATGTTCTGTGTCAATGTGACAATTCAAAGCATATCTACTAGCTCATGGCCTTCTGTCTGCAGTGCCTGCCTCCTATTTCTCCGTTCATACCCATTCACTCTCCCTGTTGGCTTCACGAAATTGTCTCTACGTGCCTGTGTGCAAAACTTCTCCTTGCCTGAAAAGGCTCTTCTCCCATCTCCCCAAGTGGCGCTGCCTCCCACCTCTCTCTGCGAACACCAGGCCATGCCATGCTGATTAGCTTCCTTTGCTCTCCACTCGGACAAGGCAACCTCTTATCAACCAAACTGCTTACGAATTCCTTCTCACAGTGTACCATAACAACTCCGCGCAGAGCCCAGTGGCGCTTCTGTGTGTCTCCTTCCAGAAATGGCTTTAGGAGCCATAGGCCTCATGCTTTGTAGCGTTTATGCTTTCTTCTCGCAAATCCAAGCGCTAACTTCATAATGCAAACATAGTCTAAGTGCACACTGTACGTGCATACATGTGTACATGACAGTCTCTACATGTGTAACTACAAAGCATAACAATGTGTCATTCGAAATGCCTCTACATGTCATTTCAGGTCTCATTCATTCTCCATAGTGCCTAGCACCTTTCTCTCTCAGCCTAAGCGCTACACTCTAATGCATAATACATCATTCTAAAACCATCTCTTCCAACATATATGGCAATAACATAACTAAGCAAACCCTTCATATAACAGGGCCTATTTCTCTCTTCAAATGCATGACATGTCATTTCAAATATGACAATGTGTCATACTATAAGCAAATTGCAAATGCATACAAAGTGGCAGTCTAATAATGTGGATAGTGTCTACTTCAGCAATGTATAATGGATAGCTAAACAGGATGCAATAATGGAATGATTCCATAGCAAGAATAATGATTGGGTAATGCTTGTTTAATGATTCCCTAATGATAACAAATCCAGGCTCCTCATTTTATCAGATTCTACAAAACAAAGCTGAATGTCCTCATGGTAAACTGTGGTAGAAGTGAACTTGTTAAAGAAGAGGCAGCAGCACTGTGAAGTCATCCTGACAAGTATATCTATTGTGAATCCTAATCTTGTAAAGAGAGATATTATGCCAGTTAACCAAAAACTGTGTTTCACTAACATTTACAGAAGCTGTATTTCCTTTGAATTGTGATAATTCTTCTCGAACAAGGAGTTGTGGAAAAGCATTGTGGCCAGGAGAAACATTGATTCTGTTGTGGTGAAATGGAAAGTCTCTTCACCAAGAGGAGAAGCTGTGGTGTTGTTGGAAATTTGGTTAACAAAACTTTACTTTGGCATTGAAGCATCTGAACTGAGACTGTTCTATCTACTTGGTTCTTTTTGTTTAAACTTTGGAGCTGAAGTTTATTTGAATCCTGGGGAAGCGAGTTCCCCCGGGTTACTTTGAGGTTATCCAGGAACTGTACTAATAATTGTTGATGTTATTTGAAATGCCATATATTTTCTTTGTGTTTAATGTTTAAGTGTGATGGCGACACATCCTATTTTACAGTGTTTCCCCTTGTTAGGCAAGCAAATCCTCGTCAGAGTAGGGAAAGTGAGGCGTTTAGTGATTGTTTTTAATTTAATAAAATGGCAATGTTGAACAAACATACAAATGTTGTCCGCCTAGCATTGCTGACCCCTCACAATATCAAAACAAAATTTGGGAATTGAGAATGGAAGAAGTACTAAGATATTGAATATTTCAGTAGCAATAACCATTTGAATGGCACACATTCTGTCCCACCAATGTAAATACAGCAGTGCCCATCTTTCAAAAAGATCTTCAGGCTTAGAAATATATCAATGCACTATAGCTGAGCTGGTTCCTCGATGAGGGAGGGAAAGTATTAAGCATTATATCCTTTTCTAAGATGGCCAAGGAAGCTTCTAATACTCAAAGCTCGACGGCTCAAATGTGTCTAGATATAATGATGCAATTAAGCGGTGAGCCGGCATGGCTAGGTAAAACCATGCACTGCAGTTCTGAAGAGTTATTTGGCTGAAAGGAGCTGGAGAACAGGCAGATGATGCTTCAGTCGTCAGCTTGTAAGAGGTTTGAAAATGTAGGCTGTTGAAGGCAGCTTCGTTGTGTTTTACAGAAGCACAAAATGGGTCTAGAGCAGATGAGCTGGCTCAAAAGCAGTATTAGGTCAGACAGAGCCGAAGGCTGTTATGTTTGATCCTGGGATGCTTTGGGACCCTAGCCAGGGTACCAGAGGAAAAGGGAAGTCCTTCTTCTCCCCTTCTGACCAAAGAAGATTGCCAGAGAACACTTGCAGGCAACAGTCAATGCATAAGGTAGGACATGTCAAGGAGAAGGTCACTTTAAATGTTCACCTTGAAGTGGATAGGGTAGGGCCTTTCTTCCGCCTTGGAAATCTTTATCTTCCCTGGAATGACTGGGGACTTTAGGCAGAGTTTAGGTCAATACAGTTTCAGTGATATCCTTCTTCAAGGTGATTTCCAAAGATGACTAATTAAATGGGTCTCAGCCCCTTAAATATTCATTTTGCCACAGTGGTTTGGTCAATTTCAAGCCATTTGCATGGGTTCAGTTTCAGCTGCTGCAACAATGGTTTTGCCTTCTGATGTCAGTGACTCAGAGTATTTTGTCTGCAAGAAGTTGAGAGGGGACACAGGAAGTATTGGGGCCTAAACATTTCTAGGATAATGGGACCGATGAAATAGAGAGATCAAATGGACTCCAGTAAACTGGCTGAGCTTCTTTTGAAGCACTGACTCCCTCCCTACCAAAAGCAGGTATATCCTGCTACTCAGGGAAGATATCAAGCCTTCTCAGCAAAAAACAGAGTATCCAGGACTGGGGCCAGCACTTATTGTGGGTGAAACCTCCAGCCTCAGATAGCAATGTATGATTGCTCTGGAAGCTGCATGCTTCACATGAAGCCATTTTGAATATAAAACAATATCAGATGGATTTTGGATTTTATAACTGTACTTCCTCATAGGCCTCTATATTAAACTAGACATAGGTCTCATCAGGGGTTGGGCGGAGTGTTAAAAATGTGGCGGTAATGCTTATACTGCTGCATTACCGCTCTGTCCAATCCCGAATTTGGGCGGAAAGTTAAAGATTTACCTCCAGCTTTAAGATGGAGGTAAATCTTGCCACTTTTTGCCCATTTGCAGTGCTATTACTGTGGCGCTATTAGCGTCAGGCGTAATAGTGCTGATACTGGCCCATAGAGTAACAGCATTACCACAATCCCGGGATCCGGCGCTACTAGCGCTGGACCAAGTTACGGTAACGCTATTTGCATTGGGTGGTATACCCGCGGATTTGCCGCTGGCATACTGTCCAACTTCTGACAAGGCCCATAGTGTTATATGTATAATTTAACAAAGAATGTTCGATGGGCGCTGGGAATGCACAGTTATGTGTATATTGTGCAGCCTTCTGCTATTGAAATCGTTTTGGATTCCAGCAGGCTATCTATAGGAATATACATGTTACTCTGTAACTGCCATGTTGTCAAACTACATTGCATCTTCTGCTATGTCAGTGCACACCGTATGAAGATAGTTAATATGTGCACTATGCTTTGTCAGTATAAAGCCATGGAATGTGGGGCCTGGTTAGCATTCTGAGAGAAAAAACAGCAATATTTTGGATTATCAAAAAATAAAAAAAGGTTTGGAACCTAGTGACAAGTAAGACCCCCCCTCTATACTTTTTTCTAAGAGACAAATAGTTAAACTTGAACATTGCTGCAAACACAATTGCCTGAACACCCATGCGTTCATACCCATAGTGCCCCTTTCAACCAAAAGTCTGAATGTTCTGTGTAATTATTAGGCCTTTTAGTATATTAAATTCTTTCATTTTTATAGAATCTTGACTGGACATGTTTTTATGTTGGTATCAGAGTACTATTGTTGTTTTGGGTGTTTCCTTGCTTGCTCATATCCCTCTCAAGTATAGCCTGCCCTCGCACCAAGCTGTTTTAAAGAGGCAAAGGAGCTGTACAATTACTGTTTTGTTTTATTCACCTTTATGATTGGGATCACTGCTAGTTTAATAGTAGTGTGGGGCTGAGTATGAGTTTCCATCCCTCATCCCTGTAGTACTGTATTGGGGTAGTCATTTTGTCACAATCGGGGATCATCTTTTCCCCAAAAATCTACAGTCAGAGACTTTCTTGGAGGAAACTAAAACTGGTGTGTTATACTGCATGTGTCTATTTGCAAGCTCCAGGACAGCATTTCTCTTCAGGTCAATACATGCAGTACCAAATTTTATGAGATTTAACGAGTTTTGTTATCACATTTGTTAACTCAAAATCAGATAAGTTTATGTTTAGGTGAGCCAGTTCTCTTTTTAGAAGATCCATGTCACACTTGTTCTGATCAGTGTATGATCAAATTGCTCTCACTCACTTCCCCTCAAACAGAGCCTCCATTTAGTATGGCTCATTATATATAGATTTAGCTTTAACTGGAGGCGCCAGTCGCAGAAGTAGTCACACCGGACTGGAGTAAACAATAGTAGTAAATCAAATGTAAACGTAGCACATAAAGTTGGTGGGATGTATGAAGCTTTTCATCAGCATTCGATTTTGTGTAGCAAATACCACAGAGACCAGACTGTCAGAGAAGCAAAATCAATATTAGGACTTGCAGCCTGCAAGCAATAGACAGCTCCCATTGCAGAAAGGTAAATCAGCAAACTGGCAAAATCTGAAGAGCCGCCTTTGTGAATTCAGGAGGCAACCCTGGACATTGCTGACAACAAGGAAAACACCATTGTAAGTGAAAAACTACTGAAAGCAAAAGGCTTAAAGGACGCACAGATTACATGGTGAAGCTACCATAATAATGACAATTTCAGTTATTGAAGAGTTTAGTACCAGTAAATTGCCTGCAGATGAGACATGAAGTTACAAGGAAAGTCCCCTTAGCTCAACTGATTAAAGACTAAACAAATGAACCAAAACAGTACCACACTGAAAGAACACGGAACATGGAGAGATCACTGCAAGCTTGATGTACAAAATAATCCAGGATCATTAGAGATGTAGTACCATCTTTTCAAAGTACTGTGATGGACCCCCAAAGCAGGCAAGTTGTGACACATGGGCCCATAATCTAGTAGAGCAATACAATTGGCAATATTAAAAAATACTGCCTTTTTTATCATTGCCACCAGCCTTGTGATGAAACCCGGCCTGTTTGAACATAACATGTTGCTTTATGGAACTAATGCTAATGCATAATGCTGAACTGATGTTTTAATTGTGTCTCTTTATACGTTGTGCTGCTTTTAGGGAAATCATATTTTAAAAACAAAGCTTTTGAAAGCAAAATCGGATTGCCTGCTTCTGGCATAGTCAAACCGGTGATGAGTGTGGGAGGCTCTTTGGGTGTAGTCTGCGTAGTAGTATATTTAAAATTGAATTTGGCAAGTATTCTGATATAAAAGTACTTCTTAAAGAAGAAAGACAAAAGAGCCCATCCTGGATGGTACCAATAATGAGCCTGGACATTTTATGAATGCCCCAGTATGCTTTTGCTTGAAGACTTTAGAGGTCTTTTCCTTGAGTTGCTCTCCATTTCATTATTCAGAAACTACAAGGCACATACGGTGCAAACCAATTTCTTTTTCTGCTAAGAACGATAAATTAAACTAACTTTTCTCGATATTCTGGTCTAGCATTGTAAACATTACTCTTCTCTAGGCAAGGGTGACCTTAGTTTGCCCCGTGAGCATTCCGGGTCAGCAGATTGCATGCCCAGTCTTTCTAATACCACATAAGGGGAGAGTAACATTGCAATATCATTTGTTTGAGCTGCAAAGGATTATGGGTCTGGGCATTTTTCTGTCACTAATCATAAGCAACATTAGGGCAACAGATATTCAGGCATCGTCAATGCTTTTCAGGCAATCCGCATCATTTCCAAATTACTAGAGTTATATTGGACATAAACTTTAATTAATGAAATGCTAATTTCTCTTATACATGAATGGTTTCACTGAGCACTTCTATAATCCTAACCAACTATATGAGGGGGATGACAGGTTGCAAATAATCTTGTTTGTGCTGCAAAATAAGTGGGTGCATACAGATTCATTACCTTTTCTTGAACTGTGCATGATGACACTGTGAACCTTGAATACTGTTTTGCATGTAAAGTACAAACACCAGAGCTCACACGTACAAGGCCAACTTCAACAACTTCTGTAGGATGGTCATAAATATGTTGCAGCTGCTTCTGGGATACTTTGCAAATGAATCATTTCGCAGACTGCCCGCACTTCCCAGTTGCATCATAGCTGCAGGTACTAACCCTCCCCTGAGATGCTGTTTTTCTGTTTCACCTTGTTTTCAGTGCATGGTCATCTGCCCTGAATTCCTAATTGCCTAGCCTGTCTCGTCTCTCAAGTTGCCACCACCAGTCCCTGCCAATCAGCGCCCTGCTTCTCTATGTTCTCACTGTGTCTCCCTTTATCTGTTGTCTGCTCCATTGCAAGTCTGTCTTCTGCTTTCAATCGATCTCCTTCTTGTCAGATGTTTCCTGATTCTAAGGAGCCTAAGTTCCACTTCGAGCTCAACTGTCCAGTAGCCCTCTTCACCACCAGCCTCATTGTTCATCTTGTACCCAGTTGGGTTGTTGCTGACTCTAAAAGCTCTGTTCCAATCGTCCTTTTTCTTTCCAGCGTTGCCGCTCAACTGCCAACAGGTAGGCTTCTGCATGAGGTACACCATTCTTTCTGGTGTCCCAGTCCATCATCAGAAAAGGACTATTGCTAACAAGAGGGGCCTTCCTCACTTTCTCCGGGCCAGCACTGGAGCACATAACAGGAGCACATTCATTCGTGGTGAAGGACAAATAAACCACTTTCAAAAACATATCAGATGGTTTGGCAGTACAGTAGAGTGAATACAAGTTGCAGTGTGTTTGCATTGAAGGACATCAACCCTTTGTAACAGCCGACGAAAATAAACCTATTTCTTTTGACTGCTCATTTGTTGGGGGGTTCACAATTATTTTACATTCTCTGTTCACAGTCTTGAGCATCTCATCCATCTCGTAACTGTTAACAGTGATTTTCAAAAGAAGACCCCTGTCTAGAAAACTATTAATATAATCTGATAAACATATGAGCAGCACTATCAATTTAGACGGCAAACCTATGGGTTGGTAAGGTTGGGCAAAACCACCCTAGGCCAAATTGTGTGCGCAGTCGCTTCACTTCCTATGGAAGGGTTACACGTAGGGCTCTCATAAGATTTTACTCTATATTCTTGGAAGTTTCAAGTGAAATCCTTTTTCAGGGAGTAACAAAGTAATTTGATTTATGAGTTGGGGTTTCTTTTTATGTGATTAGCTATATGTTTTTACTTTGGAACTGATATATTTTTGCAAAGCAAACTTCTTTCCTCCTATTAATTCATGCTTATAAAATGCTTTTCCTTACCTCTTCAGTTTAGGTAGGAATATTATTAGAGCTCCTGCATGTGCAAGTGATACAAAGATATAACTGGAACTTGGTGGGTGAAAGATGGAAGAAAGCTCCTAGGTGTGCATTTCTTCCTACGTTTTACTGAACATATTTTTGCTTTGAGAATATGCTAATTTTTAAGGGAGTAAAATGGCTGTATGCCTCTTATCTGAAGAGCTGGTTTTAGGTGGTGTCACTGCTCTGTTCTGATTGCATCATGTTATTAATGGGAAGCAGTGGAACAGTAATTCTGATACTGCTTGTACTGGAATTCTGATGTAATTAAGCTCCTGGCGCATACATTATGGGGAGCATGTCCTCATGGCTTCTGAATTGGTTCGCTTTAGTAACACATGAACTCTTACTGCCAGTAAGATAGGTTAGCGGGTTGCTGCGGTCGCAGTTTGAATTCCGGCAAGACCAACTCAGCCTTTCATACTTCCGAGGTCGATAAATGATTACCAACTTCAGTTGGGTGATATTTTATGTTCAATGTAAAGCGCTTAGGCGTAAACATTGGCATGTTTGCTTGCACACCTCTAAAGTCTGAATTTTTGGCAGCCACATGACTTATGATATGCAATGTTTGTTATTTCTAACAAACATGTGGGCGCTTTTTCTGTGCTGCCACAGTGTCTGTTACTCACCAAATCAATAACCACAATTATTCCAATTGTTTATCCAAAACATACATTACTTTCCTTTGGTACATACACGTATTTTTCTATGCACAAAAGCATTTTTGATATATATTGTGGCAGACCTTGAAATCTTCAATTGATTTATGAGCTCTCATAGACCCTCATATAATACATTTTCTATATCATCCAATATATGTTGAAAATGTGCTTTGAGATTCGTAAAGAACTTCGGTTTTTGGGGAGCTGGAAAATTCCCTTGCACACTTCTTCAGAGGTTATAGTTCACCGACTACACCTGCACACAACGTTGCTTTCCTCGATATTCAGTTGCACACATGGTCAATAATGAGCACATGAAAGCAAATGATGTCCATGCTTAGAAAAGCATAATGGGAGAGAAGACGGACACTGGCACAGCATTTCAGTTTCTGATATACATATGCCTTCTGGCACTGACTGAACCTCCCATTTCCAAAGCTGAAGACTGGGCCCATGTAAGTGAACGTTTGACATAGGCTCCCCCTGTTGGTGCATGATAGTAGCATATAGACATACCCTCCAAACTCAAAAAAGGGGCGTAGTTTGCATATTGTGCCAGATGGTCAGGCACACTTTTGTCCTGACCAAAAGGCTCTTCTTCAGGATACATTTTGTATTTTAAAGGACATGATCAAGGTACAACCGCACCCCCGATATCAAAGTCATGTCCCTCCACTTCCCCAAATCTGAAGTATGCAAGACAAAGATGAGTGGTGCCGAGCCAATCAGTAGCCATGGTGTGGACATGTCCGGGCATGTAGGGGTAAAGATGACGAATCTGACAAGCAGGAGAGGGGCGAGATTACCCACATGGACCAATCAGGGTCTCTGACATGCATGGGCCTAATGTATATACAGTATGGTTGTCCTTTATGGTTTTAACACATGCATGCATCTTCAAATCAAGTGAAGCTGTCACAGAAGCAAATTTGACAGAGATTAAAGAAATCCAGGAAATAGAGTGGACCCTATGTGCGATCTACCGCCAAGTCCCATAGATTTGTATGATAATGTTAGTGACAGCATGGTAGAAGTTGCTAAGTAATATTGTCTGTTGATTCAACCTAATGTCTTCGAAATTTGATATTGGGGCCTTCATATAGGAAACAAGGAAACAGATACAACTACCAGTAAAACAGAGGTAGACATTTTGCAGAAGAACCTTCAAACTCTCTCACACATGGCGCATGGGAAAGTGGAGGAGAACAGCATCACCATCTATGAGGATATGGATGAACTCCTGGTTATCAGGGACCATGTGGATGGTACACCTAGGAAGGTTTCCCTGCGTGGACCCATTGACTCCTGGCTTTGCCTTCTGTTGGCCCCTATGGCACCAGCTACGCCAGTACCAGTGGATATAGAGCCAAACAATAAGAGCCAGACACAATACCATCTTAAATCTGTGCCTCAGGATCCTCCCATTGCACCATCTGCTCCATTGCAGTGACTGGACGCACAGCACCTCCGTTTCCCTGCCTGAATCCGGCTTTACCAACTATTGCCTGGGACTAACGTCATAGTGACTCATGTCATAGCGATCGTGGCACTGAACTTTACCTCAGGAAACTAGTAAAAATTGAGGAAATGAGTGACGCCGAAATGAAACAAAATGGCCTGACTCGGGAGCAGTGATTCTGAGAATTTTCCGAATGTCCTGTATAATCCCTGTCTGTGTAATAAACAACATTTCTAACTTGCCCTTGTCTGAGTCCTCCATTTCTATACTAGGGGAGGGTTGTTGGTCCGTGGGAGCTGATATGATGAGCCCATGGTAACTCCCAGTCCACTGGCATAACTAAGCCAACAAGTTTGAGGGCTCTTGAGGAGTAGTGACGGTGGTCAAGGCACGGTTTCCCTGCATGGAAGGAAACCAGTGAGGAACAGAGCCACCCCCTACCCCTGTAAGGGCGATAGGGCCTGGAGAGAGGCCAGAGGCTGGGGTGCGCAAGGCAACACCAGGAGAGCAGCAGAGCTGCCTCCCAGCACAGCAGAGAGAGGCTATATAGGGAGGTGTTGTGGGGGAAACGCAAGAGTAAAGGGCACCAGGGCCTGCTGAGATCGGGTGCCATTGACTGGATTCACTCCCAAGGGAGTGTTGTTAGCCTCAATAATTCTGGTGAAGGGGGCAGGCAAAGGAGAAAGAAGCACGGTGCTGCTAGGACTGAGGTAGTGGGGAGGAGTCTGACTTGAGAGGAGAGAGCAGTGCACACCGGGAGAGCCAAGCAACCAAGGGTGTTTGGCTGGTTCTTCAGTGAAGTGTGGTAGCGGAGAGCCAGAGCTTCACAGTGAGTCACAGGTGAGGGGCGTGTTGGGCTCTTGGAGTGTGGGGGCTTCTTGTGAGGTCCAAGTGCTTGGGGTAAGGGAGAGAGCCCAATCAGCCCTGTTGCAAGAGTGGAGTCCCTGCAGCAGTTTTGGAGGCAAGGCACTCGCCCGTTGAACATGGATCGGGAATTCCAATGCAAGGAGGTGGACAAGGAGCAGACCGAGGGGGGTATAGATGGAGTTTTCCATTTGCCCTCATTTTTTCATTTAAGGATGAGGACTACCGCATTATGAAAGCAGGCAAAGTCTACTATGCGTTCAGCATTGTGTTGGACAGTGGGGGTGATGTGCAACGGTAAAAGAAAAGAAAATACCTTGAGTGCAAGGAAGAAAGTGCCAGGGATTCGCAAATTCCAAAAGATGAATACGCCCTCACCTTTCCATTGAAGAGGTGTGAATATGAATATTGGACAGTATTTGTTTTGGAGGAGGGGTTTTCGGTGGATGCGGGGTGGATGGTGGGGAAGTAGAATGTCCCTTTTAGGGGGAAATTTGAACTGAGTTGATCACTGAAACCGTGGTTCGGGTGGAAGAGGAACGCGGTTTGAGGGGAAGGGGGAATGACTATGGTGGCCAGTGTCAGGTGGGTGTCTCTTGGAGGTGGCAGGGTTTGCTTCTATTTGTTTTAATGTTGGGGGTTGCAGTTTTGTGGGAAAAGTCTGAAGTGGGGAGTTGTGGGAGGGACAGGGAAGGGTGTATGCCTTGCATGGAAGCTGGGCCATTACTGCCGGTTAATCGGTGGAGGGACTCTGTGGGAGCGGGAGGGAGTTGATCCTTCGGGGAGACATGGTATCAGTTCATTTTGAGATGAGGGGCAGTCAGCACGAAATGGCCCGGGATGCTTTGAGGATAGGCAAACTGAATGGTAAGGGGTTAAACTCCCAAACAAAGAGATCATTGGTAACAGAGGAGCTTGAACTTGGTCATTTTGTCAACCTCTTCCGGCAAGAAACGAGAAGCACTGGATCCCAAATAAAGCAATAGGAAGTGACTTCATGGCATCTGGTGCTTGTAAAAAAGGTGGAGTGGGAATAATGCTGACAAGGATGTTACACATTGAAATTGCGAAAGGGCTAAGGAACCATGGTGGGTGACTGTTGATTATCACAGGGAAAATGGGGGATTGAGAGGCACTCTAAGCTTGGTAGAATGTCAGAATCAGGTACAATATGAATTTGTTGACAGGGCGCTTCTAAAGATCCTGGGTATGGCCTTAGGTGTGTTGTTAATGGGGGGAGATTTTAATTATTTAATGGCAGATCGTTCTGAGCACAAGAGGTCTGAAAGGAAGTGCAGTCGGTAGCGGTGGCACTTGTCTACAGAGGATGTGGGATAAATATGCTTTGACGGATATGTGGAGGCTCTGGCACTGGGAGGAGAGTGAAGTCTCATTTTTCTCTCCATCACATGTTACTCCCTCTAGGACTCATTATATACTTATGAAAAGGGGGCAGGAGTATGGGGCGCAGGAAGCGGGTTGGACGGATCATAAAATGGTGTGATTGGACCTGGATCTAGGAGAGGCATAGACAAGAGCATGAGGTGTAAGGATTATTTGTTTAAGGATTCAGTCTTCTTCAAGGAACTCCGAGGAGAGCTAGAGTACTACTTCAGGGAAAATTACACAGGGGAAGTGAAGTATACCACGGTGTGGGAGGCGGCTAATGCATTTTTGCGAGGACTGTTGATAAAAGAGAGAGACAGAAGGAAGACAGAGAAGGTCATGATTGAGCGAAGTGTGCAGCATTCGTTGGAGGATCTGGAGGAGAAGAGATGTCGGGGGAGGGGGATATGAAGGTATTGTTGTAAGAGATATAGGAGAAGAAGTGGGAACTGGGGATATTTGGTGTTAGCGGAGGTGTTCCAGAAACGTTGTTTCTTGAAGCAAAAGTATTTTGAGAAAGGGGATCAGGTGGGGGTGCAATTGGTGAATAGACTTAAGGCACAGAGTTTTGAGAGACATGTTGGTAAGATGAGGAATGAGCAGGGCAGCATGGTGGATTGCCTGATGGAGATAGTGGTGTGTTTTGCTGCATATTATCGGGCATTGTATAGGGAGATGGGAAGGCCACCCAGGAAGCGAGGGTGGCCTGTTTAGTGACAGCAAACCCCCCAACGGTGGACTGAGTGGTGTCGGGATTGATCAATGGAGAGATCACGAGAGAGGAGGTAGTGGAGGCGATCAAGGGAATGAAATCTGGGAAGGCGCCAGGAGAGGATGAGTTTACAATGGCTTTCTACAAGCATTACGCAGAGACCTTGGCGCTGCACCTGGCCAAACTGTGTAATAGCATTATGGATGACAGGGACATACCACAATTGTTTCGGTGGTTACTCATTACTGTTACCCATAACTAAGGAAAGGACCAGGGAGCTTGGGGGGTACTGACTAATTTTGTTACTGAACATGGATGCCAAGATCTTTGCAAAGGTGTTGGTAGCCAGGATTGGCCGGTCACCTCTGGGATTGATTGTTGCGTATTTGGTAGGATTCATAGAGGGGAGGAAGGGGGCAGACACGGTAAGGAAAACATTGAATTCCATAACCATCTCTAAGAGTGGGAAAGACTACCAGGTGTTGCTCTCCTGGATGCAGACAAGGCATTCAACCATGTGTGTTGGTCGTTTCTGTTTGCTCTTATGAGGCAAATAGGCTTTGGCCCTCGCCTGAGCAGAGCGATTGAGGCCCTGTATGACGCGCTGATAGTGTATTTGTTGGTGAATATAAAAGGTCAGAGAGCTTTTGCATAGAGAGGGGGTCCAGGCAGGGGTAACTCCTGTCGGCAATTTTGTTCTTGTTGTCTGAGGCGCCTCTGGCGGGGAGAATACGACCACACTCTAAGATTACATGGATCTGGGTGGGGATCATTAATTTAAAGTACGGTAGGGCTGTTTGCAGACAATATGCTGCTACACTTGTAGGATCCCCACTGGTCAGAGCCAGAAGCTCTGAAGAAAATTAAGATTGCGGGGGTCTGGTGGGCCTCAAGTTAAATAAGGCAAAATCTATTCTGTACCCGAGAGATGAGGGAGATGAAATAGGGGACTTGGAATTACTACTGTAGGGGAGCCTTTCGCTATCTGGGGTTCTATATAACAAGAGAGAGATGGACAACCTATATATGGTGAATTATCCTCCTATGTTGAAGAAAATATACAAGGATTTATTAGCCTGGTCGAAACTCACAATGTCTTGGATGGTGAGTGTAAATGCTATTAAAATGAATGTCCTCCCAGGGTTATGATTCTGTTCCAGATGTTGCCGATTGTATTATCCAAGGATGTGCTCAGGGAAATTAAGGGAGGGATTCTCAGAATGTTGTGGCAGGGAAAGAGGCCAAGAATTGGCCAGACACTGATACACTCAACACTGATACACTCAAAAGAGGAGGCAGAGGTGGGTCTCCCGGATGTGGAAAGTTGCTACAAAGCGGTGCAACTGAGGGCGTTGATACTACACTTGAGAAGAGACAAGGAAAAGCAATGGGTTTCTCTGGAAAATGTGCTTTTGGCACTGGCTACAGTGGGGGAATGTCTGTGGGTACTGGGTCGGAGACTATGGAGGAGAGTGAGAAAACATCCCATTTTGGAGTGCCTCTAGGCCTTGTGAAAGGACGGGAGGGGGACGAGGGGACTCTCAACATGGCCGTCGCCCCTGAGTCATATGTGGCCCCCCTGATTAGGTAAGATGTGGTTGAACTGCTTCATTATCAGTACTGGTTCGAAGCAGATTTGAGAAGAGTGGGAGAATTGTGAAAGCAGTGTTTAAGACCACTCAACAGTTGGAAGAGGATATGGGAGGCAAGAAGTTGTCCGTTTTCTTATTTGTCCGGCTGAAAGGAATGATGAAAGCATCAAAGCGGAGGGAACATTCACAGAGGGTCTTGACCCTGTTTAAGAAGATTCTGTATGCCTGTACTAGTTTGAGAGGACTCATATCGCAGATGTATAAAGAGATAGTGAAGGCTGGGCAGGACGAGGGGGGAAGATTGAGGGGAAGATTAGAGAAGTGGTCTGCACTCGGTAGAAATGCAGATAGCTTTCCAGTACGAATTACACAGGGTAAAGCTTCTCCACAGGTGGTAATATGACAGAGTAGGATTGTCAAAGATGTATCCCATAGCCAACCCACGTTGTTTGGGGGGGGGCGGAAACCCAGCTTTGTGTTGGCATATGTGGTGGACCTGTGTGAAGGTGCAGGCTCTTACTGTAAGGAGGTGTTATGGTGAGGGAATTGGACCCAATGCTTGTTCTCTTTGGGCTGGAGGGGCATGGGGAGGATAGTGGAAGGGCCCCACAATTGATGCATTTACTTGTGTTGGTATCGCAGTGGAAGAGATAGTACATGCCGACTTAGGGAGAATGGGCAGGCAAAGATAAACATATTTATTAAATGGAACACCTAACGGCCCTGTTGCATGATGACACCGTGGAGATGGAGATGGAGTTGGCTTGGAGGTCTTTCTGGGTGAATTATTCCACTCACTGTCCTTGAGTCAGTAAGAAAGTGAGGATATCCCATTGGAAGAGAGGGATGTTCGGCGAAGAAGGGGCTTCTAAAGCAAGGCATTGGGCGAAGGGGGAAGGAGGAAAGGGGCAGGGTAGAAAAACAATACTTGGTGGAGGGTTTTGAGTTGTGAATGTAGTAGAGATCACTATGTTTGTAATATAGAATTGTACTTACTTTTTATCTTTCTCTGTGATTTTCAAAACTTTTAATAAAAAATATGTTATACAAAACTAATAAGCAGGACTTTGAGAGAAATTCAGTACACCCTTTATCCCCAATATATAGTTTAAAACTTTTACCAGAGGAGTAGCTATGAGCTGTAGATGCTTGTGGATAGAGTGCTATATGAACAATAGATCAATTATTATTTTGCACATAAGATCCAAGACAAATGTTTACATCCAAGAAAGTTAACATACAATGTTTCAGACACAGACTGACATGTATGCATTTACTTTTACAAATTACAGAGTACCAAATGCACACAGAGTGCATCTAAACTTGAAAAGCTGAACGAGAACTGTGTGTTCAAAGTCCATTGTCATCTGATCAAAGAAAACATCCTCCACTGAAACCTGAATTTCCTAAATTTGAAAACTGTTGACAATCATAATGTATATGTAGCAGTAGTATCTATCATGTAATTGATTGTTATTGGTTCATGTATGTTAATCGGATGCATTATTTGCATTTTAAACCGTACGTAGATCTAGAATTGCCTCTGGATCAATTATACAGTCTTACTTCTGTATTGAAGGACATTAGCTGTACAAACATAAATGTTAGGATCTGTTGAATGCAACTAGTGTATTTTTAGTCAAGATTTCAAGAGGTGTAAATGGAAGATCTTTTACAAAATTGTGAAAAGCAGAGCACAACATTTAGCACAAACTGCAACCCACACTCCTACATAAATTACACCAAATATCTGTTAAAAATGTAATACAAATAAAGGTTTTTGTGTGTGAAGCATCTCTTGTGTCTTTTATTGTTAGGAGGGGAACATGTCAGAGAAACTATTATGCAATTTTACTATGGTGAGGGTATTATGGATAGGTATGGGGGTGCCAAAGCCTTTTTTAAGTGGCAGAAGCTGTGAATAAGAAGATCAAAAGAGAGAATGTGATAGATTGGTTATTGGAGGAAGACACTTACACATACAAGCCGGCTAAATAGCATTATGCTAGAAGAGCAATTATAACTGGTTATGAAGACTCGCAGTGGTAGGCTGATTTTATTAATTTACTTGAGTTTAAAATCACAACAATAGATGCAAATATATATTAGCAGTCAAAGACATCTTATCCAAATATGTTTTTGCAGAGATTCTGTAAGATAAGATCGGCACAGAGGTGATGAATGTTTTTAAAGAAATCTTTCAACAAGGTTGGATGCCTGTACAATTGCAGATTGAAGGAGTTTTTGAACATTGAACATTGCTAAAGAAGATAAATATTCTGCATGTAGTTATGTATGCTACTGTCAAGGCATCTTACATTACATGATATTTATATTGTGCTCTATGGGCCGGTAGACATAAAGGCGCTAACAGAGGTACAAGACAGACAACGAATAAGGACACCTAATCCATTCCAAAGAAACCCATCTAAAAGAGTCAAAGGATTAAAACCAGCTGGAAATGTATTTCCATGACAGTGCTGCCCCTTAAGCCGTACTCAAGAGAAAAGAAAGGTTTTGAGGTCTTTCTTGAATGTTGTCAGGAGTTTATGTTTGCGCAAATAATCTGGAAGTTGGTTCCACAAAATAGGAGCTTTATAAGCTTAAATATGGTTTAAGTTGCTCCAGAAGATTGTACGAACCAGACCATAATGATCTGGTGTTTACTTTATCATTGATGTGACACTGAAGATATGGAGGCATCATTTGCATTCTACACTTAAATGTTATAACCAGGCTTCTGAATTTAATTCTGGACTCCACTGGCAATCAGTGAAGCACCCGCCAGGCATCCAAGACATGTTTGCGCCTTGATAGCCCCACTACTACCACTCACAGAACAGTTCTGAACCTGTTGTAGTTTCTGTAGGGCCAGCTTGCTGGTACCTAATAATAGGCTACGACAATAGTCCAGCCTGGCACCCATTATCGCTCTCGCCATGGTTTTAGCACTTTTCTGTGATATGAGAGGCCTCAGGTTTGACAACAGTTTAACATAATAAACGCAGGAAGACACAACCGATGACACATGCTCTTTCATATTGAGAGACTGATCAAGAGTGACTCCCAATTTTTTAGTTTTTTGAAGTGGGGCGCCAACAATCATTAACTCAGTCTTAGCCCTATTCAGCGCCAAATAATTATTCAGCATCCAGTTTTCAATCAGGCTGAAGATTCTGTTAACTCCGAGCTCATCCAGTTCATGGGAGCCAGTTAGGTGAACCACACATTGGGTGTCAGCTGCATAGTTTGAGAAAATGACACCCTCCTGCTCCAACATGTAGAAAAAAGGTGCCATAAAAAGAATGTAAATACATGGTGAGGTACTAACCCCCTGTGGAACTCCAAAGAGAACTGGGATTGAATCAGCTTCCACTATATCCGAGCAGACACTACTGTGTCTGTGTTCTAAAAATGAAGCGATCCAAGCAGCGGCCTGGTTGGAAAAATTAGCCACTTCCTTGAGCCTCTTGTTTAATATGGAATGTTTGATTAAATCTAAGGCTGCAGACTGATCCAAGGATATGATCAGTGAGAGCCCGCTCTTATCCATTTGTGTTAGTAGCCTGGATTTAAGCTCCAGAAGAGAAGTCTCAGTTCCAAATAATTTTCTAAAACCTGATTGGTGAGAATGCAATATAGGATGTAGATTCAAGTGTTCAGCAATTTGGTGGTAAGCCACCCTATCAAGAATTTTTTATAAAAATGGAGTATTCGAGATGGGGCGAAAATTCAGACTTTTTAATATAACATTAAAAATAACTTTATAGCATTATTTTAGTGGTGACAATACCTAGTGTTACACAGATGTCCTGCAGATGTTTATGAAGTGCATTACACTAAGCACCACTGATCTATCAAAATGGATCCTAAGGATGTGACTGATAATAATGCATTGATTATCTATGACGGTTTGAGCAACAGCAACACAATAATTAAAATGGTATTGCAAAAGAGTGATCATGTGCATATGTCCAAAGGAAGAGGTGTGTTTACCAAGGGATATGAATAAATGCATACGACGGAGCAGTTTATAGTACATGAGACGGGTGTCAAGGAAGGCATAGCCATTTACTGTCTAAAGAACTATAACAATAAGGCCTTAGATGGTGTATTTTACAATAAAGAGTTGAAGAACATAAAGAACAATCTGGATAGAATATATTACGTTGAAAAGATTTCAGCAACGAGGGCTAGTGGTCCCAAGAAGGAATATCTGGTTAAGTGGGATAGCTGGCATGCAACGTGTAACAGTTGGCTTTTGGCTAGCTCCCTAAAGTATGTAAAGGATTAGATTTCTCTGAGCAGGGTAAGAAAATGGAAAGTTCATCTTGCTATATCACTCTATCATCCAACGCATCCCCAGACAGTTTTCCAGAAAACCGGATCTGCAATTACACTATGAAATTAGTCAAACCAGTAGATTTTAAAGGACAGTGGGCTGTGGCCCCTCCTGTGATTCAATATCATAGAACATGGAACCCTTTTACAAGAACCAAAGCAGAGATTGCAATCAGTCGTAAAGATCCTACATCAACACTACATGGTTTATTCCCTCATGGGTTTTACATTGGGCATAACAGATGCCATAACCACCATCAACAAGGTGCCTTCACACATTGCGATGCGCAATGATGTGCAATTGATTTTACATGTCTATCAATGCAAAACATTTCTTTTAAGTCCTGATCCAGTCACCAAATTTAATTGAATGGGAAAGCTGTTCAGGTGTCTTAGGAACCCTTAGTTGAACTAACGCTTTGCTCACACAAATAAAGGGCTGGACAATTTGATTGTGAATATTCAATATATTAAAAGGGAATATGTGCCGTTGTGTAATTAACATTTTTAAACTATCAGCATGGTGATAATGGATGATCATGCATTTCTGTCTCATTCATTTTCAAACGGAAAGGTGATTGCGATGCTATATCTTCGTCCTCATTAAATCTCTGACTTTTAATCACGGTGGTGATAAAAATCCATGGCAAATCTACTGCAGAGTGGCCTTCCACGGTGTGACTGTCATGTTAGAGGCTTCTTCATAAGAGAGAATCATAAATGGTTCAACCCCATGTCACTACTGCTGCTAATGACATTGCTATGGACATGATAGGTTTGGTATCAGGGGCATTGTATGATCATATAAATAATAGGACGCAATGGACAGATGACGCAGCAGATTGCTCAACAGGAATCTGAACTAGTATCTGTGCTTAAAACAGGTACTAAAAGAAAAAGAAAATTGATACGTCGTGGGCTTCCTAGGCTTTATAAAAGTTGGTAAAAGAGCCAACTGCTGTCCCATCCACCAAGAGTTAGTAAATGTCAAGGAAGGGTGCAAAAGAATATATATTTGAAGCCATGGCTTTTGAACATTGTCTGTCTGCAGAATATGCCAAGTCCTAATTTTATATTTTCGAAAAACCACACACCCAAACCAGTGTAGAAAACAGATAATTTTTGGATGACTGAACGCTAGCATTCCTCATGGACAGCATCCCTTTGGCGTTCTTTAAATCCAGATCCCCGCTTTACGTGGATCTAAACAGACAGACAATGATGGAACATGTGGCCTATCAATGAGTAACAGTGCATCAGTGCATTGTCATGATTGATGAGCCTACATGTTGGATCCTTGTCAGAAGTGCACAAAAAGACCATCCATTGAAGGGTTCGTTCTTTGAAACTAGAAAGCCATTTGAGCATGGCTACAGCATGAACCAAAAGCAGCATGCTAATGAGGTGAGTTTCATTATTATCTTGATTAATATCTTGTTGTCCTGTCTTTTTTAGTTGAGATGTTGTATGTGGGGACCTTCGTTACCCAGAGCTTGTTGCCGTATTTATTTATTTGTAAAAAAGCATACAGTTCAATTTGCATAAGAGGTTCTTTCTCTGTTTTTTCTCCTATCTCTCTTACAACCCTCTTTCCTCACCAGAACTATACGCATTCTCTATCCCCTTCTCTTTTCTCTCCCCCCTCTCTGGTCTTCCCTCTGTCCTCATGTGCACCACAACCTTTCTCCTTCTCTCGACTCTTCGCTTCGTCCCCCCACTCCCATCTCCCTGTGCTCACCAACACTGCACCCTTTCTCCTCTACATATTTCCGCCCCTCCATCGCCACCTTTTCCTCTACCCTCACAGACACATATCCTTTCTATACTCCTCTCTCCTTCATTCCCAACCCTGCCTCGAACAACAGCTGTGGATACCAACAACCCTGAAGCTCCCACATTCTGTAAGTATATGTAACCCATGTGAGCCGTCACAAAATGAAAGAGAGATACATCCATTTAGATTAGAATTTAATGGGGTGTCTTTCCTACAGCACCCCGTAGAATGTCATTGATGGAGCTAGATTCTGCAGGGCTATCATGTGCCACAGGGGGAGTAGGGGCTATGCCTGAACCATTACAATTCCTACATCTGAAAATATTACCCCAAATTCCCCCAATAAACAGCAGGATTTTGAGCTGTCTTCACCAGAGCAAGCCAGCAGCAACCGGTAAACCTAAAGGTTAGAAACCCCCCCTTAAAGCAGTACTCACAAAATAATAACACATTCCTCTCTATAACACAGAGAGTCTGATGCAGAAGGGTTTCATTTGCAAAAGCGTATGGGCACATGTTTGGCTTCTTTCAGTTTCATTGCAGGTATAAGGAAGGGTAAGCAAGTCTGTACGACCCAAAGACCTCAAACCAAAACTGTTAAGCTTAAAGCGTCCTCCAACATGTGTGGTGATTAGTAATATCAGACTCACAGGTACTCACACTGTCCCTAGTGTTTTACCAAGCACTTCACGTATAGGTTCATGTTACAACAGCCAATTTCTGGGCACACCCCATCCCTATAGGAGTACACAATGCACATGCCTGCAATGCTCCACACGAGCATGGTGTAATGATGAGGCTAGCATAGAATGTGTTGCTAGGGATTCCTGGAATTCTGCCTATAATTCTATAACAGCACCACAACCACACGAACAAAAACAGTTAGAACCATAACAGCACCACAACCACATGCACAAAAACAGTTAGACCCATAACAGCACCACAACCACATGCAAAAAACAGTTAGAACCATAACAGCACCACAACCACATGAACAAAAACAGTTAGAACCATAACAGCACCACAACCACATGAACAAAAACAGAACCATAAGAGCACCACAACCACATGAACAAAAACAATTAGAACCATAACAACACCACAACCACATGAACAAAAACAGTTAGAACCATAACAGCACCACAACCACATGCACAAAAACAGTTAGAACCATAACAGCACCACAACCACATGAACAAAAACAGAACCATAACAGCACCACAACCACATGAACAAAAACAATTAGAACCATAACAAGACCACAACCACATGAACAAAAACAGTTAGAACCATAACAGCACCACAACCACATGAACAAAAACAGAACCATAACAGCACCACAACCACATGAACAAAAACAGAACCATAACAGCACCACAACCACATGAGCAAAAACAGAACCATAACAGCACCACAACCACATGAACAAAAACAATTAGAACCATAACAACACCACAACCACATGAACAAAAACAGAACCATAACAGCACCACAACCACATGAACAAAAACAATTAGAACCATAAAAACACCACAACCACATGAACAAAAACAGTTAGAACCATAACAGCACCACAACCACATGCACAAAAAAAGATAGAACCATAACAGCACCACAACCACATGAACTAAAACAGAACCATAACAGCACCACAACCACATGAACAAAAACAATTAGAACCATAACAACACCACAACCACATGAACAAAAACAGTTAGGACCATAACAGCACCACAACCACATGAACAAAAACAGAACCATAACAGCACCACCACCACATGAACAAATACAGAACCATAACAGCACCACAACCACATGAGCAAAAACAGAACCATAACAGCACCACAACCACATGAACAAAAACAATTAGAACCATAACAACACCACAACCACATGAACAAAAACAGAACCATAACAGCACCACAACCACATGAACAAAAACAGTTACAACCACTAATAATTAGTGTAACGCTCACCTGACTCCCACGGAGGCGCTGGTCTAGTCTGGGTTGCTGTGGCCTCTTCGAGCGTGATGCGCAGAACTCGGAACACCGACTGAACAGGACCCTCAAATCTTGCTTGTCTGGCCCGTAGGAATATCCTTCTGCAGATGAGAAAGGGGATTAACAGTCTGCAGAATAGTGTGCTTGCTCCTCCTTTCCCCCCTTCGTTCTTCTCTAACTTCCTCCGAAATCCCCGGTTGAAGCTCACCTTATGGTTTGAAAGGATGAACTCTCCATCCTGCTTCTGGTGCAGGGGCGGGTGTTTGTCCAGTTACTTCACTGGTTTTCAGAATGGCGTAATTTGGCATGATAAACAATAAGAAAATGCTGCAATGAAGTTTTTAATATTTTTAATATTTGTAGTGGCAATATGCAGGCAGATCGCAACTCATACTTTAAAATCACTTATTAAAATAAAAACACAAGATAATGTTGATCCTTTGAAAAAGACTTGCAGTAGCCTCTATTCCGTTTGGATGTCTTCTACACTTTTAAAACTGACAAATAGTCCAAAGGAACTTGGACATTATTTGCGGATGGAACATACAATGCACACAGATATCAAGTGATGCAATTTTCTTCCAAGTCGGCCTTGAATCCAACAACTCTGTGCAGAATGTACAACCAGATCTCGTAAGGCGAGGAAATACAATGTTCCTTTATTTGATTAGAGGCATAGACAATGGATCAAGGTGGTAGCACATTTTAGTACCATAAGCATTGAGGCCTGGTATTTTACATGGTAGCCATCCATGCCTAGGCGCCACATATTGACTGACTGACAAGCACAAGGTGGTAGTGAAACACCAAATAGCTTATGTTAATTAAGAGCCATTAGCAACCAAACATACAAAATTAAGATACAGCTCTATTACATGTGAAGACGGATTGAGGAATAGATGGAGAGCTGGACCGAGAGATGGATGCATGGGTGGCCGGATGGATGGCTGGGATGGATGAATGTGTGGGAATTGTGACACCTATGAGGATATGGGTTAGTAATGTAACACATTATGCCATTGAACAGGTAACTGCCTGTTTGGCAGGTGAGACTATGGTAATGTTTGTGTAGTATTAATTGTGTATTAATTATTTGTTTCAAAACACACTCACTGACAAATAGGACCCCATAGATAATGCATCAAAGTTATGAGCATATGAAGAATTGAATGGTTAAGACAAGCTGCCACCTAGTCTTTTACAAAACATTTGCATCATGGTAGTGTGATGAATCCAGGGAAAGGTAGACACTACCTGATCCCGACCCTGGGGGTGGTATCAGAGGGAGGATCACATGGGAGGAGAAGGCTGTCAAGGGAATGTGGTGACTTGCTCAGGAGAGACACAGTGCTCATCCTCTTTTGAGGGTGAGGTTTTGCTAATGCCTGAAAATGGAATGGCATTTTGTCACAGTAGGGCCTCCCCTCCCAGACTTACCCAAGGTACCAATTATAAGAACCTTCATTGTAAAGATGGAAATTATGTATATAATAGTTTGAGAGTTGATGCTGCTACCTGTATTAGTAACTAGCTGCCCCAGCCATGTGTTGCTGTTGTTCAGTCTGGTTAAATGGAAAAGAAAGAAAAGAGAAAGCGCACATTTCTAATATGCTTAATTTCACAATGCTTGTGGGTAGTTTTTAATGGCTCTGGCGGTTCTCCAAGTTGAGGCAGTTTCATTTTCCCGGCGGCACAACACACTCCTTTCGTTTCTCCATTAAATTTCAGAGCCTTGCAATAAGGACACACTTCAGTCATGGTGCAGATGAGAACCTGCTGGCTCAAACTATAATCATCAGCTGGGTTGTACTGGAATGCAAGACGATTGTAATCGTGTGATTGCTGAGCACGGAGTCGTGTTTGATGCTGATCTGCTGTTTCTCATTGACGTCTTTCAGCCACTCTCAGCCTGTCGCGTTCATTCTGTTGAGAACCAAGCAGATCTGAAGCTTCAGAACTTGATCGCCGTGCTCATAACCGTGCATCCTGAAGTCTGGCTACATGTCGCTCTGCTGCTTCCTCAGCACGTATTTGAGCCATTCTAAATCGGAAACATTGAAATGAAATCATAAAATATTTAGTATAGCGTGTGTTGCTTATACGTCCAACAGATGGCAATGTTTTTCAGTAAAATATTTAGTATAGCGTGTGTTGCTTTTACGTCCAAAATATGGCGCTGTTTTTCAGAAAAAGCATGTTTTTAGCTATCACAGGTGTGGCATCTATGTATAGTAGGTATATAAAAACACGCACCTACTCAAATGCAACGTTGTGTCAAAATTTCAAAGCAATCAGTGAAGAACTAAGATTTTGAACAAACAACCATTTACATTTTTATTTATATAGATAGATAGATGATTCTCCATGGTATTCAAGTTATGGACACATGAGAAAACCCGTATTTCTTTTCAAATCGTCCCCTAAATATATATCATGTGGATCAATTTTCCCCTACTCAAAGTGGTTAAAAGTTAAAAGTTTTTTACATAATACCATTAGAGATGTTCCATGAGAAATGTTTGCATTTTTATTTTAGCCCCTTTTACTGTGTTTTCTTATAAACCTTATTACACAGCCACATGGTTCCTGCTAGTGCATATACGTGGACCACCAATGAGGGGATAACAAAATTAAATTACCCACATCCGAGGACTACAGAATAAATTTAGAATGTGTTTCTATATTATCTATCCCAGTGGTAGACACTGTGTGTTGATGAGTTTAAAAAAACTAAGAACATTATGGACTCCAAGTCCCATAATGCTATTAGTACTGAGACGAGGAAGAGAAGTCTAGGGTTCTATAACTCTAATGTGTGGTCTAGTTGTTATAATGACACACACCTGCACAGGACCTTTAATGAAGTAAAGGCCTTTCAGGTGTGGGCAACAAATGGGGAGCAGCAGAAGCAGCAGGAGAAGGTGGAGGTTGGGGCTAATGCATTACCATGTGGCAGAGGTCAGGGGTCCAGTCAGATGCAGAGGACGCGCAGCAGGAAGCCATATGGAGGCCAGCTGTCCAAAACGATAGAGATGCTCTCCAAGTCCTGCATCTGGCTCAGTTGTGAAGTCTCTACACTGGAGTGTACGTGGAGCAGTGGGTGCTGTACTGACAGACAGTTTGAGCAGAAGAATGATCAGAGCTGTAAAACATCAGGGAGGCCCCGACGTGTGAAGCAGAAGCTTTGAGTCTGACAGAGACACCAGGACATGCCAGTGAGTTGGCCTAATAGAGGTGACCACGGGGCGCTCCAAAATATACCGATGTGTACCATTTGAATATCGAATCTTTAAACTAAAGCTAACTTGGCGCAGCTGTCCTGTTGCGAGATGTCGTATAGGAGAACGTTCTAATCCACCTTGCCAAAGCCAAGAGGGGGTAGTAATTGCGCAGAGTGAATGTTATCTCCCAAAAGGGAGACGTAGAATGGGAGAATATTGTAACACACATTGCCAAAGCCAAGAGGAGGCAATAATTAAACAGAGCAAATGCAACCTCCCAAAATAGAGATGTTGAACAGGAGAATATTGTGACCCATATTGCCAAAGTCAAAAGGGGACCATAACCAAACCAAGTGAGTACAGTTTCCCAAAAGGGAGATATCTAACAAAGGGACATTATAACCTACATTGTGAAAGCCAAAGAGAGTGGGTCACTTACGGTGGAACCCCAAGTTTTACAAAGTTACAAAGCAGTGTGGGAGCCTCTCTAGTGAGAACAATAATGAGTCAAATACACTGTTCTATTAAATTTCTTCCACTCAGGAAGGTCTACAACCACGGTTTATCTCACTGCACACTTCACAGATGAGAAATAACCATTGGCATATAAGTCTTTGTCCCACCCACTAGAGCAATCCAGCACCGAAATGCTAGGTAAATCTCCTCAGAACAAGATTACCATGAGCAACCCCAGACACGTGTTTCGGCTTAGTCGGGCCTCATCAGTGAGGTGAAGCTGAGCCTCTCTAAGAAACAGTGGGCAAGGAGTCCACGTCTGGATTACCATGGATTACTTAGGGTGGAACCCGACGTTTTACAAAGTTACAAAGGAGTGTGGAACCGCTCTAGTGTGAAGTAATATTTATTTATTTTATTTTTATATTTGTAAAGGGCCTCAGCCCGAAAGCATCAGGGTGAGGTTGCATAAAATGTAAACATAGAGGCAGACAGTGCAGGTTAGTGTCAGACTGGCCTCTCGGCCATAGATCTGCAGTCTCTTTTCTGGCAAAGGTGCAGTGTCAGGAGATGCTCAGTCTGGGCCCAGGAACTGATCGGGAGGAGGATTTTGGTGTTATGTGGATTGGCCAGTATGATGGTTCTGCTCTTAGGGCAGGGGGCAGGACATTCCAGTTGATCGTTGCCACAGTCGGGAAACCTGAACCTCCAGCTCTGGCTCTTTTTACTCTGGGTAGGATTAGACAGTGGGCACAGGCGCTTCTGGTAGGTATGTCGGATTTGGATCTCATGATTTTTTGTATTGAGGCACTGTGTTGGGAAGGCATCTTTGTGTGATAGAGAGGACTTTGCCAATGATTATTTCCTTGATTGGGAGCAAGCACACTTTCTTCCTCATGGCAGAGATGTGGTCTCTTTTTGGGATGTTCAGTGCGGCCCGAAGGGCATTGTTATGGATTGTCTGTAGTTTCTTTAGGTGTTGCTTGGAGGTTCCTGCGAAAAGGGCATTGCAATAGTCCAGTCGAGCATCTGTGATTGTGCAGGCAATTGTTAGGCAGCTATCTGGGGTCAGGGAGTGTCTAGTGGCCTTGATAAGTTTGGCTTTGTATGCTGCTGATGAGTTGACCAAGTTCACTTGCTCTGAGAGGGTGAGCGATGCATATAAGTGGACACCCAAGGTTTTTACTGATGCTGAGGTGGGAATCTGTGTCCCGTCAATGATGAAGGTGGAGAATTGGGGGTCTATGTTCTTCAGCGTCATTGGGGAGCCCACCAATAGGATTTCTGTCTTGTCATTGTTTAATCACAGGACATTTTCTGCCATCCAGGATTTTAATGTGGAGTAGATGCTATTGACAGTGCGGGAGTCTTCTTCATACCTGCCTGTCAGCATTAGGAGGATTTGTGTGTCATTGGCATCAGTGAGGTGTAGCTGAGACTTTCTAAGACACAGTGAGCAAGGGGTCCACGTCTGGATTACCCTGGGTTACTTAGGGTGGAAGCCCACGTTTTACAAAGTTACAAAGGAGTGTGGCAGCCCCTCTACTGAGAATGAACATGGGTCAAATACCTGTTCTATGGAATTTCATCCACTGAGGAGGGTCTACAACCACGTTTTAGTTCACTGCACCCTTCACATAGGAGAAATATACATTTGCATATCAGTCTTTGGGTCTCATTACGAGGAATGCGGCCATGGAATATAAAGTGCCGGTAAGGGACTGGCACGGTACATTCTGGGCCGCAACATTACAAGGTCTGCAGTAGGACTTGCTGAGGACGTCTGGTAAAACCAGGCATCCTTAGCGGGACCCGCTAGCAGACCAGGATGCTAACAACGGGCCCGTCATTAACGGGCCCTTTGTTAGCATCCTCCCCATTCCCATTGAGCCCTACTGGGGCTCCAATGGGAATGGGGATGTACCAGGACCAGGTCCCAGGAAAGGGAATTACCGGGCCCTCCAAGGTCGGAATGGCCTGGTTATTCCCTATTCCTGGAACCCAGACCCAGTACCCTGTATGGGGGTAGCCATGCCGCTAATAGCGGCATGGCTACCTCCATACTCGTAATGAAGCCCTTTGTCACACCCACAAGGGCAATCCAGCACTGACAATGATAGGCAAATCTCCTCTGAACAAGAGTACCATCAGCAACCCCACACACATGTTTTGGCCTAGTCTGGCCTCTTCAGTGAGGTGAAGCTGAGCCTTTAAAGACACAGTGAACACAAGGTCCACTTCTGAATTACCCTGGGTTACTTAGGGTGGAACCCAAAGTTTTACAAAGTTACAAAGGAATGTGGGAGCGCCTCTGCTGAGAACAAAAATCGTTCAAATTGCTTCCACTCAGGAGGTTCTACAACCACCGTACAGCTCACTGCACCCTTCACAGGGGAGAAATATCAATTTGCATCTAAGTGTTTGTGCCACCCACAAGGGCAGTCCGGCTTCGAAATGCTCAGAAAATCTCCTCTGAACAAGAGTAACATCATCATCCCCAGACAGTGTTTCTGCCTAGTCAGGCCACATCAGTGAGGTGAAGCTGAGCCTCTCTAAGACACTGTGAGCAAGGGGTCCACGTCTTGATTACCCTGGGATACTTAGGGTGGAACCCCAAGTTTTCCAAAGTTACAAAGGACCTTGGAGGCCCCTCTACTGAGAATGAACATGGGTCGAATACCCTGTTCTATGGAATTTCTTCCACTCAATAGGGTCTACAATCACGTTTTAGCTCACTGCACCCTTTACAGATGATAAATAACCATTTGCACATCAGGCTTTGGCCCACCCACAAAGGCTGTCCAAAACCAAGATGCTAGGCAAATCTTTTCTGAACAAGAGTACCATCAGCAAACCCAGACACATGTTTCAACCTAGTCGGGCCTTATCATTTAGGCGAAACTGAGCCTCTCTAAGACACAGTGAGCAAGGGGTCAACGTCTGCATTAAACTGAGTTACCTAAGGTGGAACCCCAAATCTTACATAGTTATAAAGGAATGTTGGAGCCCCTCTACTGAGAACGAACGAACATAGGTCAAATACCCTGTTTTATGGAATTTCTTCCATAGGTTGTGAGAACTTTTACAATTGTCTTAAGAGTGAGAAACCTTTTTGAAACTGAGATAATCACTTTGCCAAGTAAAGGACGTACTGGATAAAAAGAACTGTGTATTCTACTTGGAGTGGCTAGTGAAAATAACGTTCCTGCAATTGGTCTTTGGTTTGAAGCATCCTGAATTGAACCAGGGGAAGGGGATACAGCCCTGGTCACAAGGATTACTATTTTCTTAATGTCTGAATGTATTTGTTGTTTTGCAAAGCTGAAACAGCCAAATGATCCCTGTATGATTTTTGCTGCATGTTTAGTCTGAGGGACAGACATTTTTCGGACACTAGGTAATTTTCCTTTTGTCTTGGTTTGTTAGGAATGGGAATGTTAGGTGTATATCTTTCCCATTATTATTTAATAAATGGTAACTTATGAGAAAAGTCCACCTATGTGTCCATCTCCCATGTCTGACTCGGGCCTCATCACAAGTCTGGCTGTATCCCGGCAGTAATAGCGCTATGATACCGCCAGCGCAAATAGCTTTAACACTACTCGGTCCAGAGCAATTTGCGCCGGATCCCGTGTAGCGGTAAGGTGGTAAGTTCCCATTCACAATTGGGTCTATTCGACCCAATGGGGTTAGGGGACGCTATTAGCACTAACGCAATTATCCTACTATCCAAGCTTTATATTACTCCGTTAGAAAACAATAATCACAATATCTTGTACTGGAATTTCCCAATGGAGTATATGACATTGAAGCCCATTATGAGTCTGGCGATTCGATTAACATTACCGCCACTAGGAATTAGGCAAAATAGACATGATTACAAGTTGATCCCGATTTTTGCAGTCCATAGGACTCCATGAGGATTTTGAAGGAATTGCCACAGGTGGTAATTCCACTGTAGTAATTGCTCCAGTTTTTGTTGATACGCCTCCTGCCATGTGTTCCATGTGTCTTGCCCACATTACCACCAAACATGTGGTACATGCAGTTTTGCGGTATGACACACTGTCCATACCTCTGCTAACACCACTTTTAAACGACACATACCCGTAATGAGCCCCAAAATCTCACAACATGCAATTTAAAGTGCATTAAACTTTAGCCCTTTTCACTTCTCTCCTTTCCAGTCAAGGGGATCTCAGCTCGGGGTCGTGTATAATGGACACACATTGATCTGAAATTATCTTCCTCGTATTTATTTTCATGCGTCGCTTTCTTCTGACAAAAAGAATGCAATCACCAAACAAGTGTGTTCTGTAATAACGGCACTTAAGACCCTCTTATGAAAATGTTAATGTGTGTCGTGATTGAGAGCAAATGCAAAGTACTCAGATAGCAATATAATGAAGGCCTGGTTTACACTGGGTAGGAGTAGACTTGTGACCAAGCAGCATACTGATATATTTCCTTAACATTGCTCTGCTATAATCATGCATAATGTACGTTCCTCGATTGCACTTGACTCATACTCGATTAAAACGAATGAGGTTTTGGCAGACCCAGGACACGGAAATGATCTCTGCTCATGTTAAGAACACCACTCAAATTAACTTTAGCACTGCTGAGAGGCTTTTCTCTGACACTTCTGTGCAATGCGTGCTCATTTATCTAAATGTTATCCTCCAATGACAAATTAAATGGATTCTTTAAAGTGGTGTTTGTGCCATTCATAACCCATCTGGTCATGCGATCCTAACACATGCCGCGGCCGCGGAGCCAAGACTGGCTGAAAGAGGAAGTCCTTCTTTTGTTATCACTTCCCGCTTGGCCAAACCAAACATATGCCACGTGATATTGTGATATGAATAGGCAATCATCAAAAGGCTTCTGTTGTACCAGATGATGATGTGTCACAGCCCAAGATCATAAGTATACGTGTAGCAAAATACTGAACCGCTAGAAGTAGAGGCCTTGTCAGCATGAAGTAGATCCGTTAACTGAGGGGATTATTCCTATTTTCACCAGAGGCATAAGAAGCTTTTTCACTAATGCAAACACATTTTTTTTCTGTAATTTAAACACACGTTTGCGATTAAATGATTTTTCATAAAATAAGAGAATCTCAAACCAAAATGGCCACTCAGAGCAATAGAAAGTGCCTTAAAAACACCAGCTCTCCCTTGTTTATCTTGTTACTAAGTTGTAGTAGAGAAGGCATGGCTTTGCTGTCTTGAGGAAACATTGCAATGAAAGGTAAGTGCAATATAAAAAATGTTATACAAAAAAGAACAGAGCAGTTGGTCAGCGGGATGGGTACGGCAGAGGAACTGACTACGTACTTCAAATGCAGGTCTGTACCTGCATGTATAGCCAACCTTCAAAGCAAGCTCCTTTGATGGAACACCCAACCTGGGTGTTCATGAAACCTACTGCAATGTGCATAGCACACATCCTTAGAAGACTTTGGGAAGAAGAGAATAAAATGAAGAGCAATTAAATAAATCATAACAGCTGGACATTTCAACAGGTTCCAGTCTCACAACATAAACCCTCACGAGCAACAAAGTCCAGTTCAAGAGCTTTCATTCTCAAATAAAGACTCCCCAGGAGAAGAAGGAAGACTTAGAAAACATTATCTACATTTCAAGGGTAGGCTCTGTTTCGGAATATCCCACACACTTGAAGAAAGAGGGGCTCTGTAATCAAAATCGGCTCTCTCCCTTAAGTGTGCGACTCGCTCAGAATAAGCTCCCACCTTGTACATTCTGTATTTGAACATGGTCGCTGTATAAGATTAAAAGCCACTCCTTGAAGGGGAAGACACTGATTGAGAATTCTCCTCAGGGGGGGGACTCTACATCGGAGTCATCTTTTGTACTTAAAGTGGGTGCCGCTTTATTGTACATAATCTCTCAATTAAATGACCCCTCCCCCACACAACCTTGAAGAGAGAGACTAATGAGCAGTTAACATGGGAAACAAGGGACAAAGATGACACAGGTCTTATGATTTGCTAGAAACAGGCAGCAACACTCTGTCGACCATATGGTGAGAATGTATAGGTGCAAGGGAAATGCTGTAGGCGCTCATGGGAGTGAGCTGCGGGGTTCTGGGAATTTGGAAACTCTACAAAGAACTGGAAATGATTCCCTTGCTCGACTTCTGGGTGTTCCTTCAACTGTATCATTCTATGTTATGCTCTTCAAGATTCGTGGAGTGTACCTTACTGACAAACTGTCCTTAAGGCCTATGTTGCTTTCGCATACATTGTTGTGTAGGGAGGATGGAGAACACTTTCGGTCTCTGCGAAATCACAGCAAAATAGGTTGCTTGTGGCATGTTACGTAGGCTTTGAAGATAGTGGGTTTGGGGACTTGCTTTGAAATGCCTACAAATATTGCAGAGGTTTCAAAGCATATGCCTACATTGAATGTAGGAACATATTTGAACACATCAGCGATGAAGCCAACCTTTCAAATAACTCTCTTTGGTCTGTTCCATATTGTGTTAGTTTGTCCTGTATACAGAGATATACAGAATTCATATTTGCCGAGTTATTTATAGGAAAATTCCCTCTGACAGTGGAGATTGGCCCTCCATTTGCTATTGCCTGTCCCAATCGCCCAGGCTGCCTATGTGTTTGACCGCTACCTAAAGCTTTCTAAAGGGAGCCTGAAAAGGAAGATTTCTGCTACTACAAATGACTTTAAAGGAACATAGTGTTTGACCCATAGGGGTTTAGTTGTTGTGATATACTGTTTTTAAGTTCTTTTAGCTGCTTTACTGTCTTATGTCTTCCGTTTTACTAATACATCATGGTTTTAGTTTATTTGTAATTTAATGTACTACTGTGTAGTGTTATTGTAAGTTTTATGGATTCTGCAAATCCGAAATAAACAGAAACTGATTCTGTTATAGAATCAGTTCTTCCCCTGGAAAGCAGATCCTCTGTATCAGAACAATATGTCACCATTGCAGGTGGGGAATCTCTACATAATAAACTCTCTTCCTTAAATGATGTGTCTACATTGCAATTCACACCCTTCCTTGGAGGGAAGACTCTGTATCCAAATAACATCTTATCCTTGAAGTTGGAGGCTGTGGGTTTCATTATAAGTTTGTTCAGTTCTGGAAATAAGGGTCCAGCACCCTTTTTTCAGACTGCCAAACTACGAGTCTGCCGGCAGGGGCATGGTACTCCCAGCAGGCCTGACCTGTTTGGAGTTTAGGCCCCTATCAGGAGTGTTTTCACTGAAGCACCAGCACCATTAGCAACGGTGCTTCAGTCACCCCATTCCCATGGGAAAGGGGATTTACTGTTCTGCTGCTGCTCATGATATCCCGGTGGCACCGGGATATCGGGTGGCGGAAACGGTGTTACGCTGTCAGTGGTAGCCTGCCATGTACTGGCGAGTTTTACCACTGACCTCGTAATGAGGCCCAGAGTATCAGAATAATAATTGCCACTCCTCCCTAAAGGAGACTTTGCACAAGAATACATTATCCCAGTTGAAGGGGTAGACTCTTTATCAGGAAAAAGGCCTCCGGCATTAAGCAGTCAACTACGCATCTGAATCAGCTCCCGCCTTGAAGTGGGAGACCCCATCTCAGAGTTTAAGCTCCCTCTGAGGTTAAAGACTTAGAATAAACTCCTTTCTTTGAAGAGGAGAACATTATTAAGAAGATCTCCTTTGAAAGAAGAAACTCTATCGGGATAAATCTCCCCTAAAAGGAGGAGACCTTTTCAGATTCAGCTCTCCCAACTGGCTCTTTATCACAATAAATCTGTCTCCTTGAAAGGGTGGTCTCCAAATCCAAATCATCTGCTGATTTTAAGGACGGAGACTCTGTATACGAATAAAGTCTTCCTTTTAAGGGTGGAGACTCTATATTAGATCAACTTCCACTCTTGTTTATGGAGACTTGCCATCTGAATATACTCTCCCCCTTCAAGCGAGAGTGTCTGTATAACAGTATGTTTTCCCCTTTAAAATAGAAAAATCTGTACCCTTAGCAGCTATCCTCGATGACGGTGGAAGCCAACGTAAAAATAAACTTTCAATGGTAAAGGGGGAGTTATGGCTGATAATAAGCCATCCCCCTTAACAATGCAGACACTTTACTAGAACAAATTACCCCTGTGCAAATGGAAACACTGTATTAGAATAGCCAACCCATACTAGGCACCATTATAGGTTTGGTGGTGATCTGGCGGAAAATCCACCAGGATACCAACAAATGGTTAAACCGTTACCGTCACCTGGTCTGCCAGAATCACTGGAAGATTACAGGTGCCAGTAAGGGTATGTTAATCCCCATTCCATGGAGTTCCGTAGGACTCCATGGGGAGATTGCCGGTATTACTGGTGCTGATAATCTCAGCCGTTATTTGCCATTGGGGTGCCTGAGTTACCTCCAGCTCTTGGCTGGAGGTAAATCAGGCCACCCCACCAGCAAACTTGTAGTTTTGTGGAGCAGCAAAAGTAGCAGTAATGGAAATATTGCTTTTTTTCCCACAACACAAATTTATAATGAGGCCCACTGCCTTTACAATGGGATAATGGTTCAGATAGCACCGGAGCATATGCAGAAAAAACATGCTCTGAGGCAGTTTTAGGTAGGAAAAGGGTGCACTGGTTTTCTGTCATCGGAACCTAGTTATAGATTAATATTATTCATGTGTCAGTCTTTGGTGTGTCGAATGCAGTATTGATGTTGTCATCAAGATAGCAACAGGTGAAGTACACAAAATCTTCAATATCTCCTTTATTCATGTGCAGATTATAATTTCAAGGTCTCATTTGAAAGTTGTTTTCAGGTCTAAAAGGTGATCCTAACAACGTTTATTCTGAATGTAAATCTGCATATTTGTAGCACAGATATGGAATCTCAGCACTAGCATATAAATCCATCTCCATTTTGTTGAGTATTTCACTTTTATTGTCGGTTTCTGGTACAGCTGTTTCATTGAATTTATGGATGTACAATACAGGTAGATCAACCATTGTCATCCTAACACAAGCACTGGAGTGGTATGGACTTTCATTTGTCTTGGCTTCAGTTAAACATCTGTGTTTATTACAGGCCTTTTTGAAAGGACAGATTGTCACAAGAAGCATTTTTGAGTTACCAAGTATTTAAAGTGGATTATATAAAGATCATGAATTATACATTTTCTTATCATGATTGCCCTAACAAATCTACAAACAAATCAGGATTTGAGTGCAAAAAGAAATGTTGGCATTCAAAGAATTTGTGAATATCCTTATGTATACTATATTCTAACAAAATTCAGGAAAAAACATGTTGAGGGGGGATGCTGACTTATATGTTGCAATTAGGAGAACAAGATGGTTAAATAGAAGAATTTTGTAAAGTAGGTATGGAGAAATATGTAAGGAAGAAGTGAATTGAAAATTAGGTATTTTTAATTTATAAACAGGATCTCAGAATAAGGCAATGCAAGCTAATTATAAAAAGCATGTTTGTCTTTTTCTTATCTTGTGGCAAAATACAAGTGAATTTGGATGGTTATGAGATGAACTGAAAGAGAATGACCACACCAATATATACTATGCAGGTAGAAATCTTAGAATTCTTTGTGCTATACACTAAAACTCTTCTAGTATTAGTAAAAGATGTCATATAACCGAAGGGTAATATGGCATTGTTCGTTAGCGATTTTCACATGTTTGTAAAGTGATAAACTTAAGATATTCGTATTAGAGTACAAAAAAATCAGATACAAGGACAGTTTACAGTCTAAACGGCGAAGTGTTTGAAAAAGTGAGCTACGGAATTCCAAATGGCTTACATTGCTTGTTGATAGGTGTTATATTTTTTTCTTTCCATGTTTGTATTTTATGTGGTATACTCAGCCCTGAATAAGCTTGCTGTGACCAGCAATTGGGACTTAGTTCTACACATATAGAGAAACATGTGTAGGCAGATTGAGTTGTTTTGTTGCAATACTGGTTCAGGTATTAATTGCGTTCGATACAACTTATGCTGGTAACGAAGTTTGTGCATATGTATGATCAATGCATGGCTATCATAATTTGTAACTCCTTATTTTTGGAGTACAAGATATATTGTGTTTTAAAGTGTCAAGTAACAAACACAAATATGTTTGAGTGCAAAAACAGTGTTGTGGTTGCTTGTCAGTATACAAACCTTTATGTATAAGTGCATATCAGAAAGGCAGGCATCATACGGTGCCTTAGTTTCAGTTAAGTTGAGACACACATAGGAATTTCCACTTTAGATTGCATTAGGCTTAACAATACATTACAAAACTTGCTGCAAATATATGGTGCAGCTTATGCATGGCTAGGGTTTTTCATCCAGTTGAAAAAGATTTAGCTAGCAGTTCTACTAATTCTACAATATAATAGGTCTGGCCACCGGTAGGAACCAAATTCTGGGAAACTAACAAATACAGACTCTTACCCCACGAATGTCAGGTAGAACCCTAACTCCCGGTGTATCTTCAAAACACACATGCTTTATCTAGTAAAAATTATAATGTAAAATAAAATGAAAGAATTTGAGAAACATAGCATTTAAATAAGGAATGTGTATACACATTTATTCAAAATATCTAAAACTTAAGTACATTCATAGTATCAAAAACTACACACATTTTATACATGGTTATAAAATGAAACAATAATAGTCAAAATGTGAATCAATTATATGAATTGTGAACACAACAAATTGAACATAAGTATACAACTATTCGCATGTATGTAAACAACAGACTTTACAGTGAACAATTTCTGCTGTTATTCATACTTCCTTGGGATAACCTCATGTGTGCCAACTTTAACAGTCCTGATTAGTTGGTCTTATTGTCTAGTTCTCTGGCTCCCAAGAAGGCGTACCTGACATGTTTCGTTCCTTGAAGGCATTTGATGAACTTCTTCAAAGGTGATGGCATGTGTAGAAAGTAATCTGAGCTCATTTAACACACTCGAAAGTTTTCTCTGCAATATAATAGAGGAGTAGATGTAGCACCGAACCTTATGAAAGGAACATTTAAATACTGTGCGCCATATAATCTGGAGTTAGGACACATCTGATGGAAATGGAGTCCTTAATGCAAATGTGGTGACTTGTTATCAAGATTGTCATGACAAAGATGAATCCGTCCATAACATTGTATGATACAAGAATGCTTACCCTTTCAGTGCAGAAACTACTCTGCTACATGACAGACCTCATCTCTCACAATGACCCAAGCCGATAGACCCAAAGAGTACAGTTTTATAAGGAATCTGATGTTTATTTTCTTACTTATTTACAGTGTTTATCTAGCACATTTGCCTAAAGCACCTAACAAAATAGGTTTAACAGTACAGTAATAATTGAAAATGACAAGGTGCATGAACCAAGGAAACAGCTCACAAGACAGATACATTAATGAAAGAAACAGTTTAAGAAAATGCTGTCTGTAGCTAATGAGATTTAAGACATTTTTGACATGTGCAAAAGTAGAACAGGAGTGAATATCCAAAAGTATGGAGTTCCAAAATGTAGGGTCTAAAAGTTGAAATTATCGGAAACGGGAAGTGGCAGAGGGTGGTCATCTGACAGAAAGACGAAATTGATAAGTAGGACAAAGCTCTCGAGAGGGGTGGTAAAGAATTATCAACGAGCAAAGGTGTGAATGAGCCAAATAATGAACACTTGTAAAAAAGTGTTAACAGAAAAGCTACTGATTTTAATTCCTTTCAAGAAGTAGACTTGCCATGGTTTCTATGGAAAGCTGTAAATTTAGCAAGTTCTAATATTTTGAATGTTGGGAATACAGAATTTGCTAGTAATGTGGATGAGGATGCAATGGTTACATATTCCCACAATTAACCTAAGACAACACATTTGCATCCTGAGTGTGTTCCAACATTGACTGTTTTCAGAACAACATTGCAAGATGTGGCAAATCACTTGTATTCTAATAATCACAACAGCTACTTCAAACGATTGTTACATTCGATTGTTTGTGGAATCTGATAAAATGAGGAGCCTGGAATTGTTATCATTAGAGAATCATTAGACTCATCATTAGAGAATGAGTACTATTTGTTACAGAACCATTACCCATTATTAGACTCTTTGTTAGAGAACCATTATTTAGTATTATCCCTTTAGGAATGATTGCATCATGTTTATTTATCCATTATTGCATCCTGTTTAATAGTACATGAAGAAGTAGCATCATTATACTATCCACATTATTAGACTGCCACTTTATGCATTAGCCATTGACATGTTATGCATTTGAAAAGAGAAATAGGCCCTGTTATATGTAGGGTTTGCTTAAAATGTTATTGAATTATGCATTAGAATGTAGTGCTTAGACTGAGAGAGAAAAGTGCTATTAGAGAGAATGACTGAGGCCTGGAATGACATACTGTCATATTTGAAATGTCACTTAGAGCCACTTAGAATGACACATTGATACTCTTGTAGTGACACATTTAGAGATGTGTTTGGCACACATGTATGTATGTTGAGTGTTCACTTAGAATTTGCATTATGCTTTGAGGATAGTTCTTGGTATTGTTTAAATGTGTTAGGCACTACATTTGAGAATAGAGAAAGCATTTGGCTGGCATTTGAAGCCATTTCTTATGGAGACAGAGAAGTTGCCTGCGTCATTGGGCTCTGTGCGGAGAGATGTTATGGTACAGTGAAAGAAGGAATTTGTAAACATTTGCTTGGCAGACAGATAGCACGAACCCTTGTCCGAGTGGGGAAAGCGAAAGGAGCCTAATCAGCTTGGCTTATGTGCCATGAAGACAGCAAAGGTTGGGGCCATGAAGGAAGCGACATGGGGAGAGAGGAGAGAAGCCTTTTCAGGAAATTAGATGCTTTGAAAATGGGCACTAAGAGAGCATTTTGTAATGCAGACAGAGCCAACAGTGGAGTGAATGGAGAAATATATGGAATTAGATGGTGTTTTGCACCGCAGACATGGAAGGCCAAGGCAGATGTCCAATGTCACGCTGACAGAACACACAGTGAAAGTACACGCATAACACAGACTGGCAGGCATTGTTAATGCTGACAGACAGAAAGAGAAATTCTTAGTAGAGAATGTTTAAAGTAACCATGGGAATGAGTGTGTCATTGGAAAGTATAACCAGAAGCCGAGAGAAGACAGAGTGGTTAGTTGCAGTGAGGGAGTTGCCCCTAGTTCTTGCTGGTTGCTAAGAGTTGGCGTTGAAGAATGGGGTTAGAAACTGATGGAGTTTGTTCGAGCTAGTTGCTGATGGAGTTTTGGATGGAGGATGCAGTCCTGAGAATGAGGGAGAGATGTCTTGGTGCAGCAGAATCCAAGAGATTGGCAGAGCTTGGCAGAAGCAGTTCGAGTGACCAGATCTTGAGGGGCCTGCCACCACTGACTGACTGATTGCAGAGAGTAGCGGGAAGAGGAGAGACCTTACAAATACAGAGCTGGAGAGGAGAGAGATGCAAATGGGAAGTATGGTTCATGACCTAGACAAACTGATTGATTACATTTAGTGGGGTAACTTTGCTGATGGGTTTGGGGAAGACATGACATCTGAAGAGGAGTTGCCCGTACCAAATGAGTGGGGACAGAATGGTGTGCCATGGAGGTTGGGGGGACGGGCATCCCTGCCCCCCGCCCTAGAACAGATACTCACACAAAGAGCTTTGGGTTTGAGAAAGGGGAGATCAGACAGGGATTGTCTTAAGAGAGTGAGTGTGAAGTATGCTGTGGATTGGTGTGGATTGAGGAGAGGATTGATTCTGCATGGAGGAGAGGATTGTAGGAGAGGATTGTTGGATGTTTGACGCTTGCATTTAGACTGCATTAGAATCACAGGCTTGCATCACAGGCTTGCAGTAGGAACCTGTAAGGCTTATAGTTATTGCATGGTAGATTTGCACCAGAAGCATAAAAGGTGCAAATTCGATATTGGCTAGAGTTTTAGCATTGTCTGCATTATGCTTTGATGTGCATAAATAACTACATTCCATTGTTATAATTGAATCGATTCATGTGTTTTCTTTGTGTCTTGTGTTTTGTGTCGATAGAAGTAAGATATGTGTGTGTTATTAGGAGTAAGATAGGAGTAACACAGTGCACAAAGGCCCTACGATACGAGAGCAGGGGGGTATAGGGATCCACACCGCCCCTAGGAGATTGTCTACGATTGTCTAAAACCAGTGCATGCTTGCCTAGGGGGGCAAGACCATGTGTTACTGCCGCCGGCGACTGGCGTTTGTGGCGAAGGTGGAAACAGAGACGCCATTGAAGTGTTCCGTTACGTTCCTTCTCCGTCTACCAGACACGGTCTAGTTGTTTCCAAGATGGCCGCTGCCGTTTGTTTATCTCACTCGGCTGCCGGCGGCTCGGCGCGTTGCAACTGAGTTCATTCTCGCCCCGTTGCTTGCGCTAGTTTCCCTCTGACAGTCTTGTCCTGCTATTTACGCCTTGTTCAGCGTCTGTTTTCCTCCTCCTCCCGCTCCGTTAGACTCTCCCCCCTCTCTTTGTTCCCGCTTGCCTTCTCCCTTGTTTTTTCCCGTGCTGCTTCCCCTGCTGCCATTCTTCGCTCTTGGATTCTCTCTGGCTCCCGGATTCTCCCGTTCTCGCTTGTCCTCCACCCTGAGGGGAACTTACCTGTATCCCGCTTCCTCCAACAAACGGTCTGCAGAGACACGCCAACCTCACTGTTCCTGGGTATCGGCGGAGGACCAATTCAACCTACTACAGATCAGACGACTTCCATAGCCTTCACGATTACCTCAGATCCAGGGGTTTTTTGCCATCCAGTGGCTTTTTCCCCTCTGGCTGTCGCGGAGGGGAGTCACCGTGGGTTTTCTCTGTCTTGGAGTCACGGTGGCTTCCTTCCGAGGTAGACCTTATCTTCAAAAAAAGAAGAAGCCTTACATAGGACTTACCCGCCGGAAGAAACTGGACTATTCAGGTGAGGAAGAGGTGATTGGGGAATGTCATAACTCGAGTGAAGACGAAGACATAGCTAATCATCTAGCGGGTCCCGTAGCCCATAGAGCCAGTTCTGATAGCTTGCAACGCCAAAAAGAAGTTATGGCTACGCCACAACAACTGTAAGAGCTAGTGACAGCTGTCCAAACCCTCAACGCAGAAGTCCAAACATTCAAGGCTGACAACGTGGCGCTCCAGCAAAGAGTAGCTGCAAGAGAACAACAGACATCTGATTTACCCCCACTACCCCTGGTGTCGGGTAAATTCGACGGCTCGGAAAGAAAGGTTAAGGAATTTCTGGAAGCCTGTAATATCCACTTCACCTTGCGCAGGAATGCATTTTCCACAGATCATTCCAAGGTGGGTTTCATGATCACGCACATGACGGGAAACGCCTTGGCATGGGCTACTCCATTGGTATCCCTATCAGACCCAGTTTTGCAGGACTATGCGGCCTTTAAGGAACTACTGATACACACCTTTTTGCGAACCGAAAGCACACGTGGCTAGCGAAGACCTACTGGATGTGCGTCAAGGGAGTACCGACTTACTATCCTATATCTCCACCTTCAAGAAGCTCGCTGCAGAGGACGGTTGGCAAGAGCAGGCCCAGTACGCCATATTCCGCAGGGGCTTGCGAGAGGAGCTCAAGGATGAGCTTGCCCGGATCCCTCGCCCAGAAAACTTTTTAGATCTTCAGACTGCAGTTCTAAGAATCGATTTCCGCCTGACGGAACGAAAAAACGAAAAGAAGAAGGCTCGAGGTCCACATCCTTTCTTGGATACGCCCCCGTCAGCCTCCTCACCTGCATCGCGTCCCGTCAGAGATGAACCCATGCAGGTCGGAACCACCAGATCTCTGTTGACTGCTGAAGAAAAGAAGAGGAGGCGTGAAGGGAATCTTTGTTTATCTTGTGGAGCTGCCAACCATCTGCTGAGAGATTGCCCTGATGTGCCCCCAAGGAGATCGGGAAACGACCGCCCTCGATAGTCAGTGGAACAGACTATCGAGGGGCTGCACCTTGTTCCTACACTACTCTTTCTGTGGCTTCATCTCGGATGAGCGAAGATTTGCGTCTCATGGTTATAGCCATCAAACTCCGCTTCCGGAAGAGAGAAGTAGAGACGCAGGCTTTACTGGATTGTGGGGCGGCTGGAAACTTCCTTGACACATCTTGGGCTGATAAGGTGGGTCTGCTTAGGATTGAGAAAAAAGAGGACCAAAAGGTTGAAGGAGTGGATGGTACACCCCTATGTTCGGGACTCATTACTCACACCACCGAGGAGATTCTGGTATCCATTCACCAGCATTCTGAAACCAAAAGATTTGACATCATACGGGCGGCCCACTTCCCGGTCATCCTAGGAATAGGCTGGCTCCGGAAACACAACCCAACAGTGGATTGGTCTAAGAATCTACTAAGTTTTCATTCCGCTTTCTGCCTACGAGAATGCCTTCCGGAACCAACGTTCGAAACTGTTAAGACCATGTCCGCTGTCGAAAGTAGTTCCATCCATTGCATACCGGAACGTCTTTCTGAATACGCAGAAGTCTTTCAGGAGCAGACCCCCATCAAACTTCCTCCACATCGCCCAGAGGATTGTGGTATCGACCTTGTACCGCAGGCGTTGGTCCCCTTTGGGAGGATGTATCCCCTCTCTGTATCGGAAAAGGCTGTGCTCCGAAGTTACCTTGATGATAATTTAGCAAATGGACTCATAAGACCTTCCAAATCCCCTGCAGGGGCCTCTCTGTTTTTCATACTCAAACGGGATACTAAGGAGCTGCGGCCCTGTATCGACTATCGGGGGTTAAACAGAGTGGCCCTCATTACGACCCTGGCGGAAAGTGACTGACCGGACCGCCACAGCGTAAATAGCGTTTCCGCCATTGCACGAAGGAGCAAAGTGCGGCCCATTCCGACCCATCGGGCACGAGCACCACGGCATGGCGGAAGTGCAAAGTCCGCGATGGCGGAAATGACCCCAAAACGGCCCACACCACCGCCGTACGGCGCCCTAGGTGCAATACCGCCACCCATCACAGCGGAGACCGCAGTGTGCGCCTACCGGAAAGTACGGTGACCGGAAATATACGGAAACGGAAGTAAAAACATGGGCCCGGAACGGGAAACATCCCGCCGTACACCTATAAAACCACTAAAACCACACAACCACCAAAAACACTACCCTGAGACACACCCCAACCCGTCATCCACCCTAGCGAAACCAAGAAAAATGGGAAAAGTAGCGAAGAAAGCGTGCGACCGCAAGCGGCAGGTCCACTTCTCCCGTGAGGAACACACCGTGCTAACAGAGACCCTCCAGGAGAATGCAGCCGTCGTCTTCTCCACGCAAATGACCAGGACGGCACTTGCGAACAAGAAGGCCATATGGGCTCTGGTGGCACAGCGGGTAAGTGCGGTGGGGACCGCACCCCGCAACCCACAGCAATGCAGAAAGCGATGGGACGACCTGCGGATACGCGTCCGCAGCATACTCTCTGCCAACCGCAACATTGCCACAGCCACCGGGGGAGGTCCTGAATCACCCATCAAGTTGACCCCCTGGGAAGAAATCTGTGCCTCCACCATCGGAATGGAGAGCATAGAGGGAGTCGGAGGGATGGAGAAAGGAGTGCAGACATCCGAAGATTCAGGTAGGTGGGCCAGATAAAACAATGCCAAATCCACAAAGTCCAATCATGTGAAGTACCATGTGTCCACATAGTGCAACAGAAACACATGTCCAGGAGAACGTCCACACACATCGGCCTGATAGCGCACGTTAAAACCCACAATAAATACATAATTAATTAAAAACCCCTAAAACACGCACTACACGTGCAGCAGGCACACCCTAACTGCAGGCTGCCAAACAACTGCACCCTCACTCCACACACAAATGAAAGCACCTCCAAGGCCCCGACCCAAATCACCCTCAGGTACCACCCCAATGCATGTGATACAATGCCATTCCAATTCCCACAGACCCATTAATAACCCTCGCCCTCCTTTACTCCACCACAGGGTCCGATCCAAACGACGAGCATCAGGACACCCCTACCAGCACACCTGCAAAGAGGGCCAAGACCAACGGCCAAAGACCCCCCACCTCAGCTGCACGCATCAAGACACGGCAGCAGCACAAATCAGGTGGCAGCACAGAGGAGGGAACATCAACAGGCACCCCAGCAACCAGCATGCCCACACCACCACCACCACAGGTCCCCCCAACGGATGCCATAGAAGGCACTGCCTCTGGTGGCAGCAGCACCATAGGTGACACCCCATTGATGGCAGCATGCTCCGACACAGAAGACGGGGATGTCGAAGTCAGATCCATCCATGACCTGTCCCAATCCCCCTGTCTGTCCCATCCCGTACGACATGAGGATACCACGCAGGGGCACCCACAAGACGACGACTGGCCATCCCCCACAAGCCCTGTGGCAAGGCAACATGAGGTCAACAGCCCCTCTGTGACACCCCCGCAAATGGCCATGGCCCAGCAGAGGCAACAGTCCCTCGACCAGTTAATCGTGCAACAGCAGCAACTGGCCACGCTCCTCAAGGACCATGCCGATGAATGTGGGGGCACTAAGGCAGACATAGAAACATCAACTGAGACACTTAGGGCAGAAATGGAGAGAGGTACAGAGACACTAAGGGCACAAATGGAGAGTAGCACCGAGAGCCTGAGAGTCCAAATGGAGAGAAGCACCGAGAGCCTGAGGGGGGAACTGCATGCGACGTCCAAAGACGTATGTGCCGAACTTGCCGCAGTGCGCCGTGTGCTCACTGAGCTCTCGCAAACCCTTAGGGACATGCATGGACGTGAGCAGGCAGAGACATCATCCGTTGCAAGTTCCGTCCAGGGCAGCCCCCAACGTAGATCTGGGAGGAACCTGCGCTCCACAGGCACGGGTGCCCCTGATACCCGCAGAGGGGGCTTGCAATAGCGACAGCCCACTGACAATGAGCATCTTTGGACACTGGTGTTCGGGGGGGAGGTAGGAGGGTGGAGGGGGTGTGTTGGGCTCACTTGGGTGGCGGGTCGATAGGGTGTTCAACATGATATCACATATGCCATAAACAGTGCACGATCAACCAATGAGATGTGTGGACATTGATCTTTGTGTACTAGGCCATCATAGGCGTACAGTCCATATTGTGCATGTCCCAGACACACACAGTGCCACGAGTCCCGTGTCCATGTATCAGCCACCAGGCGTGAGTGCTAGAAGCATGCATCAATGAGATGCTGACGAATGTCACCGCCCTCCGGTGCCTCGCAGACTCCTTGAGGTGCTGCCACATCCCCACCCTCATCATGACCATCATCAGGTGCTTGCAGTTCTGCGTCAGGGGGCATGGGCACATTTCTACGTACGCACATGTTGTGGAGCATGACACATGCCATCACCATCTTTGCAACCTTCTCATGGCGGTACAGGAGTGCCCCGCCAGACCTGCTGAGGCAGCGGAAACGAGTCTTCAGTAGGCCGAATGCCTGTTCTATGACTACACGGGTACGTGAGTGGGCATGGTTGTAGTCCTCCTCATGCTGGTCCCGTGGGTTCCGGACTGGTGTGAGGAGCCATCTCTTCAGTGGATACCCAGCATCACCTGTATGTGGACGAGAAACGTATGATGTGGAATGCCATTGCTACGTACGCACACCCCCCCCCTTCCTGCCAGGTCATTGCCGCATCACATACCCCACATCATCATGCATGAAATGAGACTCACCGAGTAGCCAGGATCTGTTCCCTGCGTGTCGCTCCATGTAGCGTGGTATAGTAGAGTTCCTCAAGACCATAGAATCATGGGTTGATCCAGGGAATCTGGCACAACAATGTGTAATGATCCTGTTGGAGTCACACACCATTTGTACATTCAGGGAATGAAATTGTTTACGGTTGCGGTACTGGGCCTCCATGGCATGTGGGACGACCAATTCCACATGGGTGCAGTCGATGGCACCAATGCAACCCGGTATGCCGGCAAGTGCATGGAATCCCACTTTTGTGTTTGTAATTTCCTGCTCCGAGCGTGGTAGAGAGATGTAGTCGTCTGCGTGCTGCAGGAGGGCATCGAGCACTTGCAATAGTGTCCGTGAGAACAGTGGCTGAGAAATGCCATGCAACTGTCCGACTGTGTGCTGGTAGGTGCCTGTGGCCAGGAAGTGGAGTACAGACACCACCTTCAGTAGGGGTGGGATGGCGGTTGGGCTATCTATCATGCTGACAAGGTCAGCCTGTGTCATGTCCACAATGGCGGCTATGGTGTCCCGGTCCAGACGGTAGAGGGTGTGGATCTGCTCATCAGTGAGGTTGAACGGATGTGCTCGGAGGCGTGGAATTGCGGGCTGCCTGCGTGGTGGTAGTGGCTGTGCTGGCGGCCCTTGCTGGCCCTGCCTTGCCCTCCTCCTCCTCCTGTGTCTCCTCCGTGCGGCCGGTTGTAGTTGGTGTTCGTCTTCTTCTTGGAGTTGGAGTACTTGCAGTGCTATCAGGTCCCCCAGGCCAACATCGCGAGTCCTGCCGGTAGCATTTCGGAGTGGGTGTGGTTGTGGGAGGAGACTGGGTGTGCAATTTATGTGTTTTCAGGCTGTATGGCCTCCACCTGTGGTGATTCATTCCACCTGTGCAAACTGCTCTCCCCTTTGGCCGAGCACGTCCCGCACACAACGCTGCAATTCGAGGAATGGCATCTTGCTATTGCAATCATGTATTTGTACCCGATGGCCTTGTAACATTGGTTGATATGTTCATTCTGCTGTGGTCCCATTGTTTCACATACTATCTGTGCAGTCGCGAACAGACTTGTGAAGGGTCAGTGGAACGTAGTACTCGAGTAACGGTGGGCCCTCATGCATCACTGTACCGAGTTGCAACGACGGGCGGGGCGTCCCATTTGTGGGTGAAGGCAGTTGCCATTTTCACACACAGCCGCACTAGATGGATTAATTAGTGATTTCAAACGGCCACAGATGCCTCTTCGACGTGATGTTGCAAATGAGGAATTCGAAGGGCGGCGCTTTCGGTTTTCAGCTAGCGGCGAGGAAATGCCCACAGGTCTGACTGCAAATATAACGTTCTATTGTTCAATGTCCTTGAGACAGGGCCCATGGCGAGGGAGCAATGATTGATATGAATAGTTTGGGATGCGCAATAGCTACGTGGGCGATGAGGCCGTCCGTTCCCAAATACATGTTACTTCACTACACTGGAATTACGGGCTGGGGCACTGTGGATTTTGCAGGCTGCATAACGCACAGACTCAATGGATATTTCTAATGTTATGTGAGTAAATATTCAGACGTTTTATTCCCGGGATGAGGGAATGATGAATGGATGCATGGGCAGGTGATTTGATACAGAGTTTGCCATGTACAGGGCTTCTTGGAATCTATCCGCCTCCCCTGCGCTATGTGATGCAGGGCTGCCATAGTGGGACCATCGTCTATCTGGCCTTGTTGAGCCCTCCCTGTCTCGACGCGCCCTCAGACACTTGTGTCCATGCACGTTACCAATCCCATCTGATGGATTCTGTTTTGACAGACGCATGCACAGGTACACTCGTTTGTGATGGTGTTTACACCTCGATATAGATGGTTATGAGTCGCAAGTGGTTTTGGGGTGGTGATGATCCTTTGGAGTGGGCTAGCATGCATATGGCTGTGGATTTAGTGTGATCATTGAAGTGAGTTGTTCGGATGTAGTTCTGATTGCCATTCTGTTCTTTTTCTTTTCTTTTGGTTGACAGGTATCTCCTCCCCTTTTGCCACTACCATCTGTATGCCACTCCTGCAGATGGCTTTTACTCCCGACACCTGCTGCTTCGTGTTAATCAGTGGAGCAGCATTACGATCTTATGGGACGATCGCCAATGGGCCACATGCCCTTACGCAGTACTGGTGGCTCGGAGCAACATTTCGGCCTTTCAGCTGGACTAGTGCCTCCCCATTGGGACGGCCCTGCGGTTCTGTGCGCTTCCATGTTGCCTTTTCGTACGTGAATGTGGCTCTGTGTACCATGATGGAACAGGGCGTCACACAAGTAGTGGCTGGTCATTTCTTGCGGATGCAGCCCACAATGGTGAAATGTGTTTTGGAGTTCATGGCCTAATGGCTGTATGGGCTTGGTGATTTTGTTGTGCATTAAATTTCTATTCTGATTTGGCCCGTGTAGCGTTCTTCTTTGCAAGTGATGTGGCATATTCCTATTTGGGGAGCGATGTATTGGCAGGAGATCTGCATTGGGTTCCAGCTTCGGAGTTTAGTTGCGTGGTACTGTACTGGGCGCGTTTGCCTACGAAGCCCAGTGAGGTCAGGGATGGGGGCTGCCAATATGACTGTTTGAATGTTGTCATGCTCAGGGGCGGGGGATTGGGTTTTGTGTAACAGATGCCGGTCAGCCAGGTGGACTGGTGGAATGATGTGATTTTCGGAATATTGCTGGTCACAGGTGCCTGTGTTTGCGTGCGTTTCGGGGGGGGGGGACTGTGGTCATGTCCATTGGATTGGCTTCTGTATTCGTGCCATCTGTGCCCTGCAGCTCCCATTGGCCCCTCTTGTGTTTCTTTTGTTCGTTGGCATGCATGGGTGACTTGTACATTTCACTGGTTGCATTGTGACTTCATTGCACCTACGGGGAGTTGTACTTTGTGGGCAGGGAGCGGTGTACAGGCACTCAGTGGGGCCGTTTACGGTTGATTCGCGATGCCGTACTTCTCACCATGGCGGAATGGTACATTCCGCCATGCTTGATGGCGTTAGGTACATGTCCGCTAGGGTCGGAATTAGCGTACCCTTGCGCCATGGTGGTATTTACGGTTTGGCATGGCGCGCGCGCGCGTGCTTGGTGCAGTTAGCGTTGGCGTTCACTACGGTGTCGCTAATGGCTTCGTACTTTGCGGTGACGGGTCATAGTCGCACCGAGCGCTATTCGATGGCGGTATTGCATTTCCGCCATCGTTTTCCGAATTCCGCCAGGGTCGTAATGAGGGCCAGTGACCATAAAGGATCGGTACCCTATGCCCATCATCTCAGAGATTCTAGAGGCTGTTCAAGGCTCTGTTGTGTTTACTAAACTTGATCTACGGAATGCTTATCATCTACTCCGCATAAGAACAGGAGATGAGTGGAAGACGGCGTTTCGCACTCCCTATGGGTTGTTTGAATATCAAGTTATGCCGTTTGGCCTAGTCAATGCACCTTCCATTTTCCAAAGATTCATGAACCGATTGTTTTCAGACCTTCTGAACCTTAACACAGTGGTTTACCTGGATGACATTTTAGTCTTCTCAAGGAGCAAGGAGGAACATACTCTGCATGTCAAGGATGTTTTGCGCAGATTACAACATCACAGTCTTCTGGTAAAACCTGAGAAATGTGCATTTGCTCAATCCTCGTTGTCATACTTGGGATTCATTCTATCCAACAAAGGGGTAACCATGGACCCAAGGAAGGTGGATACCATCTTGTCATGGCCGTCGCCTTCTTCGGTTAAGGATATTCAACGTTTTTTGGGGCTGGCAAATTTCTATCGGAAGTTCATTCCGAGGTTTTCCTTATTCACTCTTCCCATTACATCCCTTCTCAAGAAATCCACGGGCCCTTTCATCTTGTCAAATGAGGCTGAAGAAAGTTTCCTCAGCTTGAAACACAAGTTCTGTACAGCTCCTATCCTTGAAACAACCAGATCAACTACTACCCTATATTCTGGAGACCGACGCTTCTGCAGCTGCCGTGGGTGCCGTTCTTCTTCAGAGAGTCAAGGACCTCGAGCATCCGGTGGCTTACTTCTCCAAGACTTTGAATCCCAGCCAACGCAACTACTCTGTCATAGAAAAGGAACTACTTGCTATGAAGCTGGCTTGTGTGGAGTGGAGGCATTTGCTCCAAGGGAGCCTACACCCGTTCCAGATACGAACAGACCATAAAAATCTGCAAATACTCAAGCAGCAAGAGTGTTATAACACCCATCAGGCCAGATGGGCTCATTTTTTCGCCCAGTTTGATTTTGTCATCACATTCATCACATTCATCCCTGGCTCTCAAAATCTAGTCGCCGATGCTCTCTCTCGCAGAGATGATGTTAATTTCCCTTACAGCAAGGAGCTTATGTTTCCTCGTACTCGGATCATATCTACAGTGACTAGCTTTTTGGAGGAAGTACGAGGAGCCTACCTCCACGAACCTACTCTCAATGTGGGTAATCAACCAGTCAACACTAAGGACGGGTTGCACTTCATCCACGGAAGACTGTTCATTCCATCCACTAATCTCAGGCGACGGGTCACTCAGTGGTGCCACGATTCCAAGACAGCAGGTCATCGAGGAGTACGAGGCACTCTGGAGCTTCTAGAAAGGGCTTTCATCTGGCCCAACATGAAGGCCGATACTCAAGCCTATGTTCAATCCTGTATGGTGTGCTTACAAAGCAAATATACCACCTCTAAACCTTTGGGGCTGTTACAACAGGAACCAGTCCCACATGGTCCCTGGAAATGCATTTCTACGGATTTTATTGTGGAGTTACCGGTTTCCCGAGGCTGTACCTGCATAATGGTAACCGTAGACACGTTCTCGAAACTTGCACATTTTTCTCCTTTGGCAAAGATCCCGTCCACCTCGGTCATGGCTGACGTATTCCTCAAGGACATTTTCAGGCTACATGGGCTTCCCCAAAAGATAATTTCCGACAGGGGCAGCCAGTATACCTCCAGATTCTGGGCAGCATTGTGTAATTCGTTGGGCGTTGAGAGAGCTCTTTTGTCGGGGTTTCACCCCCAGACAAATGGACAGACCGAAAGGTTAAATGGAACCTTAGAGCAGTACTTAAGGTGTTTCATAAATAAGCAGCAAGACAATTGGGTGGACCTGCTCCCCACAGCAGAGTTTGCATACAATAACGCTGTTCACACTGCTACAGGAATTAGCCCCTTCTTCTGTACCTACGGATTCAACCCGCAGTCCATAGTTCCTGGTTTCTGGGAGGAAACTAACGTCCCTTCATTGGAGACCACCCTCGTGCAGATCAAGGAGGCCCACAATACGGCCCGTCAGAGCCTCTTTAAGGCTAGCAGACATTACAAGGAGCAATTCGACAAACACCGGAAACAAGTTCCTGCCTGGGATAAAGGCTCTAAGGTCATGCTGTCCACCAAGTTCCTTCCTCGATGGGTTCGGCCTTCTAAGCTGTCACCCCGCTACATCAGACCCTTCGAGATAACTTCAAGGATCAATCCTGTGGCTTACCACCTCAAGTTGCCTAGGGGACTCAGGCGGATTCACCCTGTGTCTCACTCATCTCTCTTACGTCCCTTTGTGTCAGATACCCGAAAACAAGCATCCCCCAAGTTATGGACTTTGCCTGTTCCAGCCTTTGAGGAGTATGAAGTTTCTCAGATATGTGACTCCCGTTATCATCGGGGACGTCTTGACTATCTCGTACATTGGAAAGGGTATCCCTCCTCAGAAGATACTTGGGAACCCCATTTCCACATTCACTCTCCTCGACTGTTACACAAGTTCCACCGACTGCATCCTGAAAGGCCGAGAGGGAGAAGCCTTCGGAGGGGGCATACTGTCACTGCCTCCGGCGACTGGCGTTTGAGGCGAAGGTGGAAACAGAGACGCCATTGAAGTGTTCCGTTACGTTCCTTCTCCGTCTACCAGACACGGTCTAGTTGTTTCCAAGATGGCCACCGCCGTTTGTTTACCTCACTCGGCTGCCGGCGGCTCGGCGCGTTGCAAATGAGTTCATTCTCGCCCCGTTGCTTGCGCTAGTTTCCCTCTGACAGTCTTGTCCTGCTATTTACGCCTTGTTCAGCGTCTGTTTTCCTCCTCCTCCCGCTCCGTTAGACTCTCCCCCCTCTCTTTGTTCCCGCTTGCCTTCTCCCTTGTTTTTTCCCCTGCTGCTTCCCCTGCTGCCATTCTTCGCTCTTGGATTCTCTCTGGCTCCCGGATTCTCCCATTCTCGCTTGTCCTCCACCCTGAGGGGAACTTACCTGTATCCTGCTTCCTCTAACAAACGGTCTGCAGAGACACGCCGACCTCACTGTTCCTGGGTATCGGCGGAGGACCAATTCAACCTACTACAGATCAGACGACTTCCATAGCCTTCACGATTACCTCGGATCCAGGGTTTTTTTGCCATCCAGTGGCTTTTTCCCCTCTGGCTGTCGCGGAGGGGAGTCACCGTGGGTTTTCTCTGTCTTGGAGTCACGGTGGCTTCCTTCCGAGGTAGACCTTATCTTCAAAAAAGAAGAAGCCTTACATAGGACTTACCCGCCGGAAGAAACTGGACTATTCAGGTGAGGAGGAGGTGATTGGGGAATGTTATAACTCGAGTGAAGACGAAGACATAGCTGATCATCTAGCGGGTCCCGTAGCCCATAGAGCCAGTTCTGATACCATGATAGGGCTTTATTTTCCAGACTAACAGTTTTTCTTAATATATCTGGGAAATGTACCAATACTATTTGTGGAACAGATTCACAATGTGTTCTGCCATTGCATTTAGATCTCTACCATTCTGTGCAGCAACTAATAATATTTCAAAGTGTCTTTGTAATGGAGTTTCCTCATGGCCTTGTAAACTGCAGATGTGTATGGCAATTACTAGTACTATCATTTCTTGCATTGCTGGATCTGATAATCCTGAAATGTGGGATGTCTGGTACAGTGAGAGCACTATACAACAAATCAGCACAATGACATGCCAAAGAAGCACAAACACACATTTGTTGCACTGTATTCCTGCTTCCTGTAAGTGTTCTTTGATAAGTATCCATGTGCAGTAATTCTTAATAAGGTAGATGCCTTACACACCAAATGTATCAAGAGCTGACATTTTCAATCCCTTCTAGCAATCATAGAGATATGAAATAAGTCTGAAAAAAATCAAGGAGTTTGACAATGTTCAAGTAGAATCTTACCCAAAAGTGATGTGGGATTACATGACAATGGTGGAATATGTGTTGTGATTAAAGAGGTCTGTTAGAGTCGATGCCTCGAATGTAGGCATTTCATCAGCTATCACTGGGTATTGCTTTGCATTCAACCTTTATAATTATTCTATGATGATGGCATACTATCTTAAAGAAATTGGTGTTTTGCAAGTGTCATATCCTGCAATATGGGAAGAGTTTGAAAAAGGATACAGGGGTTGTGAGGGAAACTAATATTCAATTTTGTGCTCTTGGAGCTGATGAAGCCACTGAACATCAAATTAGAGCTTTGAATGTTACTGGTGATTTAGTGGGTATAGCACAAGACCTTAGGACAATTGCATGCTATGCATCACACAAACAATATTTACAACTCTAAAGAAGCAGTAAAAAGGGAGGATATTGAAATAAACAAATTACTAATCATCATTAAATGGATTGGAAATCCATTATCATATGATCGCCTTGTTGGAATAAATAGCCTGACTCTTCCTTTTCAGCCACTTTTATCATACTTCAGGCACTTAGCTATGCATCTTTAATCTTCGTACGGAGCCTTTCATTCATAAAGCCCATTTACCTCTAGATTCAAGAAAAAGAACAGGCTTTATATTTATATACACATATATATTCAAACTCTTCAGAAAAAAACAGACAGTCTATTCAACTAGATCACATGTTAGACATGAGTACATTTGTAATAATAATTCTACTCTACTTCATCATGGCATTTCAAACATAGGTGTTTTTCTTTCCAACCACTGAATCCCTAACCAGCATTTATTTGTTATCAAAACAATAAATAAGAATATGGTTTCAGCTCTTGATTATTCTCCTTCCCTTGCTTATCATTGGATGGGTTGTTATATTATGACCCCTTCTGCACTAAAAGGGAACAACTCCCCTTAAAGGTGTAGACAGGCAGATGTACACATCATTTAAAGATCCCACACCCTCACTTCCATTATATTGGAAGAACTTCAAGAAAGTACTGTGTTTTACACCTGGTGTCATCCCAATACCACATCAAAGGCATGAGAGACGTAATGCGCTCAGACAACCGTACCAAATGTACCCTCGAACTGATGCAGTAGTCAAAGCCTGCAGACATCACTGGATATAGAAGAAATCTAAGTACAGTCTGAGAGATGTAAACTGCCACCACTAAAGAGAGAAGATATGTGGATGCATTGAACTTGAGGTATGGTTATCTAAAGTATAACGATGTAATGGAAGCAATAAAGTAAACATACATATGCAAATGAAAAGGAAAACCATGTACACTAGGAAGATTGATGTATATATGCAGAAACGCAAGGTAGATGAGACAACGTAGAAGCTTGCTAAAGTAGTAAATAGAACGCGAATAAAGCAGCCATGTTGAGAAAATGGATGTCGGCATCGCATAAAAGTAAGCGAGAAGACTCAAGAAGGGAAACTAAAGCTGCAGAGCTGACAGGTACAGTAATACAGATTTGTGCAAGAACAAAGGATATTTGGTTAGCTCATAATCAAGGATGCTACAGCAAGAAGCAACTGCAAGGCTTGAAAGGAGTCAAAGAGGATAAGCTACATACACAGGACATTTTTCTCTTAGATTAAATAAAGCAGTGAACAGTTGCGATTGCCAAGTATTGTTCAATTAAAGACGCAAAAAGCACCTGCAGAATGGAAGCAAACAAGCCTCCAGAGGCCAATGGGAGTAATAGCACGCAATAAAATAGAATCAAATAGCATTTAATAGAAGGCCAGAATGGACAAAATCATGGTCTCCTCACACGTGGTATAGGACCAGAAAACAAGGCCTATTCGTAAAGCTCCAGACGAAGATAGCAATGTACCGTTACTCCCCTTAAAGTTAGAAGGAAGAGAACAGTCAGCAAGGTCAACTACAAAGAAAAAGCCTTGCTTTAGGGCATAACTGTTGAGAGATGGTGGGCTAATTAGCTGAGAAAGGCAGTTGTCTGACATTGTTTCCTTGCACCTGGGTGCTGTTGTTAACATGCTGCTAACAAGTAAATGTCCAAGGTTGGTCAGAGAGTGCCAACCAATCATGAGGGTCAATGTAATGGCGCACCATACATTGTGGCATGGGCCTATCCGCTGCTGTTATTACATTATTATCTGTATTTTATGAAGTTAGAGGTTGTTTAAGGCATGCCTACCAGATAAGGGCATCCAAAAATGATACTGACATTTATACAAACTATAAGTGTACATTTCCCCTAAACAATCCCTCCACTTAGTAGGTTTTTACTGTTAGCCACGTAGGATGACATCATAGCTGAGGTATGTTGAGGTATAAAACCTTTTGTATAACTGAAATGCATTGAGAGTGTGTGAGCTACAATCTGTTTGTTCGGCAGGTTCCCCTACTTTATTGAACCGATAATAAAGTGGTATTTTGCCACATTCCTTCATTGTGTATGGTTATTTGGGCCTGAGATCATTTATTGTGGTAAACCCATTTGGCACTTTGAAAACCTTAGTGCAATAGCACCTGGAGCATTCCATCTGGCTACTCCATTAATCTTTTGGTACCTAAAGATTAAGGAAGTCATGCCTTTTGTGTCCAGTCTGACACCTTGCCAATTGCCTGTAGGAGGGGTCCTACTTGATTGTTTACATATTTACACTCAGCATTCAAATGATTTCAGGTATCTGTCTTTTAGAAGGCCGCCTGATCCTTTGCTCACTTGCTCCATTCCTGCAGCTAGGTACGTCTCGGCCTGTCTCTGAAAGGACACGGCTTCAGAGTCCAACCACAGCCTTCAAAGGATTCCCTCGTATGCTTCAACTCCCAGCTGCACTGATCAGCAGCCCAGCACATGAACCTCGCCAAATCAACCAGCAAGGAAGCACAGCCCTTCACTCCAGGAAGTTTGACAAACCCCCCTTTCCCTTGCTCTGTTTGAAACCCTGCTTTGACACCTCCTCCAACATATGCAGATTTGTAAATTGTCTTTAACATTTCCCAACCTTTTCCCTGATGTCACCTCTAGTGACATTACATGCCAGAACCTTCCAGCACCCATCTCGCCCTCATTGAACAGTGTTCTGTTTAGCAGAATTTCCTACCAATGTTGCATTTCTCACTTTAATTCAATTGTTCATTTTAAATGCGCCCATACACGTGTGTGTCTCAGGGTGCAACAAGGCAAGGGGGGAAGAGCGATCCTACTAGGCCTTGTTCATTTGTATCGTGCAAGTGCTGGCATTTATAATGCACTTAATACCTGAGGTCGATTTATGCGCAGATCCAGGATTCAAACCAGTGTTGCTCAGTGTGGTATTGCCACTGAGCTATCCTCCCTTCATTTTACCCTTCCTTCTTTCCCTCCAGCTTTGCACAAACAAACAGTATTCCATTTTAAAAGCCCATCACGCTGTGCTCTGGAAACCACAAATCTTTCCTTCATATTCAGCTTTTATTGTACTTTATTTCTGAATCTGCCAATGCTCATGTTGTGTGCCTGCCGCAATGCCAGTACTTCTGTGGCCTGTGGCCTAGCAAACCTAAATGTTAAACTAAACTATGAAAATACTGCACAAATTCTCCAGCTCCTAAATATTCAAACATGTCCCCCTTTTGCACAGGACACTGATCAAAAATGTGGACACTGCAGAACCGTGAATTACCAAAGCTAGAAATCATGCTCCCCATTCACATATATTTGCCATGACTGTCAGTCTAGCAACATTGAGATGATAAACATTCAAGAAAGCGCAAAATGAAAATCATGAAACATTTTCAAACATGGTTTCAACCCAGTCAATGACCCTGGCTTGAGTAGAACCTGTGCATTTGCTAGTGTGGTCTTTGACCATGTTACTATGCATGTCACAAGTAAAATATTTCTTTTAAATAATTGAAGAACGTTATTGGGACGATTCTTCCTTCCACAAAGTGTGAACCGTTGTCTCGACATCTGGTCTTCTCCTCTGCGTCCACTGGTCTCCTTCTGCATTAGTGAGTCATCGTTCTCTTGTACCAGGGACCTCCTTCTTTCCTTGTATGGGGACCTCTTCTATGGGCATCAGGGTCCAGAAAACCTTTTTGGAGGGAAATGAGTTAACCACGTTCTATAATAGAGGGAAGAGATGGTCATGTTAATCACCAAGCACCAAAGATTTTATTCAAGGTTTCTCCTTTTTCTTTTAACATTCCATGCACACCTTCAAGCACACTAAACACACCTACTAATCTGCTACAAAGAATGATTTTCCTCTTAACTCCATGTCTTCTCTTTTGTGGACCATTGGGACCCAATTTACTCCCCTACATCATGGTATATCCTTATTCCTTATAAAACCATTATGCCTTTCAATCCTTGTTGGTTTTTCCTGGATTTTCCAATCTTCGTACTTCAGGTTTTGGGTGGAACGGCTTGCTTTGATTTACGTTGATAAACTGTTCCACAGCCAGATCACCTTCTTTCATCAGTATTCTATACACCACAGGTGAAATGTTATCCACAATCTTGAATGGGCCATGCCAGGACACCATGAATTTTGAATTCTTACTTTTTCCTTTTGCAAAATGAAACTATCTCACATTGACTGAAAGTTGATTTCCTGTTATTGTATGCCTTTGCACATGCAGCTGTTTTTTCTAGATTGCGTTGAGCAAATGCAAATGTGTGTTGCAAATCCATTCTCAACTCTTCCATATACTCGGTAATTGTGGATGCATTGAATAAGACTTGCTCATTGGTCCTGTACAATAAATGTTGAAGAAGTACCATCTTGCTGCCTGTGATTATCCTATGTAGGCTGAGACTTCTAAATTTGGATTGTGTCGCCCTAATGGTCATTAGCATTAAATGAGGCCATACATCCCAACTAGACCCTGCTTCTGCCACAAACATTTTAAGTATATTGATTATTGATCTGTTGCATCTTTCCACTCCACCACTGGAGGATGGCCAGTACGAAACATGCAACCTCCTCTTTAACCCTAGAATTTGCCACATTTTGGCCATCACTGCACTAATAAAATGACTGCCATGGTCTGACTCTATTCTCTGGGGCAACCCAAACCTGGGAAAACATATGATTAACCAATAAGGTAGCCACAATCTGTGCACTGCAATCAGTAGCAAGTATACATTCCAACCATTTTGGCATTAAACAGATAACTGTAAGCATGTACATGTTTCCTCACAATGATCTTTGTCCCGGGCCAGTAAAATCTATTTGCAAATCATACCATGGAAAGGTCAACCCTCTCTTCATTAATGGTGCTCTATGTGTTGGGGAAGTAGGCTGAAACCGTGCACACACCAAACATCACTGAATGTAAAGTTCCACAGCTTGAACATATGCAACCAATGAGCATATTCCCTTAAACATTTTTAAACATTTTCTGAATACCTCTGTGACCTGCTGTTATTGAATCATGGGCATGATGCAACATTAGCCCTCGAATCGAAATGGGAAATACCCCCTGAATATGACCTGAAATTGATTTTTGGAGTAACAGTCCATCCTGTAACTGAAACTGTTTTTTACTCTTCATCATAACCCTCAGCTTCTCTCTTCCCTTGCAGTTCTCGTCTGTAATTGGATTCTTTTCAGCATCTGCCATATGATTGTAAAACCTACCTACTTTCTTTTGTGCCTTAATCAAATCCTGATCAGGTGTATCAAGACCCCATTCAAGTACCGGTTGATTGTCTGCCCCTTGAGATTTGGAATGTGCCACTATCTCTACCTGTATCTCACCAAGCAAGTGTTCAATGGGAAAATATTCTCCCATTACCACCCCAATTTTGGCCATTTGATAAGCCTTATCCTACCCTTTCTTACCTTCTGCTGGTGATTTGGAATGTCCCCTTACCTTCCTTCAATGAACTTTCATCTAATTTTCTGAAACAAGATTGCTGATGGCCTGGATCAGGTTACCATGCTTGAAAGGTTTCTGGTTGTAAGTGACCATTCCCCTCAGCTTCCACCCCGGGAGATATTCCACAAAGCTATTCCAGGCATAGTCAGAGTCAGTGACCATCACTATCTCTTTAATGTGTGTTCTACTGCTTTATAGATTGCAGCCAGCTATGCTACATGACTACTCCTGGGACCTACCATGCTCAATGGATGGGATATGTTCACATTTGATCGACACATTTCTGATTCTTGCCACTAATTCCTTTTCAGGATCATTACTCAAATGATATGCTGTCACGCACCGCGGTGCTTGGCAACTGTGGACAAGATGGAAGGCGGGCCGCCGCCATTAAACTGGACCATCACGCTTGTTATGTTCACCGTGTGACAGTCTAGTTGTTTGCCTTCCCTCGACTGGAGTTGCCGGATATATTCATTTCCGGCCAGTGGCTCCAGTGAGTTGCAACTGCAGAGTTTTCCGTGCTGCTTCTCCAACATTCAGCTACCTCCCTGTCCTTAAAGTTTTCTGCCTCTTAAGTGAACTCTCCTCCCTTTACTCCACTTTCTCCTGTTTTCTTTCTCCCTTACCTTTTTGTCCTCCTTTTTTTCCATCAGGCTTCCTCTTCCCTTGTTGCTCTTGTCTTCCCTTTGTTTTCCCGTTCTGTGCCTTGTACGCTGCTTCTGCTGGTCTGCCTCCTCCCTCCGATCCTGATCCTGAGTTTGCTACTCTCCCGTTACCTTATCAGGCGTCCTTCCTTCCCAGTTTCTTGCCTGCCTTCGGATCCTCCTTCTACTTCTTAGACATCTGCAATACACCCGGAGCATCTTGTCTTTGTTTTTTTTCCCGTATTGGCTTTTTCCCTTTCCGGCTGTCCCAGAAGGTGGTCTCTGTCATTTGATCTTGAGACGGTGGTTGCGGCTTCCTTCCGTGGCATGCCACAGTCCACAAAAAAAAGAAGAACCCTGGAACAACCAAAAGATTGGCGCAAGAACAATACCTACCACACGGATACCTCCGATACAGATGAGGAGAGTGGGACCAGTGATTCGGGGGAATACGAGGACAGTTGTGACATATGCACATCTATCCATTTATACGGTTGGGAGATTTCTACATGTTTCTTCATCAAATGCTTAGTGCAGTGAATGTTCAAATCCCACCAAATCTGTTTTCAATTCTGTGGTTCCTATAAATGCACAATCATGCAATTTTGCAAGTGCCAGGGCCACTGGACCTCTTGTATCTGCCCATACCTTCATGTCTACAGGGAATCCCTGTAATGCCAAAGTCCATGAAGTAATTCTTTATTGGGCTACATTTCCTGACCTGATCCTCTTTGCAGAAATTGTAGCTGTTGATGTGTGGTTTCAACAATCACCTCCTCTCCTTGATTAATGGGGCAGAAATGTTGCAATGCCTAAACAGTTGTCAATAGTGGTTTCTGCTTGTGACAAAGCTTTGCTGGCGTATGCAATATTCTTGTTGTTCAAGTCCTGTTTCTGATACAAAGCCGCTGACATGGTCTGTGAAAGCGATTTGTATGAAAAAATCCGGATTCTTCTTTGGATAAGCCTAACATGGAGCTACTACAAACAATCCTTTAATGTAGCTACCACCTCACATTGTTCCTGTCCACATTTCCAGGGCATATCCTGTTTCATAAGCTTAGTCAATGGTTATGTGATTTCTGCATAAATCTTAATGAATTTTCTATTCTAACTTGTCATACCTAACAAGCTCTTTAAACCCTTCAAATGTATGGGATGCTTCAACTTTTGAATGGCTTCTGCCCTTTTCTTCTGTGGATTCAATCCCTGGTCTGTAACTTCATGGCCCAAGAGGTTTACCCTCTTTCGGCACCACTGTGCCTTCTGCAATGATACCTTTGCACAAGACATTTGTAATTGGCTGAGTACATGTCTTATTTCACTGAAATGACTTTTTATGTCCTCATTCTTAATCAGGATATCATCCACATAAACCACAGTTCCTCAGTTGGCTGCATCTGAAAGTGCCTTATTCAGAAAGATTTCAAACTCACTCCCATTATTTATATAGCCAAAGGGAACTATTTCCCAGGCATATTGCTTTCCTTGGAAGGTAAATGCAAATAGGTTTGGTATGTTCTTTGCTAATGACACACACCAATACTCAGCTGTCAAATCTAAAGTGGTAAAAACCTCTGACCCTTGGATCTGTGCAAGGTCTTGATCAATGAATGTAAGTGGCCGCCTTGACACAGGAACTCTCTTTTAAGTTCTCTCGTCTAACCATAATCGCTGCTGACCGTTGGGCTTCAACACACCCAATAAAGGCATTTTTGAGATACTGTTTATAGACCTTGTTATCGTTCTGGACTCTACATTCTTGATTATCTCTGCTAATGACTCAAATAAGCTGAAGGCAACCTATATTGTTGACGAAAACAGGTTCACTAATGTAGCCATCTGACAATGTAGCGACATGCAAATCAGTATGCCCACAATCGTATGCATCTCTGGCAAATACATCCTTGAATTATAAAAATATTTTCAATTTTCCTCAACTGGTCTCTCTCCAACTCAATTGTACATGTGTCTGCAGTTCCTCTATCATTTCAGCAAATTCTGGAAAGTCCTCCAGTGGAGGAATCTCTGTGTTTTCCTCTAATTGTGTGGCAGTTTCTTTTTGGACATCTACCACTCTCAACTATCTTGGCATTTCAGCCTTCATTTCAATTAGCTGTTTCTCTCCTGTTTCATTGTGATCCACCTGAAATACAATGTAATCATCCTGGCAATAAAAAATCACATATTTTGGTTCACAGGGAAATACTGACTAAATCCTGACAACCCCTTTTGGTTTGGAGTCTAAAGACTCCGATAATTCATCTTGTGAAGTGAAATCTTTTTTCACCTGAAGTTCAATTGTATATGGCATTATTTGTGCAAAACAATAGGCTTGCCTTTTATTCTCAAATTCCTGTGGCGCTCCATCAGGTCTGGACCAAGCCTTTTGATTTAAAAAATGGAATACCATACTCACTCTGTACATGATATCATTTCCCAGATATAATTTGCCCTTCGTTCCACTTACAATACACAGATTGCGATGGATGTTTGTGGATCCTATTTTTATTTCCAATATGCATCTCCCCACAATTCTATGTCCCAAATCAGGACTGCCTAATCCAAATATTTGTTGATTTTTTTATGCCGTAATGTGGCATTTCTCATCTATCTAGCATGTTTTTCCTAATCTGACCCAGAGGCAACACATGATTTTGAGTCTTTCTTATCTGAATATAATCTTAATGCGTTTTCATCTACTTGTGTTTGTTAGTTCTTCTTTGGATCCCAATGAATCTCTAATGACTTTCAGTTTTTTATCCTGCATTTCATCCTGGTACATGATAATGACAGTGACACAAACTAGGTGCACAGCCATTTTGAAGATATATGTCAACTGCTTTTTCTGACTTGGCAATAGTGTGGCAATATTCTGCATTCCTAACCTGACTTACCACTTTTTGGGGCATCAGGGGCTTATTAGTCAATGACCACAGAACACCATTTACTGCATCAATTAGCAGCAACAGACGATCGAGAAAATGTGCGCCTTATAGGAATGGTGCCTCCTCAATTGGGATGACCACCACTTCTTGCCTCAATGTATGCTTCGCTACCTAAATGTTAACTTCAGAAGCACCTTCAACAGGTATTTCCTCACCATTGAAATTCTACACGGAGCCCTATATCTGTCTTAATTCTAAAGTGTTTTGCTGCTGTTAATCCTTCATTTATGCTATCCAGCTGTTTCCTGGACAATGCAGTATCCTGCGATCCTGTATCCACGGGGTCATTATAAGATTTGCGGTGCGGGAAAAGTACAGGTGAATGTGGCAGCAATTCCATTACCGAAACTTTTCCAGCACTGCAAAACTACAAGTTTGCCGGTGGGGGTCATTGATCTCCAGCCAAGGCCCCCACTGGCATTTCCCCCCATGGAGTCCTTTGGAACTCATGGACTGGTGAAGGACCACCGTTGCCAGCACCTAGAATATCCCCAGGTTATCAGGTGCTGTTAGCAGTAGGTCTGTTTGCCTGTATCCTGCCGGAATTACCGGTGGGATAAAGGCAAACTACTTATGACCCCCATTGCATTGTTCTTCTACTGTGATAGGGGCATAATGTCGATCTTCGCATTCCTCAAGTATACAAAGGAAATGTGAGGTGTTACTGATCTCAGGACTGATTTTTCTTAATCGTGCCTTACTTCTTATTAAACAAAGGAGCATGTGGAATGATACTTTACCCCCCTTTTTGATCGTCTCATTTTCAACTTTCCTGTCTTCTTTGTGTATTTGTCTGTCCTGTGATTCTAGCTGAAGCTTTGCTATTGACTGGCCTCCCTACATAATGAGCCTGCTTAAGTACTCACCCAATTTCTTATCTGCTTTTTCCACAATGTTTTCAGTGTCACCACTTACCTTCTCTATGGTACACAATATCTCAGTGTACTCAAACTCCTTTCTCATGTAGTAACACATGAACATTTTGTGTTTGACACTCACCTTGCAGTTGTACTTAACCTGTTACCTGCACCTCATTCAATATCTGTGACACTAATATTCCTCTGGGACTGACCTGCACTTGTCCGTTGATGATTGTGTATCTCTATGGAGATATGAACAGTATTCGATTGACCGGGGAATGGAACCCTTCACTTTATTTTGTATTTTTACGCTATCCATGCTAGTCATTTCATTTACTCCAGTTTCACTTATTTCTAATGTGTTATGTGTTCCCATTTGTACTTTTTGAACTGAATCAATCAAGACATTAAATAGCTGAGGGTCCTTTTTCTCACCACCCATTATTTGTACATTTGTCACCTCTCCACTTGCAATATGCTTCTTTTTAGCCTGTCTTGTTTTATGCTGTTCTTTGGGTTCACCATGTGCATTTTCCTTTTGCTTTGCCTTATCCTCATACGCGTGAATGGGGACAATACTTTAGTTTAACTCTAGGTTAAACCACACCCATTTCTCGTGCATGTTTCTATTTCCAATGTCATTGCATACATTATTTTAAAAATTGCAGATACTGTTTATTTATCGAATGGTGTGTTATTTTGTGGCCGTTCTCCAGTGTGGCATGTTTGCCTGACTAGTCACTTACTGGATCCCTGGGCAGTGTAACTCTTCTGCTCTTCATTCTGATCTGTCATCTGTTGGTGACTCCTTTGGCCATCATACAGTCTTCCTATTTGCTCAGAGAGTAACTTCACTTGTGTTTCCAGGCTCTGAAATCTTTCTTGAACTCTAACATCATCTCTCATGCTCTATGTCTATACTGATTTGACTCAAATTGCCCTGGCCTATTCTGGTTACTCTGATTACATTCAGGCGACTGAATTCGTTTAGCATTTCCCCTAAATTTCTGTGTTAGAGGAGGTGGGGAATGTGGCAAGACTCCTTACGCTGTGGCTTCGGCATATAAGTGTGGGCTATATGTCCCATTATATCTTTCATTAGGCTAATATTGCTCCCTTTGTTGAATCCCAGGTTGAAACAATGTATCTACATACCTTGGTTCCACTTGATTATTGTTTCCATATGTCATTGTGGTAGGATTGACTCTACTCAGAGCTTCCAAAGCTTCATATTGTCCATGGGGTGAGTGACTTGTGGTGATATTTGATTCTGCTACACTGAACTGAAATACTACCCGAGGTGAGTTCCAAAGTTATCGGTGGCTGCTGTAGGCAGCCCTATCTCTGGGGTTAGTGGATTGAAATGCTGGCATGGTGGTGTTTCCCTTGATGCCTTGGCCTTTTCATGGTTTTGCCAAACATTTCTGAATCTGTACCAGCGGCATACTTCTCCCTTACTTCGTTTCTGCAATTGTGGAGCAAACTAACACTTCCTTTCCTTTATGTTTTGGCTCTGTGCCTGTGTTTTCAGTATGGGAGATGACTTTCCATATTTTCATGGCTTGATCTAGAATCTAATGAATATTTTTCTCATTCGAAAATTAATTGGCTACTTGCTTGACAATCAGCTGATGGAGCCCATACAAGAATGTATATTTGAACTCAATTGAATTAACATCACAGCCCACATCAAATCGTAAACATCCCCTTTTTAATGTTGGTTGAAATTGCCTAGGCAATTTGTCTGTGCCAGCTGACAATGCATAAACCACCCTCTTCGCTTCTTATACTAACTTGTATTGCGAAAAAACAAACTCCTTACCTCTCCTGATAGTCATCCCATGGTAACATTTGCTGCTCATTTAAACTATGGAGAAACCTAGCATGTGTCTGATCAATTATACAATGAAAAAATCAAACTTATTGATCTTTTGTCACATTTAGTGTTTGATAGATTTGTACCACCTGATCAACATGCTCTTCTATAAACCCCTCAGAGATTTTCTTAAATGGTCTTATAGTTTCCTTAAGTGACTTCATGATCTTAAGTGGGTCGATCAGCATTGCATTTTCTTGTGACAGTGGAACCCTGTCTGAAACTATTTCAGAATCCCCTACTCTTGTTCACCTCATATTTTGCTGGGCATTGTATTCCCTTCTCATCTGCCCCTTTGTTCCTGTGTCTCTCTCCCCAGTGAAAACACTTCTCTGCAGCAGACTCACAAAGCCTCTCTGCCTCTCTATCCCAGCCCAAGGTGTTCCAATATCTCGTCTCACTGTTATGATGCCACGTCTTGGCAGCTGTATTTCTACTGGCTCAGCTCCCAGATTCTGGTCTGACACTGGCCAATACATTTTTCTTTCTAAACGCTGAATCCCTAACCAGCATTTATTTGTTATCAAAACAATAAAATAAGAATGTGGTTGCAGCTATTGATTATTTTCCTTCCCTTGCATATAATTGGATGGATTGTTAGATTAAGATCCCTTCTACATTAAAAGGGACAATCTCCTCTTCAGGGTTTTGAATCCTGCTACTCCATTAATCTTTCGTTACCTAAAGATTAAGGAAGTTATGCCCTTTGTGTCCAGTCTGACACCTTGCTAACTATCCTGTAGGAGGGGGTCCTAATAACTGGCGTAACAGGGGCCCCAGCAGCCCCCGCGGTGAGGGGGCCCCATCAGCACATGTCCTGGGAGAGGGACCCACTTGGAGAAAAATAAATGCACATTTTTTTTTCTCCCAAAAAATAATAATAATAATAATTCTTTTTGAATTAACTCTGCATTTATAACGAAATAATTTCTCTAACAGAAATAATTTCCTTATGAAGGCAGAGTGACTACAAAAAGAAACTTTTTTTTTTTAAGTCAGGGGGTCCCTCCACCCCATGACATGGAAGACCCTGGCCTAGAAGCCTCCATGTCATGGGGTGGAGGGTAGCCCTATGACTTCAAAAATAAATCGTTTCTGTTATGGTTCGGCCCTTTACGGAAATTATTTCTTAATGAAGTCAGAGTGACTTCAAAAAGAAACAATGGGGCTCATTCTGACCATGCCGGTCCGGATCAACGGTGCCTGTAAGCTTACCCGCACCATTGTCTCCGGACCGGCATATTACAGGTCTGCCTGCCGGGTCCGCCGTGCCCAACAGGTCTGAACGTGCAAGGCACAGCAGCCACGGTAGGCCGACCCATCATGGAAGCACCAGCACTGTGAACAGTGGCACCGGTGCTTCTGTGTCCCCATTCCCTTGGAGTGCTATGGGACTCCACGGGAATGGGGATTAACGAAATTACCGGTGCCTGACTTCCTGGCCATCAGATTTGAATACCCTGGTGGCACTGGGAAGTCAGGTGCCAGTAATTTTTCACGGGTCCGGTGGCAACCCGCCGGTAGAACCGGCACGGTTACCGCCGGACCCGTAATGAGCCCCAATATTTTTTTGAAGTAATAAGTCTCCCCTCAACCCCATGACGTGTGCGTGTCTGAGTGTATGGTGAAAGGGTGCACACTTAAATGTATAGGTGACTGCCTGTGTGAGAGTATGGTGAAAGGGTGCACAAAAATGTATGGGTGGCTGGTTGTGCGTGTGTGCCTGCACGGTGAAAGGGTGCGCACCTACAAGTATGGTTGGCTGCCTGGGTGAGCCTGTATGGTGAAAGTGTGCACACTTAAATGTATTGGTGACTGCCTGTGTGAGTGTATGGTGAAAAGGTGCACACTTAAATGTATGGGTGGCTGCCTGAGTGTGCCACACTTAAATATATGGATGGCTGCCTGAGTGTGCCTGTATAGTGAAAGAGTGCACACTTAAATGTATGGATGGCTGAGTGTGCGTGTGTGTATATGGTGGATGCGATGATGTCATCGTGACATTTTGACGCAATGGCGCCATTGCGCTTTATATAAAGTGGCCATTTTAGAAATTAAATTCATGGCAATTGGACCAGCTACATGTTCCACAGCAGGCCCATCTCCTAAACAGGTAAGCTTTCACAATAAGGTTTTGGGCACATTTATTTCCTTTTACTTTGGGGCATTTTGTATGTATCAACAAGAATGTCCATTATTACTATCCAATATGGATTTTTTTCAGGATTACCTTGAGCTATTCCTTTACCTTATAGACATACTGGGCCTCATTACTGCTTTGGCGGTAGCCATGCCGCTGTTGGCGGCATGGCTGCCACCAAAACCGGGTCTGGGTCCGGGTTCCCTGAATGGGGAATTACCGGGCCATTCCGAGTTTGGAGGGTCCGGTAATTCTTCCCTCTGGGAACCCGGGCCCATTCCCCATTCCCATTTGAGCCCCCATATGTCACAAGTCTATCCCCTTCTCACCTGTTTCTGTTGAGTACTTGTGACCTTCTGGGATTTCTTCTTCTTTACGGTCCGGGATTTGTACAGTCCCGAACGCCGGTCTTCGGCATCCAGCGTGAGAGTAGCGGTTCAGCTTCCAGAAGCGTTCTACAAGTCCAGGGTAATTCCAGGAAGTAATTAAGGTACGCTCGGAGGCACAGAAGACCGTGAATCGAGTGCAGAAGGTTTTCCAGGAGATTGGGGAGGAAAGGGAACAGGAGGGAATTCAAGGGACTGGGAACAAGGAATCAAGCGAGAGCCCTGGTCGAACTCCGGCTAAGCACGTCCGACTACAGGTAGCGGTAGCGTTGAGACGTGCAGAGCCGCGGGGGCGTGTCCCTTTTGTAGGATGAGCAGCATGGAATGCATAGACCGATCCGGAGTATTCTGTTCCGGCATGTTGGAAGGATAACTGCATGCAATCCCCTGTGAGTTAGGGACCAGGAGGTCCAGAAAGGACGTAGACGACGGTTCATGACAGTATGCCTCCTCTGGAAACCAGCTCCTCCGGGTTTGCCCGGATGGATCAGATGAAATCGTCGAACCAATCTGGGAGCATTCATGTTTGACACAGGTTCCCAGATACGCTCACTGGAGGGGTACCCTTTCCACGATTACGACCGGCCCGTTGTTAGCTCCCTGGTCCCCTCGTGGGACCCGGTAACGACGCCTGGTTTTACCAGGCGTCCTTACCGTGTCCCGCAAGGGGACCTCGTAATCAGGCAGAATGGGTTTAACGGGTCCGCACCCATTCCGCCTGACTCGTAATGAGGCCCAAAGTGTCTCACTACCAGGAATTTAGAAAAGGAGACCAAGAGCTAAGCCCCATTATCCTCTGACTGAACTCCATCAGTTAATTACACATTTTCAGATGTTTGCAACAAGTGAGTATAACCTTTCACTATTAAACCCACAGTCATTTGAGTCTACATATGGTCTACAATTGTATGCTCTGTTTTTTTATTGGAGGTTGCAATTCACGCATACTTATGCAAGGGGCTATTTGAATTGTTATCCAATATAAGAAGCTTTATCAAGAGTTTATCAAAACTTATCAAATTTGAGCATTTATTGATAATATATTCTCTGACTTTGAGGAATACTATTGACAACTTACCTCCTGAGGAACCGCTTTCAACACAGAGCGGGGAAACACGTGTTGAGGGTACACGCAATATTCCTTAGCCACTCAGTGCAAGGTACATGCAACAAACCTTTAGAGACGCTCAGAAACTAAATCAGATTTTGAAACAACAATAACCATCGGCAAACAGTGAATAAGAAGGTACATGCTACAATTTTTCATTAAATCCAGTGAAATCTAATTGATTTGGAATTATGAATTATAAATATTGACAACCAGTGATTCTGAACTAGATTGTCAAAGACATTTTCGTTAGACCAATCTAACTTACCTGATTTCTTTATACCATTATTTTTCCTTTATTTTTTACAATATACTAAAAATAAACAAAATTGAAGAAACACAACAACGTATTCTATTACATTCTTTAAGCAAAAGCGCAACCAAGGACTTTGTATTTTTTCCAAGTATTAAGACGCAGGTCAGTCTCTAAGATAGCCCAGGTTGCAGCCTTTTCTTACTTTTTCTCACTAACTTTGGAATAAAATACTGTCAGGAGTGCGCCAATACTGTTCAAAAGGCTGGTTAGACTTTGCACATGTGTGTGTATATGGTGAATGATGTGTGTGCTTGTGTTCAGGGGCACAACAAAACCAACATTTTGGGGGGCTAACCCTTCAAATGTTGGGAGAGGCGCTAACTTCACGGACTATGGGGAGGGGCGACATTATTTGTGTGGCATCTAACTTCTTTACGCATTTTAATGAGACTATTGTAGTGCAGCTTCAATGTTACAAGCAGTTAACTCTCTCCGTTAAGTCTGAAAGCACCCACTTATGGACTCCTGTGAGAATGAGTGGTCTCCTGTTCCCTCTCTATGCTTCCAATCACTCCCCTGGCATGCAAGTACTTATCCCACATCACAATTTCAACTGCCTAAAAAATGTGGTATTTGTATGCAGGTACTAACAGTGAAATGCTTTATGTTGGTAATTGATTGCCCTTGTTAACAGCGAAACCCAGGCGCCATTCAACATCTGTGTCCTGTTCTGTCCGGCAACTGCTCTAAAGGTCAGCCAGGTTGAGTCAACATAGCCCAAAATTTCACCGCAGGAGTGCTGAAGCCCAGTCAACTCAATGGTGTTCCACCACTATTTGTATTTAAAGCCTTGATTACTTATTGGTAATCTTCATTACTCCTAGCGCTATTCTTCCTTGTCCCAGTACGTATGTATTAGACAGTACTTGTGTATGAGGCACTCTGCCTCATACACAAGTACTGGGATGAGGTAGAGGTACATGGAGGTAATGCCTGACTTAGCTACTTGTAATCTTCATTACTCCTAGTCCCACTCTTCCTCATCCCAGTGCTTACCTACGAGGCAAGGAGCCTCATATGTAAGCTCTGGGATAAGGGAGAGGGATGTGGAGGTAATTCTGGGCCAAGGAGCTGATTCTGGAGGTCTGGGTAGGGTGTGGGAGGGAGAGGGGATGTGTCGGGGGTCAGGATTGTGCCATAAATCATAATGGTTGTCCATGTCCAGGCTAAGCAGGCATGATATGTGGTATTAGTGGCTAGAGAGGCATTTTGGTGCAGCCATTCTAGTCATTCCTCAGTTTGGTATGACTTTCTTTAACTGGGCATTTCTGATAAAGCAGTCCTGCTAAGTGTAATTACCTGGCAAGATTGGCATTTGGGTGCTGCCAGTCTAGTCATTTCTTACTGCAGCATTGTATATTTTCTGGCCATCTGTGATAAAATGATATGACATGATATAAATCATTTATAACGTGCCTATACACAAGTGTTTCTAGGCACGACAAGACAAGGGAGGGAAGATAGAGGGAGGACAAGACAAACGATCTTACTAGGCCTATTTTTATTCAGATTGTGCAAGTGCGAGAATGAGAAGTTCAAGTGGAAAGGGAGGAGGGAAGTGCAAGGGAGAGGGGAGGAGAAAACAGGGCAGCAATGCTCTCAGTGAGTGCAGCCAGGGCAGCGTGTTATGGGTAGTGCAAGGAGAACAAGGGACTGCAGGGTTACATTTACATTCCCTAAGTGCATGGTAGGTCCAGAGGCAGTGCAAGGATGACCGATCAAGAAAGAGCCTGGACTCAGAGGGACTCTGAGGGTGGTCAATCAACCAGTCGGTACAGCAGACAGGTAGGTCAGCAGGGGAGGGAGAGAGAGAAAGCAGAGGAGAAGAGTAAAGTTTTGAGCTGCATCCGAAACTTCAGGTGGTCTGGCTCAAGTTTGACAGGGGCAGGGAGGCCAGTCCATTGGGAGGCACCAGCAGAGGAGAAACATTTACCCCACTCTCTGCCTGGAGAAGTGTCTAACCCTTAGAGAGTTGGAGGTAGCTGAGCAAAGGGATCGCGAAGAAAGGTATTTTGGAAGAGAACGTTGGATGTAGTGCAGGCCCCCACCCCAGAAATCCTTGTGCACAATGCAAAGGGTCTTAAACGTGATCTGTGCAGCCATTGGGAGCCAATGGAGAGATTTCAGGGCTGGAGACAGACGATCCCTGGGCTTGAGGCCAAGGATATGTCTTGCAGTCCTGTTCTGGATTAGTTGCAGATGACGGAGTGTAGAGGAAGGCAGATTGAGAAAGAGGCTGTTGCAGTCGTCCAGCGTAGAGAGAACAAGGGCTCTGGAGACAGTAAGCTTTTGGTGGAAAGTGAAAAAGGGAAGAGTCCCTTTGAGGAGGAGCAGCTGGTAGGGGGACTTCTTGGCAACATCTGAGATGTGAGGAGAGAGAGAGAGAGAGAGAGAGAGAGAGAGAGAGAGGTGTTGAAGATGACCCCAAGGTTTTTTGCCTGAAACACTGAAAGTTAGAGGAGAAGGTAGAGATCAGGTGGGCCAAAGGTACCAAGTAGAGTTTTAAAAACCAGGGTGAGAGGATAGAACCCTGGGGAACGCCACAGGTAGAGAGAGGTGGTGGAGAGAAAGGGACCAAGTTGGACCTAAGAGGGGAGGGGCGGTCCAAGGGGAAAGAGGTCAGTAACTCCAGGGCCTGATCCATGATGCCCAGGTTCTCACAGAGTTGATGATCACGTTGGCGTGGTTGACCATGTCGAAAGCAGAGGAAAGAAGGAGGATGAGGACAGAAGGAATTCTGGAATCAAGGTTAGGGAGCAGATCTTCACAGGTGTTCGGGAGAGCAGTTTCATTGTCTCTAGCAGCTATGAAGCCAGACTGATGGCCATGGAGACAACCAACAGATTCAGTGTGGAGAGTAAGCTGGGATATGGCAAGCATTTCCAAGAGATTACCCAGGAAAGGGGTGATGGAGATTGGGCAATAGTTTTCTGGGTGGAGTGTTTAAGGGGAGAGGCGAACGTTGCAGTGGTGAAAGAGTGATTACAGAAATCGCCAAGGCTGGAGCAAGGGTGTCAATATGGTCCTTGATGGTTCTGGAGGAGCAGGGGAGCACCTGTTTGGATGACACTTTTACAGATCGGACTTGTCTAGAAACCTCGTCAGGTGTTGTCAGAGAGAAAGAGGAAAAAGGAGGAGGACAGATAGAGATGGCCAAAGGGGGCCAAGAGAGGAAGAGGGAGTGGTAGAGGAGATAAAGGACAGGACGTCCTGAGATTTAGTGGAGAAGTGAGAGGCCAGAACCATACACAGGGAACAGGAGAGGTAGAGACTGCAACAGGATTGACGTGTTCCTTGCAGATTTTAAAGAGTTTGGCTGTGTTGTTAGAGGCCGCGGAGACACTGGCTTTAATGTGTTATTGCTTTGACCAGCATTTTGGTGCAACCAGTCTAGGTATGTCTAAATGTGGCCTGGCCTGCTTTACTGTAATGTTTTTACGTGTCTACACTGGTCTACATTGTGAAACCAGTTGGACATGTTTTCAGTGTGGCATGGCATTTTTAATAGCAAAGCATTAATGTTCCTGTGCACTGTTGGTGACTTGCATGTATTGGATTGGTGTTACCCTACAAAACCATTGCAAACACTCTGGCTTCATACCCAATTTTTCTCTGAATGTGTGCTGTATATTGCATTAAGACACATATGTATATCTTTCTCCTAGTACAGTGTGCGGCATACGCCTTCAGCAGCACTTTCGGGCGTATTGCGAAAGTGTGATAATCTAGGCCGGCCCAAAGTGTGGCACGACCTGTGATTTGTTGCCGAGTTGGGGGGACCCCCTCAGAATGGCTCGCAGGGAGGCCCCAACATTTTGTGTTATGCCACTGGTCCTAATTGATTGTAGATCCATTTACACTCACCATTCAAATGATTATTTTAGGTCTCGGTCTACAGAAGGCCGCCTCGTCCTTTGCTTGCCCTCTTCCTTCCAGCAGCTAGGTACGTCTCGGCCCATCTCTGCCGGGACACTGCCTCAGAGTCCAACCATGGCCTTCAAATAATTACCTTGGCTGGTTCAACTCCCAGCTACACTTATCAGTAGCCCAGCACACAAAACTCGCCAAATCTCCAGCCATGCAGCACAGCCCTTCTCTCCAGGAAGTCCAACTACCCCCCATTTTCTCACACTCAATTGGAAACCCTCCTTCAACACCTCCTCTGCGATATGCTTTATGTTCATTTTCTTTAACATTTCCCAGGCTTTGCAGTGATGTCACCTCTGGCCATATCTCGTGCCAGAGCCCCCTGCTACTCGGGATCCAGCGCTAATTGTGCCGGACTGAGTTGCGGTAACGCTATTATCATTGGGCTCTATACTGGTGCATTTACTGCCGGGATACCGCCCAACTTCTAATGACCCCATAAGTCTTAGTGTCAAATGTTAACTGTTAAACTAAACACTGAAAATACCACACAAATTCTTCAGCTCCTAAATATTCAAACAGACATGAACTTGTCAGCATTACAAATAAGGCAGTTTTAATGAGGGTATTACAAAATATGTTGGTCAGTTCCATGGTCTCGATATTATATTGTATGATGATTGCACAGAGACTCATCTCTGAAACTAAACCCTAAAAAAGCTTACTAAAACTGTGTTCAAGCGTAAAGAATAAAATTAAAATGAACGTAGCTGTCACTGTTACAGAGTTAAGAGCAGGCAAATCACTATTTTCCTGAGTACTTTCTGAAAGCATATCACTGTGTTAAGAACAATTATATGAGACATTAGGTTGCTATGAATTCTCTGCTGTTTCATGATCACAGTTTAATGATGATGGAACTATACATTGCGACTGCAAAAAAGCACGTTTAGGTTCATCCCACCACCACCAAATTAAAGCAGCAGCACAAACAGCAAACACATCCAACAATAGTAATTACCAATACTGCACATGAAATGATTTTATCTGCTGCAAGTGTTAATGACGTGACAGAGGGACAAGCTTTGGCTAAGTCAAAAGACTTTCAAACATGATAATATCTGGCTGAAGCAGAAAACAGTAGTATACAGAAATATTTGTGTTTGTCACATGCAAAGACAACTCAATCAAGAGTATGACATGTCAGAAGAGGCACTAGGGAATACCAATAACTCACTGCAAAATCATGGACAGCACAAACATAACTAATTTTAGAAATAAGAAGTTTTTTCACATATTAACACCAACGATGAAGTCACTGCTTATTTAGCTTATAAAATGCTCCCTCATGCACAAATGACTAAAACAGACGTGACCACCACATATTGTTCATTTGGCTGTCAAGGAAGTACATTAGAAGAAGCAGACATGACATCAATGCCACAGAAAGAGGAGCTACAAAACTATATATATTTAATTCATCGTCTGGATCTGATTGAAAGGTAACATTTCACGCTGGAAAGCATTCACTACTGCGACTGACGACACCCTTTTGGCTCTTAATTAACAAGGAAAACAACATAAAATGATTCTTGAACAGGTCCTGTTTGTTTCTTTATTATTTATAATGTGCATCATACCCAGGGGTAACAGGGCGCAGCAGTAACAAGTATATGCAAGGTTTAGTTACAGCAGAAAAGGTATAAAACTACATACAAGTATATGCAAGGCTTAGTTACAGCAGAAAAACATACAAGTCATTAATTACAAGAAGGTATACACAGATGGTACATATTTACAGGCATAGGATACAAGCGAGGTATATACAGAAGATATACTGGAGGCATTAATTTGCCAAGTCTACCAGCCCAGAACCAGCATAACTAAATTTGCAGAGTTGCACTGGCTATGCTGTCTAAGAAACGCAGAAGCTAAGAAAAGTTACTTTCTACAAGAAGACTTTCATAGCTGCAATGAAGAATTAGATTCCAGGTCATGATCTGGAACGAAGATGACAACATGCAGCCAACAGTTCCATTCCCTATTTGACCTGGAGGGAACATGAAGAAATACCAGCCATTCTCTGTGAATAGTGCTCCAGACTACATTCAGCAGTTAATAAGATACACGTGTGAGAAGAACAGATGCAGCCCACTGTGAACATATTTAGCAAACAAACTACCTTGCAAAGACACACATTGTGATAGAAACAATGGCCTATGTGAAGATGATGCTCACACTGTAATGAATTTGGCTGACTCTAGCAATGAAGAGGATTTCAACAATGAATATGTTGGTCTCAACTAATGACCTACTAAAGGACTTTATAATTAAGTTATCTTAATGTTAGCAATTGAAGAAGTTCAGTCCTAGTATATAATGATATTTCACATGTTAAGGTGAAGTAGCAATAAAATCAAAATATTGATAGGTTTTATTTCCTGTGGATCATCCAATAAAACATGCACATTTAGTTTCATATGGAAATATGGACATTTTTGAGACACCATTATTTCAGAGTAAATATTGTTGCTCACTTGGCTCCCCTAAAAGCAGTCCACCACGCTGCTGCATGCCTAATTACACATGCACGTAAATTCGACTGAATAACCCCTGTCCTATGCAAACTACATTGGCTTCCTCTCCAGGCCAGGATACTTATCAAGAATGTATGTACCATCTACAAAGCACTCACGAGTATCACTACAGCGAATCTGGCGGTTAAGCTCCACATATCTGGTGGCACTCGTTCCTGACACAGCAAATTGACCAAATGGCTTGATTCCCAACTCATCCTCAAGGAGTAGACCTGCAAACAATCCTTCTCTTGTCATGCAACCAACCTCTGGAACTCGATGCTGTTGTTGGCTTGGAATGCTTGACCATTCTCCAATTTCTCAAATCTCTCAAAACATGGCCTTTTCAACAACACCTGACCAAGGACTAATTCCAACAGACGCACATACCGACACACAGACCTGAATTCACAATACTGTGCTACTGTCAAAGGATGCCAGCAGAAATGCTGGCTACCCACACTATGTACAGTACTCAGCTGCTCTCGAGTAAGGTCTGTGGTTTGTACAATAAAATAAAAAATACAATGTTGGGCCCACGTTTTGATGCTTGACAATATCTTTCAAAGTAGACCTTACAAATCCGTCCACGTATAATGGCGATATTGGAGATAATCGTAACTTCATTGGTGGCCATCTTAATGACGTCATCAGTCCTACATGCCTTCTATAATAGAGGGAGAGTATGGAAAATATTCATCCAAGAAACTAGCACAGTCCCAACCTTTTCTCTATAAAACTACTCCAAACTTAATAATTCGCCCCTAATAATAGTATATCTCCCCTTAAAAGGGAGACTGTATGTCAGAATAAACTCTCTCTTGAATGCTGGGACTCTGTATTAGAATGAAATCTCCCTTCAAAGTCCTATACTTTGCATATGAATAAGCCCTCGCCATTTGGAGGAGAGAAGGTGAATTTTCATTTCCATGGTTTACAGTGTAGTGTCGCAAAATAAACGAGTGAAATTTCACCTTCTCTCGAACATTTTGTCAAACTCCTCTTGAAGGCGGAGATTGATGCGCCATGAGCTATGAGCTATTTCCTATTCAGTTTTAGAGATTACATTGCTGTGATGTCAGAACAGAAAACACAACTCCAGGTACAAAACACAAAAGAAGAAACTGACAATGATATTGTCACTACAAGAACATTTTCATGTGGAAATAATGTACATGTGACAGGCATCCCAGAAAATTCAGAAAAAGTAAACCCAGTGCATTTTATCCAGAGGTACTTGGTGACGAGGGAGGCTTCATTTAGACCAAAGGCAAAAATCTGAAATAGAGAAGGTTCATGGAAGATTGGGCCCTATGCCACAAATTAGACAAAGACCCTGGCATTCTGCAGTGATGTTCCTAAAACGTCATGTTAATGAAAAGGTTTTAAAGAAAGCTAGATACTATAAGGCATGAACGACGTGAGTGGTCATAGGGTCATAATCTTTGGTGATGTAAACAGAGACCTTGTGGAGAAGAGAAAATGTGTGAGGGCAAAGTATACACTATTTGTTGAATTGCCATGATTTTATATGATTGGTTTCGTGCTGTAGTTTATTCCATAAAATGAAATTTGATTATGTCTGTAATTTGGGATTAGCACATGTAGTTTGATTCTTTTGGCGCTATAAGGTTTATAGAAAAAAGACTAAACAATCAGCATAATTTATATCTTTATGGTTTGTTTTATTAGAAATGTGCATTTGGGACGCATGCCAATATATGAAGTATATATAGGCAGTTGTTTGAAAGAAGGTTTGTCGACATTAGGGCTATACATTAGTACCGTATTTTCATTATTAATGTACTGTTGTTGGTGAAAATTACAGGAATTACCTTCATGCCTTCATGAACAGATTTCCAACTATTACATTGTAACTCCGATTAACAGGCCGATTCATGGAATAATTAGCGCGGCGCAAGTGGGCAAAAACGTGCGAATCGCAGTGGAATAGCGAAAATCGCAGTGCAATTGCGAAAATCGCACGAAAAGCAGCGCACGTCAATTCATGGAAGGCCGTGCGCGAGAAAACCAGCGGATGTGCGATAAAAAAGTGCGCGGCGCACGTTGGCGCACAGGCCATCTAACAGCGTGCGCCAGGTCACAGCGAAAATCGCACAGGCCACAGCGAAATTCGCACATAGCGCGGCGCACGCAACAAAAGTAGGCGGAACACGGGCGTAACACTCGGAATGGGGAACAACTTGCCAAAACGTGGGCGTCACGGGGGAAGTACAGGGCACAAGTGCGCGGAACGCCCACACGCTCGCCTACAACACGTATTCATGGAATAGAATAGTGCAAAAAAGCGCACGCTCAAACCAGCGCACAGGCACAAACACGACCGCCACAAGAAAGCAGGCGGTAGCGTCTCTGCGGCTGTAAGAAATGTGCGCCAAAAGGTGCGCCAACAAATAGCACCTATATACTGCCATGATGAATGTCCCATACTGTGGCCCTCCAGGAAAAATGACGTGCAAAGGGGTACCCACAAACACGGACACCCGCTGACTAAAAATACGTGTGCGTGTATACCGGGGTGCGCGGGAAGTCCAACACGCGATTTCAGCAGGGTACGTGCATCACAGGGGTTCGCGTGAAGTTATTCACGCGATCGGGCCTGGGGCAGCGGGCTACGTGTATTACAGGGGTTCGCGTGAAGTTCCTCACGCGATCGGGCCTGGGGGAGCGGGCTACGTGTATTTCAGGGGTTCGCGTGAAGTCTCACACGCGATCGGGTCTGGGGGAGCGGGCTACGTGTATTTCAGGGGTGCGCGTGAAGTTCCACACGCGAATAGCCTGGGCGCGTGTATTCCAGGGGTGCGCGGGAAGTTCCACACGCGAATAGCCTGGGGGCGCGTGTATTCCAGGGGTGCGAGTGAAGTTCCACACGCGAATAGCCTGGGCGCGTGTATTTCAGGGGTGCGCGGGAAGTTCCACACGCGAATAGCCTGGGCGCGTGTATTTCAGGGGTGCGCGGGAAGTTCCACACGCGAATAGCCTGGGGGCGCGTGTATTCCAGGGGTGCGAGTGAAGTTCCACACGCGAATAGCCTGGGCGCGTGTATTTCAGGGGTGCGCGGGAAGTTCCACACGCGAATAGCCAGGGCGCGTGTATTTCAGGGGTGCGCGGGAAGTCCCACACGCGAATAGCCTGGGGGCGCGTGTATTTCAGGGGTGCGCGGGAAGTTCGACACGCGAATAGCCTGGGGGCGCGTGTATTTCAGGGGTGCGCGGGAAGTTCCACACGCGAATAGCCTGGGGGCGCGTGAATTTCAGGGGTGCGCGGGAAGTTCCACACGCGAATAGCCTGGGCGCGTGTATTTCAGGGGTGCGCGTGAAGTACCACACGCAAATAGCCTGGGGGCGCGTGTATTTCAGGGGTGCGCGGGAAGTCCCACACGCGAATAGCCTGGGCGCGTGTATTTCAGGGGTGCGCGGGAAGTTCCACATGTGATTTGACAGTGTGGGTCCTCCCAGGTGTACCCTGTACACCCTCCACGGCCCCTGCAGGCAGCCCACACCACAGGGGACTACCCTGCATCCCTGGTCATGTCCCGCAGGCAGCCCACCCACCATGGGCATGCCCCCCAGCAAAGGCACATGTCTCCTTGAACTAATGAACACCAACTCATGTCCCCTTGCATCCCCACCCCCCAGCAGTGCAGGGGCAGCCTCCACCAGGCCCCCACTCATGTCTCCCACCACCCCCACCCCCCAGCCACCAGGGGCACCCTCCACCAGGCCCCCACTCATGTCTCCCACCACCCCCACCCCCCAGCCACCAGGGGCACCCTCCACCAGGCCCCCACTCATGTCTCCCACCACCCCCACCCCCCAGCCACCAGGGGCACCCTCCACCAGGCCCCCACTCATGTCACCCACCACCCCCACCCCCCAGCCACCAGGGGCACCCTCCACCAGGCCCCCACTCATGTCTCCCACCACCCCCACCCCCCAGCACTGTGGGGCACCTGCCAGCAGGCCCCCACCCATGTCCAACTCATGTCTCCCACCACCCCCACCCCCCAGCCACCAGGGGCACCCTCCACCAGGCCCCCACTCATGTCACCCACCACCCCCACCCCCCAGCCACCAGGGGCACCCTCCACCAGGCCCCCACTCATGTCTCCCACCACCCCCACCCCCCAGCCACCAGGGGCACCCTCCACCAGGCCCCCACTCATGTCTCCCACCACCCCCACCCCCCAGCCACCAGGGGCACCCTCCACCAGGCCCCCACTCATGTCTCCCACCACCCCCACCCCCCAGCCACCAGGGGCACCCTTCACCAGGCCCCCACTCATGTCTCCCACCACCCCCAACCCCCAGCCACCAGGGGCACCCTCCACCACGCCCCCACTCATGTCTCCCACCACCCCCACCCCCCAGCCACCAGGGGCACCCTCCACCAGGCCCCCACTCATGTCTCCCACCACCCCCACCCCCCAGCCACCAGGGGCACCCTCCACCAGGCCCCCACTCATGTCACCCACCACCCCCACCCCCCAGCCACCAGGGGCACCCTCCACCAGGCCCCCACTCATGTTTCCCACCACCCCCACCCCCCAGCACTGTGGGGCACCTGCCAGCAGGCCCCCACCCATGTCCAACTCATGTCTCCCACCACCCCCACCCCCCAGCCACCAGGGGCACCCTCCACCAGGCCCCCACTCATGTCTCCCACCACCCCCACCCCCCAGCCACCAGGGGCACCCTCCACCAGGCCCCCACTCATGTCTCCCACCACCCCCACCCCCCAGCACTGTGGGGCACCTGCCAGCAGGCCCCCACCCATGTCCAATCCATGCCCCCCTGCACCTGGGTCCCAACATTCCACAATCATGTCCGTAATGCCCATCCTCCCCTGCCAAAAGGCCCAACCAACTATCACACCCACCCACATATCAAAGGCAATTACATGTTACACCCCCAATTTAAATAATGCAATTGAACACATGTCTGTCACACACAATGGCTGCAAGTGAATGACAAAACACCCAACATGACATGCCTGAAAGCAATGAGATGATACGACACATTGAAGAATAAAAAAAATAATGTATTGAACAGCAAGTAGAATGGAAATGAAATAAGAAAAAACACAAAGCAAATCAAACAAAACAAGATGAATGTCCAGGAAAATAATCTGAAAAATAAAAATAAGCCAACGAAGAACCATGAAGAAGATCATCCTGGGTCCATGAGCCCAACCAAATTAAACCTAACTATGACTACTAACTAAAAACTGAACTATATACAAAAAAGTGGTGCATTGTCCAATCGCTACCAAAAAAAATCAAAAAAACAAAGGAAACCTAACCCTAACTATACAACTATATACAAAGGCAGCGGGCTATTCGGACGGCTCACTGGTTGTTGTCATGGGCCAGGGCATCATCGAACTCCTGGTCAATGGCTTGGAGGCGGGCATGTTCCCTGGCCCCGAGGTCCCGCAGGGATAACGCAGTGTCAAGCTCAAACTCCCTGCGAAGACCCTCGAGGCACTCAGCCCACCTCAGCGCCCTCCGCATGGAGTCCTCCGCCCTGACCATCGTGAGCCGTTCCTCCTCTGCCCGCTGCCGCTCCGCACCTATCCGCTGGCACAACCGCTCCCACACGGAAGCCACTCCCATTCCAGGGTTCTCCTGCCCTCCGGCCGATGCCTGCACCCCTGATGTTGATGGCCCCGAGCCATGATGCCTCCCACGTTGAGCCTGCTGCTGCCTCCGACGCAACTGCCTGTGCCAGCACGACGGCATCCAGGCTGATGGAAACCACCGACGCCGTCGTGCACGTGCCCTGCCCGATGATGCCGTCACATCCTCCATCTGCTGGGGTCCAGTTGCTCTGGTGTCCACCCCTGCTGGATCACTGACTCCCGACTGTGGCAGGGATGGGATCCCCACCGAGCTGGCTGCATTGGTCGGGGCAGGTCCACAGGGGGCCCTGGTGGCATCTGGGCTGGAAGACGGCAAGGAGAACGACTGGTGGATAGCCTGCACAGAGGAGGAGAGGGCCGCCACATTGGCCAGCATATGCAGGAAACCCCCGAACATGGCCGATCCCAATTGGGCCACGTCGGCACGGTGCACTTCGTGATGCCGTGCGTGCTCCTCCCGGGAAGCACGCACGGCATCACGAATCACAGCCGTGCGCATCGCGACCCCAATCAGGACCTTCTCCGCACGGCCAGGGGTTCCCACGTCCGCAGGTGGAGGGGAGTCAGGTGACATGGACATCCCCTCTACCTGCGGACAGGCCTGGGACGGGGCATCCCTGCTGGTGCATGGTGGTGCACTCACAGGGACAGGGACAGCGACATGCACAGGCCCCTCCACGGTGACCTGTGCTGCCTCCTGCCCCTGGCCCTGGACTGCACCACTTGCACCAGCAGGGATGCCCCCACCAGGCCCCATGTGTGCCCCAGTGGCGGCCTCCTCCTCCTCTGTGCAAACCACCAACCTGGATGGCTCCTCACCGTCTCCCACCGTAGCAGGCTCCTGTGGGGGCTCACCCACCCCTTCCGCTGCAGCCGTGGGGGCATCCCCGCCGCCTTGCTCCACAGCGCCGTCTCCGCCCTCCTCTTCACTAGCCGCTGCGTAGAGGGAGACAAAGAACACAAGCATCAGGGCACTGTACAATGGTCCCCTAGACAGGAAGCAATAGCAGATGAGCACCACTGTCAAAGTACACTTCCATCATGTCCCTCCACAACACATGGGTCAGTCCAGGCAAAACACACACAGTAACAGGCATGGTGCATGCCATGGACATTTCCATGCATGTCCAATGGACTCTTGGAACATTCAATGATATGTAACTCACATGCATCATGGCTCATGCCTATCACATGCACACACTTCACCTCAGTCACATCCATCTGGCCCCAAACACACCAAACACAGCGGATACAAGGGTAATTTGGCTGCTTTACTGAATCTGTGCATTGTCACACACATGTGTCATGCATCCATGGCATGCACAAGTCACAGACACGCAGGTCAGGCACACAGACATGGCTACCATATATGTACCTGGCATCAGCACCCATCCCTCACCCCCACCCATGTCCAGGTACAGAGACTGGCATGCTCTCATGTTCTGAATCTGCATAGGGCTCCCCATGCGGCATTTCAACACATGCAACAACCATGTGGGTCACACATCACTGGTCGCACATGCATTACCATGATGTCCCTGCACACATACATGCATACATGGCCTATGGCACACATACAGGCAAGTATCATAGAACCAGCACACCGCAACATGCCCTGTCTCACACAGTAATGCATGGACACTTACCGCTCAACTCCAGACGGGCCTCCCTCTCAAGGATCTGGGCGTGGAGCGCTGGGCGTACGCGTTCCAGGACCCTCATCTGGATGGAACTCATGCGGCCCCGGCCCCCCTCCACGAGGCGCCAGGCCTTCACAAGGGTCCTGGACCTCAAGTCCTCCCAGCGCTTCTTGATCTTCAGGACGTTGCGGGTTGCCACCCCCTCCGCATTGATGGCAACCACACAGTCGGCCCAGATCCTCTGCCGTCCTTCCTTGCTGGCGTGGGACGATCCAAAGAGGGCATCATACTGCCCCAGGACATGCTCCACCAGGACACCAACTTCGGTGACAGTGAAGCTGGTGCCCCTCTGCCCCTCTGGCCTGGGGTTGCCACTGGTGCCAGATGTGGAAGTGCCCGACATGGCAACCCCAGAGGCAGGTGTGGGTGGGCAACTGGGTCCTGGGGCTGGGCTGTGGAGCGATGTAATCCCAGTCGGGAGTCTTCAGTTCCAGCAGGGGTGGACACAGCAACTGGACCCCTGCAGATGGCTGATGTGCAGGCACCAAATGGCAGGGCACGGTGGCAGCAGGCAGGCAGGCAGGCAGGCAGCAGCAGATGGCACGTGGGAGGCTGCTTGGGGCACGGGGGGCAGTAACTCGGCCTTCTGGGCAGGAGCGTGGTCTTCCGTGTGTTTTCGCATGGCCAGCTTGATACGGAGTGATTTGGCACGTGAAAATCCTGCACGTCAGCGTGAAATCCGAGGAAAGGCCCTTAGCGCGTAAGCGCGTCAGCACGCATACGCGATTCTATTGGACCAGAGTCCCTCAGCGCGTAAGCGCGTCTGTGACGTGACCCGCACGGGTGTTCCCCACTCAGCACGTGATGACGGGGCACACGTGGAGATACTGCACGTCAGAGTGTCATCGCGTGTAATTGGACAAAAGTGCGCGTACACGCGATTGGCCTATGTACGTGTATTTAATGGGTGCGCGGGCACTTACACACGCAAGTACGTCAGCGAACCTGTATCCCGTGGTGCGTGTGAATTTCTACACGCTATTGGACTGGGAACTGGATTCCAGGGGTGCGCGGGTCACACGCTGTATCCCGTGGTGCGTGTGAATTTCCACACGCTATTGGACTGGGAACTGGATTCCAGGGGTGCGCGGGTCACACGCTGTATCCCGTGGTGCGTGTGAATTTCCACACGCTATTGGACTGGGAACTGGATTCCAGGGGTGCGCGGGTCACACGCTCGCCTAGAACACGCGCAAAGCATACATTTGCGGACCTTAACAATAACAAGCTCAGACGCCAGGATGAACATACCGTTCCTAGCAGCAGTGGCAGTGGGCTACCAAAGGAGGAGGAGGAGGATAGTCAGGGCCAGAATATTCACCCCCAGAACCAGCCTTTTCGGGATGCCTGATGACCAGGTGTATGGGAGGTACAGGTTTCCACCACACATTATACTGGACCTGGTGAGTGAGTGGGAGGATGACCTCACATCACCCACCCTGTGCTCCCAAGCACTCAGCCCCCTGGAGAAGGTCCTCAATGTACTGCACTTCTTAGCCACTGGATCATTTCAGCGGACAAGTGCCATAGTGGGTGGGGTGTCACAGGCCACCCAGTCACGCTGCCTACACCAGGTCTTGAACATCATCACTGCACGCCCATCAGTCCGCAGGCACATATACCTGCCCAGAACACCTGCAGAAAGGCATGCTGCCGCCCTGGATTTTTACGCTGTGGCACGATTCCCCAAAGTGCTAGGTGCCATCGACTGCACCCATGTGGCTCTACGTCCCCCCAGGGCATCTGAGCACATCTATAGGAACCGCAAGCACTGGCATTCCATCAACGTGCAGGTAGCATGTAATGCCAAGGGAATCATCACCTCAGTATATGCCAACTATCCCGGCTCTACCCACGACAGCTTCATTTACCGAATGTCCACCCTAAGCCGGGACCTAGAAGCTGGGCGGCATGGCGATACATGGCTGCTTGGTGAGTATGTATGCCACTGCACATGCATGCATGTTGGATACTGAGCAAGGTCACAACCCCACCAATGATACCAATCACCACCTCCACAGGGGACAGTGCCTACCCTCTCAGCCCCCACATGATGACGCCAATTCGGAACCCCACCACGCCACCCCAGGTAAGATATAACACAGCCCACATTACAACCAGGGGCATAGTGGAGCGCACATTCGGAGTGCTAAAGTCACGCTTTCGCTCCCTTGACCGTTCTGGCGGGCAGCTGTTATACGCTCCCCCAGTAGTGTGCAGGATCATAGTGGCAGCATGTGTCCTGCACAACGTTGCAACACGCCGGGGCCTGGCCGTGGACATGGTGGTGGCCCCACATCCCCAACCACATGCACAGCCGCTGCGCATGGGAGGGGAAAGGGCACGGGGGGAGGCAGCCCGTACACAGCTATTGGCTAATTACTTCACATAGAAATCACACCCCTGTGGAGTGCACACTGCCCTGGCACATTCCATCTGACAATCAATGATGACTCAACCTGACACTGATCCTGAATGTCTGGAGAATGAACCGTCAAAACCATATCAGCCTGAGATTGTTCACCTGGAAGTGTCACAATGTGTGCATCCCTACCCACACTGACACCACCAATGCAGTTTTGTGAAGTTACACATTGAAGCAGCTAAAATGAATACCCACTTGCAAAATGCAACAAGAGGACAGTGCCATGTCAGCCAACCCAACCCCAGCACCGCCACACGACACACCGTGCCATGTCATGCTAATTGCAGGTAAACAAAGTAATCCCCACAACATGACATCAGTCTCACTATGTACAGTGGCACTATTAGAAACCTGCAACACCTGAAATGCTCACAGCAATGCCGGAACAACAACATACTTGAGCACGTAGTAACATAAACATGACATCACAAATGTTACATATTAGTAGTCTCACCACCTGGAAATGCCTGCACTCCCACCACTACCAACTGTGCAGTGTTGTCGCCATGTAGAGTTGTAGGTGCACTGCTGCCAACATGGACCCCATCTCCAGACTAGAGGTCCTTGTGTGGACATGAGGAAGGGACCTGCAAATTGGGAGGTAGACACAGAAGAAGAGTTACACATCAATGCAACATGCAGTGTACAACACAACAGCAATATGCACTAGGAATGTATACACAGTATTGACTACAGACTGCCCACACAGCTCATGGGAGTCCAACGTCACTGTGTAATTCACTGTCACTTGGGCACACCCTTTACAAGCCCATGGAAACGGGAAGCAGGAGGGGTGTGTGTGACTCAAACCCAAGCATCTGAACCAAATACATTACAAGCCTGCATGTGCCCAGCCACAATGCAGCGTATGCCCACAGGAACCACGGAAGCCAACAGATTGTCCCAAAAAAATTGGGAATAAAAGAAATCAAAATAAAAATAAAAATAAGAAACAATCAAAAATGGCCATTGATGGGCCCGGGGGGGTTGGGGAGGCCACCCAGGAGGTCCGAGGACAGGATGCACACCAGAACCCACCTGCGTGGATCCTGGGAAGATTCAACACCTCAATGGGCTCATGGCCCACACGGCTACCCTATTGTGGGAGTATCACTGCTGTCGCTATTATCACCCTGTGCAGCTGCATCCGGAGGTGGTTGCACTATGGGAGGCAGCCCACGCAAGGCCCTAGTCTGCTCCTCCATGGCTGCAAGCATGCGGGTGTGGTAGGTCTGGTTCTGGAGGATGAGTGTGCGGAGGTCCCCATGCAACAACTCACGGGATGCCCGGACCTCCGCCCTCGTTGCCTGCATCTCAGCTGAGAGCGTACGGGTGAGACGCTCCAGCTGCTGTTCTGTCCTTTGGTGTGTTGAAGCCTCAAGCTCAACAAGAGTCGTCCTGAGGTGAAGGAGCTCCTGCCTCAGGGCTTCCCTGTGGCCCTGGGACTCAATGGAGATGGCCTCCTGCAGAGTCGCCAGTGCCGCCCGCCTGTCCCTGTTGGACCCCAACATGTCCTCCCTGTGTGACTGGCAGATGGAGTCGGTTGCCTGCTCTAGTCGCTCCATCAGCCTTTCTGGGGGGACAATGGAAGTGGCCACCCTATCCATGGCCTGAGCCATCATCTCGGATGATGCAGCCTGTTGGGTTGCCATACCGTAAATGGATTGCTCCCATGCGGTATTTCCGGGTGGCGTACGGCCACCACGTCGGCGGGCACCACACCTGTCTGGGGCAAGGCGAACTGCGCCTTGCTGTGCCGGCACTGCCTGAGGCTGCAGGACTGCATTCCCCCTCTGATCTGCTGGCCCAGGAACAGGATCAGATGTCGCGGAGTGTGACCCTGCATCCGTAACCACCGAAGGCGTAGCTGCCAACACTGACATCCCCATGGAGGGTTCTGACCCTGGTGCAGGTGGGTGAGACAGAACAGAATCCCTCCCTGGAACACTCACCTGCGACGGCACGTAGGTCTCATCCGAATCAACACCTGAGTACAGCTCGGGGGAGGTGCAGCCAGAGACACCCCTTGAGAGCACGACCTGCAGCACTTGTGGGTTCTCCCCCACCACCACACCACGTCCCTCACTGGTGGTTGGTCGGCCCTCGGACCCCTCCTGGGTCTGCACCATCTCCACAACCCCAGCAGTATCAGGTGCGTCTTCCCCTGCAAAGACATGAAAACAAAGAAATGGAAACAGGCATTAGCACCATGGCACACATTGAGGGCTGAGAAGCAAGAGAACCAGTACTTGATTGACACATGTCCCACATGACTAAAACCCTCCCATGCATGCACCCTCACTGCGTATGAAGTCCAGGCAAATGGCACACACTGATGACACCAAGATGGAAGATGAACACATTTTCTGCATGCTGCCTGGCAGTGGCATCACACATTGGCCTGTGATTAGGAGGTGAAACACACATGCCATCACACAGATGGCATGTACCATTGCTATTGAGTGAAGATGGAGAGGAGGGCAGCACCTATTCATTCAGTCCAGTTCCCGCATGTAATAGCTTTTCTAATTCTAACAGGTCAGATTTTTCACCTGGAGCTGCCAGTCTGAAATGGTCCAATTGCACAGGGACATGTGTGTACAAATGATATCCAGGTAACAAAGTCACTCCACTTTACCATACCCATGTCAGACATGTGACTAGTGGACAGCGACATGCCTAGTGAAAGTGGTGGAATGCAAACAAACTGACTGAATGAACAGTGAAAAAGAAGCAAATATGTTGTGGCAAGGTGACACTTCAAGGGCAACTGGCGTGCAGTTGGGCTAGATGTCTACTGTTGGCAGAAGGGATACTGCTATGGCCAAATGCAGCTGCGCAGGAAGGATTGCATGAAGCACATGGCTGACCCATACGACTCAGGCGCACACACTCTCACCTGGCACCCGAACAGAAGCCCTCACACACACACCATGCACATGGATGACACACACATGCATGTGCACTCACCGGACAATGCCTCGTAATCAGCCAGATCTCCCACGCCTTGGATCTGTTCCTCCGTGACGTAGGTCCCAGCGACTGACTCATGTGGAGTGAGTTCCATGTCTACTACTGGAGACCCACCTCCAGTCACTAGAGTTGCGGCATGACTTGAGGCCAGCTTACTCTTTGCCCTGCGCTTTAGGTCATTCCAGCGCTTATAGCAATCATTGGCTGTGCGCCTCACAATTCCAAGGGCACTTACGATGTCCGCAACGGTCTGCCAGTGTGCCTGGCGTTGTGCAGGTGTGGTCTTGGATCCTGCAACAATGACCATCTCGTTGTCATGTCCGGACACATACTCGACAAGTGCATTCAGTTCGTCATCCGTGAAGCTGGGCTTCCTGGACGGGCCGGACTGTGTAGCCGTGTCTGGGGCATCAGCCTGTGCCGGACGAGCACTCTTCCTCTTCCGCTTGGAAGGTGGTGGTGATCCTGAGTGTCCTGCGCCGCTCTGGACACTAGGGGCAGGAGCCCTGGTGGACTCTGTATCAGGAGTGTGGGATTGCACACTCAGCATGGGAGTTGGTGCAGGCATTAGCTCTAGTGTGATGGTGTCAGGGGGAATGTCAGCAGCATGGACTAGGACCGACACTGTCCTGGCTGGGTGTGTGAGGGCTGGGGTGGATGGAGCCGCAGCTGCCCCTGCAGCCTCTCCGCCCTGCCTCCTTGGTGCAGCAGATGACCTTGCTGCCCCAGATCCACGTGGCATGATGGCATCAACGTGCACCAGCGCACGTGTCGTAGCCCTGCTGACCTGGAAGTCAGCCATGGAGTCAGCCAGGTCTGGTGCCACAATGGGCTGGTCCAACAAGGGCTGAGCATGGATGGTGTCAGCCACATCAGCCTCAATGGGAGGGGGGGGAGGGATTATGTGTGCCCGTGACTGGTCCTCCATACATGGGGGGACAGGCTCACCCTGCAAGTTACGACCACGTCCCCTACCGGATCCACCACGGCCACCACTTGTGGCTCTTCCACCTTTGCCACCCTTACGGAATCCTCGCCTCCCAGCCATGGCACTGATGTTAATGTGCGTATGGGAGTGGATGTAGACTATTGTCCTGGGCAATTGGGGGTCAAAGGGGTTGGGTACCAGATGGTAATTGTACCCTAGTGCTCTAGCAATGCTGAATGTAACCCCTGGGGAAAGATGACGGGTCACGCAACGCACAGGAGGCCCAAAAAAGGGAGATGACGTGCACGCAACCCCTCCTAGACCACGTGTGCAGAAAGAAAAACCTGCACTACGCTGTGGCACCCAGAAACACAAGAATGAACGTATGCGTGTCACACGCAGCCTAGAATGACCTCTGAAGGGGTAGGCTACACACGGGGCTAGCACAGATGTTAGATACGTGCGTGACTCACTGTCTGCCAGGTAAACGAGCGTGTAAAATGAGCACGTTTGGTTGGCAACACCCCCGCCAAAAGAAGATTTGTCCGCTGTCTGAGGAGACAGGACAACAGTAGAAGGGAACACTGTTTGAGGGAACAGGCCCAGGTAAACCAGTAAAAGAGAAAAAAGAGAAAAAGCTGTCAGAGGTAACAGGGAATACGAACTAGAAACGCCGTGAAGTAAATCGCGTGTGAAACGACAAGAAGTACAGAATTCACCCACTCGCTCTCCACGAAAAGCACGTACAAGGAAAACGTGTTCTACACGTACCTTTTATACAGGCCCACACGTCCAGCGTCACTTACGCGGCGTGTACGCGCTAGGGCCATTTCCACCTATTACATGCTTTGTCACTTCTGCGTGTAGGGCCATTTCCACCAATCACACGCTTTGTCACTTCTGCGTGTAGGGCCATTTCCACCAATCACACGCGATTACACTCTGACGTGCAGTCTTTCCACGTGTGCTCTGTCATCACGTGCTGTGTGGGAAACACCTATGCGGGTCACGTCACAGACGCGCTTACGCGCTGAGGGCCTTTCCTCAGTTTTCACGCTGACGTGCAGGATTTTCACGTGCAAAATCACTCCATACCAAGCTGGCCACGCGTACGCACACGGAATACCACGCTCCTGCCCGGAAGGCCGAACTACTGCCCCCCAGAGCCCGAGCACGCTCCCACCTGCTGCTGCCTGACTGCCTGCTGCCCCTGCACTGCTGGGGGGTGGGGATGATAGGGGACATGAGTGGGGGCCTGGTGGAGGGTGCCCCTGGTGGCTGGGGGGTGGGGGTGCAGGGGGCATGAGTGGGGGCCTGGTGGAGGCTGCCCCTGCACTGCGCGGGGGTGGGGGTGGTGGGAGACATGAGTGGGGGCCTGGTGGAGGCTGCCCCTGGTGGCTGGGGAGTGGGGGTGGTGGGAGACATGAGTGGGGGCCTGGTGGAGGCTGCCCCTGGTGGCTGGGGGGTGGTGGGAGACATGAGTGGGGGCCTGGTGTAGGCTGCCCCTGCACTGCTGGGGGGTGGGGGTGGTGGGAGACATGAGTGGGGGCTTGGTGAAGGCTGCCCCTGGTGGCTGGGGGTGAGGGTGGTGGGAGACATGAGTTGGACATGAGTGGGGGCTTGGTTGAGGCTGCCCCTGGTGGCTGGGGGGTGGGGGTGGTGGTAGACATGGGTGGGGGCCTGGTGGAGGCTGCCCCTGGTGGCTGGGTGGTGGGGGTGGTGGGAGACATGAGTGGGGGCCTGGTGGAGGCTGCCCCTGCACTGGTGGGGGTGGTGGTAGACATGAGTGGGGGCCTGGTGGAGGCTGCCCCTGCACTGCTGGGGGGTGGGGGTGGTGGGAGACATGAGTGGGGGCCTGGTGGAGGGTGCCCCTGGTGGCTGGGGGGTGGGGGTGGTGGGAGACATGAGTCGGGGCCTGGTGGAGGGTGCCCCTGGTGGCTGGGGGGTGGGGGTGGTGGGTGACATGAGTGGGGGCCTGGTGGAGGGTGCCCCTGGTGGCTGGGGGGTGGGGGTGGTGGGAGACATTGTTGGACATGGGTGGGGGCCTGCTGGCAGGTGCCCCACAGTGCTGGGGGGTGGGGGTGGTGGGAGACATGAGTGGGGGCCTGGTGGAGGGTGCCCCTGGTGGCTGGGGGGTGGGGGTGGTGGGAGACATGAGTCGGGGCCTGGTGGAGGGTGCCCCTGGTGGCTGGGGGGTGGGGGTGGTGGGAGACATGAGTGGGGCCTGGTGGAGGGTGCCCCTGGTGGCTGGGGGGTGGGGGTGGTGGGTGACATGAGTGGGGGCCTGGTGGAGGGTGCCCCTGGTGGCTGGGGGGTGGGGGTGGTGGGAGACATGAGTTGGACATGGGTGGGGGCCTGCTGGCAGGTGCCCCACAGTGCTGGGGGGTGGGGGTGGTGGGAGACATGAGTGGGGGCCTGGTGGAGGGTGCCCCTGGTGGCTGGGGGGTGGGGGTGGTGGGAGACATGAGTTGGACATGGGTGGGGGCCTGCTGGCAGGTGCCCCACAGTGCTGGGGTGTGGGGGTGGTGGGAGACATGAGTGGGGGCCTGGTGGAGGGTGCCCCTGGTGGCTGGGGGGTGGGGGTGCAGGGGGCATGAGTGGGGGCCTGGTGGAGGGTGCCCCTGCACTGCTGGGGTGTGGGGGTGGTGGGAGACATGGGTGGGGGCCTGGTGGAGGCTGCCCCTGGTGGCTGGGAGGTGGGGGTGCAGGGGGCATGAGTGGGGGCCTGGTGGAGGGTGCCCCTGCACTGCTGGGGTGTGGGGGTGGTGGGAGACATGGGTGGGGGCCTGGTGGAGGCTGCCCCTGGTGACTTGGGGGGGTGGGGGTGGTGGGAGACATGGGTGGGGGCCTGGTGGAGGGTGCCCCTGGTGACTGGGGGGGTGGGGGTGGTGGGAGACATGAGTGGGGGCCTGGTGGAGGGTGCCCCTGGTGACTGGGGGGGTGGGGGTGGTGGGAGACATGGGTGGGGGCCTGGTGGAGGGTGCCCCTGGTGACTGGGGGCGTGGGGGTGGTGGGATACATGAGTGGGGGCCTGGTGGAGGGTGCCCCTGGTGACTGGAGGGGTGGGGGTGATAGGGGACATGAGTGGGGGCCTGGTGGGGGCTGCCCCTGCACTGCTGGGGGGTGGGGGTGGTGGGAGACATGAGTGGGGGCCTGGTGGAGGGTGCCCCTGGTGACTGGGGGGGGTGGGGGTGATAGGGGACATGAGTGGGGGCCTGGTGGGGGCTGCCCCTGCACTGCTGGGGGGTGGGGGTGGTGGGAGACATGAGCAGGTGTGCAGGGTAGTCCCCTGTTTTGTGGGCTGCCTGCAGGGGCCGTGGAGGGTGTACAGGGAACACCTGTGAGGACCCACCCAGCCTAATCGCGTGTGTAACTTCCCACGCACCCCTGTAATACACGTACCAAGCCAAATCGCGTGTGAGAATTCCCGCGCACCCCTGAAATACACGTACCCTGCTGAAATCGCGTGTAAAACTTCCCGCGCACCCCTGAAATGCATGCGCCCAGGCTATTCGCGTGTGGAACTTCCCGCGCACCCCTGAAATACACGCGCCCAGGCTATTCGCGTGTGGAACTTCCCGCGCACCCCTGAAATACACGCGCCCAGGCTATCCGCGTGTGGAACTTCCCGCGCACCCCTGAAATACACGCGCCAAGGCTATTCGCGTGTGGAACTTCCCGCGCACCCCTGAAATACACGCGCCCAGGCTATTCTCGAGTGGAACTTCCTGCGCACCCCTGGAATACACGTAGCACGCTGGGAGACATGAGTGGGGGCCTGGTGGAGGCTGCCCCTGCACTGCTGGGGGGTGGGGGTGAATGGGGACATGAGTGTGGGCCTGGTGGAGGATGCCCCTGCACTGCTGGGGGGTGGGGGTGGTGGGTGACATGGGTTGGGGCCTGCTGGCAGGTGCCCCACAGTGCTGGGGTGTGGGGGTGGTGGGAGACATGAGTCGGGCATGAGTGGGGGCCTGGTGGAGGCTGCCCCTGGTGGCTGGGGGGTGGGGGTGGTGGGAGACATGAGTGGGGGCCTGGTGGAGGCTGCCCCTGCACTGCTGGGGGGTGGGGGTGGTAGGAGACATGGGTGGGGGCCTGGTGGTGGGTGCCCCTGGTGGCTGGGGGGTGGGGGTGCAGGGGGACATGAGCAGGTGTGCAGGGTAGTCCCCTGTTTTGTGGGCTGCCTGCAGGGGCCGTGGAGGGTGTACAGGGAACACCTGTGAGGACCCACCCAGCCTAATCGCGTGTGATAATTCCCACGCACCCCTGTAATACACGTACCCAGCAAAATGGCGTGTGATAATTCCCACGCAACCCTGTAATTCACGTACCCTGCCAAATCGCGTGTGATAATTCCCGCGTACCCCTGTATTACACGTGCCCTGGCTAATCGCATGTAAGTCTTCCCGCGTACCCCTGTAATACACGTTCCCTGGACAATCGCGTGTTGAACTTCCCGCGTACCCCTGTAATACACGTTCCCTGGACAATCGCATGTTGAACTTCCCGCGTACCCCTGTAATACACGTTGCCTGGACTATCGCGTGTTGAACTTCCCGCGCACCCCTGAAATACACGTACCCTGGCACCCTGGCTAATCGCGTGTATAACTTCACGCGTACCCCTGATATGCACGTTACCCGCTTTGCGTTCCTTGTTTGGCAGCCCTGTAAACTGGTCCAGGGTTAGCGCAGCCCTTTGCGATGATTTAGCGATTTTGATGGCTTTTCCTTGCGCGAGGGCGTTCTTGGGGGCGTTACTGGCGCTGCTGCAGGGTCGCTGCGATACTCTGCGCCACGGCTGGTTTGGGAGCCTAAAATCCATGAATACGCTGTGCGCGGAAATCGGTTTTAGCGCACGTGCCTGGCGCAGACAATCACACGCGGACACTCTGCGCCAGCCGCTTGCGACACTTTTCTGCGAAATTCTATGAATTACCCTGTAAGTGTTTTGTATTAGTTGTTGGGAGTCCTAATGTTTTGAAAATCACAAATGATAGTTCATGCAGATCGTGTTGTTCTAGGTTGGAAATTGTTGTTGGTTAAATTAATTAGAAATCACACAGGGTACAGGAGAAGGAGAATGGGGTTAATCTGAGTTTGCGTTAATGCCATTTAAAAGAGTACTCACAAGTGCGATGATATGATCTTCTGAAGGCATTTGTGTTTGTGATTAAAAGTGTTATTTGCAAGTCTAAATATAACCTGACATTAGCATAACTATTTACTCCAGTATCATTTGTAAAAGCTGGCAGATTGTTGTCTATATATTCTAATTCTACAACAAAAGGGATATGTTACAAACGGCCTTAACAAGCCCAGGATGAAGACATCAATGGACCTATAACATTATGCTAGACAGGATCGTCTTCTTTAAGTGTCCAGTACTCCCTGCTCAATGGAAACTGAAGGAAACCATTTGAAATGTTCATAAAAGTAGAATACCAAACACTGTGACGAACATATGTTTTAATCAATAGCAATGGCTATATAAATGAAACATCCAATAATAACATACACTTACAATTTAAATCCATTGAGGAGATTACACAAATAATGACATTCTGTGATAAAATACATCCATAGAAAGATCACATAATGGAAATCATGAAAAGAAAAGGTGTGTACAAGACAGTCCTGATTAACTGGTAATGATATGATATGGCATTTATAACGCGTCTATACACAAGTGTTTCAAGGCACGACGAGGCAAGGGAGGGGGAACAGAGGGAAGACAGACAATGATCCTACTAGGCCAGGTGTCATTCAGATTGCGCAAGTGCATGGGAAGGGGGCGGGGACAGTGCAGTGCATGGGATAATAGAATAAATAACAGTATGTAAAAGTAAGGCCAACAGGTGGAAAGTGCAAGGGTAAGTGCAGGCATCAGGTGTCAAGTGCTGGTAGTGGGACTGTACGGATACAGAAAACAGTCCCCATGTGTGGGTGTTGCCAGGAAGGCAGTGCAGTTGTGCGACTTCCAGGGGAGGGGACCTGGGCACGCAATCAAGAGTGTGGCCAGGTAACCAGTGCAGGTTCAGTTTCAGCCAGGAGCTCAGCAGGGGAGAGGAGGAGAAAAAGCAGAAGCAAAGAGAACAGTTTTGAGGTACTTCCGGAACCAGAGATTATTCTCCTGAAGTTTCAGAGAGGCAGGGAGGCTGTTCCAGAGGGAGGCCCCAGCTGAAGAAAGAGATCTACCACCAACTCGTTGCTTGGAGAAGCGACTGACCCTGAGGGAGTTGGGGCGGTTGAGCGAAGAGCTTGAATAACATACATAGCACAATATGTTTTTCAGGGAAATGCCTATCGTCAAAGTGGTAAGTCTTGGACATCTATCATGATGTAGGAAACGGCTTGGTACCAACTTTCTCTCCTGTGGAATATCAAGCCCTTGAGACCAGAAAACAACTTCAGATGCGCTTTCCAAGCCTCGGTCCTCTCCCACATGGATGACAGCAAGGCCCTTTTGGAAGGCCACTTGCGACTATCCTAGCTCCCTTGAGTTGTGTCCAGCATGCTGCAACACAACTCATTAAAGGAATTTGCAAATTTGCCAGAGAACCACGACCCTCATCGAATTTCATTTGCTCCCACTTCAAATCTGTATCACCTTCAGATCTTGCTGCATCATCTATTAGTCTATAAGTCATCACTGTGAAGTCCCCAAGCTACCTCAATGAGAAACTGAGCATCTCCAGAGGCCTACGATCCACCAGAAGTAAGGAAATGTGCAGACTTGAAATGCACCACTGCAGGAAGGAAAAAAACAGGAGAGAGGCCTTCTCTGTCTACACCCCAAGACTCTGGAACCGCCTCCCCATCAACATCCGACTCACCCCCTCACTTCTACTGTTCAGGAAGGCACTCAACACCCTCCTCTTCAACTAATGGATCCCCCAAAACACCCAGGTCCAAAAACGGTCCAATCTCCACCATACTGGAGACTGGGCAATCGGATCCCCACTGTGTTCTACTCTATTTGCTTGTAGATCCATTACTGACAATTGCTCTACCTCCTCTGTTGTTAGATCCCCTCTCCCTTGTTTCTCTGCTCCCTAACCTTGTCCTTGCCCCTATGATTGTAAAGTGCTCTGTTGCTTCCAGAAGCTACGTCTGCGCTCAATAAATGCCATAATAATAATAATATAACAGAAGTCACTTATATACTGGAATACCACATGGTAGAAGAGTATTTAATCTAGACTGTTGGCTATGGGAATTGTATTTGGTGGTAGATCTAATGGTCGATTAATTTGTCAATTTCTGTTTATTACCTATGGTATGTGTTGTCTGCTTATTTTTGCAACTTGGCTCCTCTACGATACTTCAGTTGCTTTTTTGGTGATATCAATTTGAGGTAGGTGAGCCGCATCAAGTTATTTACTGCATACTGTATAAGATGTGATTTTATTTTCTACAAAATAAAACACATAAAATCCATATAATATGTATGATCGTGAAAGTGCTACATAGCTCATTCGCACCCGGGGAAGGGCCATTAGGCAATCAAGTGGCTCTAACAGTGGGTGAGAATATACATTCAGCGCCTGCTATTCTAGCCACGTGAGGCCCTTCCCCAAGTGACCTCTCCCTGTTGCTACCTCACCTCCTCCCACCCCAATAACCACCCAAAACCCTTGCCCGCCCCTTCTTCCCCTCCCAACTTACATGCGAGATTAGAGCTTTGAGCTCCAGTCCCTGGGCTCCTTTCTTTCCTGGCCACCACCATAGAAATTGACTTCCCGTTTCCATATGGCGATGACCATCTTTTTTCTTGTTTTTTTTCCTTGGGAGAGAGGCTGCGCAAGCAGAGCGAATCTCCAGAGTGGGAAAATAACAATTTGCACCACGGATAAACCCTGGGGTGTGAATGGCTTTCACCACCCCTGGCTGGGCGGCGGACATGGCTGGTAACGGCCCACAGCCCTTGCCTACCTTAGCTTGGACTTGTGAGCCGTTACCAGCCATGTCCATCCCCCACCAGAGGGTGAAAGCCATATTCCATCAGTCAACACTTTTGAACCAGCATCTACAATTCCTGTGCCTAGACTTAGGCCTTGTGATTTATGTATAGTACCATCATATGCTAGTGTCAATGGGAATTTCTTTCTAGTAACATCAATTTATTTTAGCAGTTGAAAACATATACTCAATCTTTTAGTTTCTTGTACATCTTCAATGTTGTCAAACTTTGCTTGAATGAACTCTATAAACAACTTGCTGACATTTCTGTGCAATAAGGTTTTTTGTTTTCATATTCAAACGTAGTGTGATGTCCACTCCTGCTTTTCTTGACACAGCAGATTCTAAAACATTTAATATTGTGTGCTTGTTTACTAGTTAGGACGTATTGTTTGATTTTGTCTGTAACTTCATGAGTCTTGAATGTCCAAACAGTGCAGATACTTCCCATTGCTTGACGTGAATATTTGATTGATTAATAATTGGGTTTACTTTGCTTGATGAGAGAGCAATGTGTGGTCTTACTTTTGTATTTTCCTTTTTCAATATTTTTCAAAACCTCTTCTTTATCTGTGTAATATTGTAGGATTTCATAGAGAAAAACACACATCCTCTACTTGGTTTGATAGACCAGGATAGTGCTCATCAATCATTTTATTTTTTTCCAATGGGGCTTATTACAGGTCCAGTGGTAACCGTGATGGTGCTACCGGTGGGTTGCTGCTGGACCCGTAAATATTTACTGGTGCCTGACCTCCCAGTGCCACTGGGGGATTATAACCCTGGTAGCCCAGAAAGCCAGGCACCAGTAAAATGTTCCCCATTCTAGACCACGGGAGCACCGGCACGTTGCTAATGGTGCCGGTGCTTCAGTGACGGTCTGCCTACCGTGGCTGCTGTGCCCGGCAGGGTCAGACCTGTTTGGTACGTCGACTCCGGCAGGCAGACCTGTAGTATGCCGGTCCGGAAACAACGGTACCGGTAAGCTTACTGACACTGTTGTTTCAGGACCGACATACTTGTAATGAGCCCCAATGTCTCTGCTGTTTGGGTCAATGTTTGCGAGCATTTCAATCTGAGTGTATATTTTCAATACTCGCTATCTCTTTTCAGAATATCCCAAACTCCTAAACAGATCGATTTGATGTCAACATATTTTCCACAGAGGTGTGTCCTGGATCATCTATCTGTTGCGTCATACGTACCACAGTCACAATGGGAAAACTATTTTACTCCTAAACTCGTTCAGTGTGCAGACAGTGAAGTTTTATTAGAAATATTTTCCCAACGGTCTTCCAAATGACACTTTTCTGCGTTTGTTATGTAAGAGACATTGAATTGTCAGCAACAACCTCACCATCTATATTTGAATTCCAAAAATTATCACAGGAGAATAGTCATTTATGTTTAGAGACGGGGTGCTGAGTTCTAATTAATAGGAGCATTTAGGAGTTTTATCATTTTACACGGTGCCTAATTAGAGACAGGTGTCCTTTATTACACTGTTTTCTTATTATTTCCCTGTGAATCCAAAACAATTTTTGTTTTATAGTAATATGTACATTTCTGTGCCTAGTAAGTTTGCACTATAATCTGGTTATTTACTATTAATGGGATGCTCACAGTTTTTATATTTATTTTAGAAATATATCACTGTTTCTTCAGTGTCTTACCCAAAGCTTGGTGCTTCTTCAATCCATAATGCAGCATTTTAATATGAGGAGCATCTCTTGCTTGGGATTCTTTTCTTCAAAAATAGACCGTTTTACAACCTAAGGGGCAAGGTATAGAATATGTATTGAAATGTAACATTTCTAAATGTTTATGGTGAAAATGCTTGGTGATATTTACTGGATCTGTCAGGTGTCCTCGCCATGCAGTCATGCAAGCATCTCTGCAGCTGGAGGTATTTACACTCACACAGTGTGACACCACATAGAGACATCGGGAGTGAGTGTGTGCTCCTTGAACCATTCTCCCTCCCTTTGCCTGGGCCCATCACACCACCATGCTGCTCCACTCATCTCTCTGAGTTGTGCAAGCCCCATATGCAAGCCGTGCCAACAGCCTTCGGTCTGACAGAAGCCCTGTAGCCAGTCTGCCATTCGTAGGGATGCTGGCGGTCACCTCCTAGGGTCCCACTACTATCTCTCTATCATGCGCTCCCCCATGTCAGGTTGCCATGTCCAGCATACACAGCTGCTCTTGCTTTTTGTCTTTTCCTCTGCTTAACATACCACTGAAGATGCTCACTCCTGGCGTACGTAGCTGATATTTACCCTCCGTTTGTTTCCTTCTCTGCTGGTGACTGCTCCTGGCCCACGCAACTGCAGCCTCACTGAAGTTTCCCTTTGGACTCTGCTCAGTCTCCTCCTGGGCAAGAGTGTTGCTAGGTCTGGAAAAGATCTGAGGTTATGCTAATTTCAGGACTGTCGGGACTCGGGGCTAGCTAGCCTTTTGGTTTTAGTCCTCGAGCTTTTATCTGGGGCTACAACCAAAAGACCTGGGGCTATAGCCCCTTCAGCCCCCCGCTAGCAATGCCTCTGCTCCTGGGCACCTCTGACTACTGTACCTGCTTTGGGGCAATTCCCCAGAACGTATAGATCTTGTCCACATAAGGCTGTGCATACGTGTACAAGTACATTGATCAGAGATGTCTAGCATCACCTCTATAATCCTCTTCCCTGCTCCTTCTTTCCCCTGTGATCTGCTCTTGAAGGTTGGGTGGGGGGCAGAGATGGTGTGGAGCTAGATGTTAAGGAGGTGCTCTTCCTAGAAAAGGAGGGCCTTGAACACCTTCCTGAATTTAGAAGCAAGGGTACACGTCTGGTGTTGATAGGGAGGATGTTTCAGAGTCTGGAGCATACATTGAGAAAGCCTGTCTTTTGGTTCTTTCCTTCCTGCACCAGCAGATGCCAAGTCTGTACGTGTCCTGGCTTCTTGTGTAGTGCAGGCCTCCAGAAATGTTGAGTTTCTTAGCAAGGCACCTTGTGGACTTTAGGGCAACAGCCTTGTAGATGTTTCAGCAGGATTTGAAGGTGATACATGCTTGCAGCAGAAGCCAGTGCAGTTCAAATAAGGTGAAATGTGTTAGCACCCATTCTGCCCTTCAGGGTAGGGAAGAAACATATGAAGATACCATGTCATGCTAGAATTCCCCTCAAAGAAGTCTGACATGGTACGGAAAGTAGAATATAGTGCTATGGGCTTAAAGAGCTGTGTAACAAGATGTATTGAGAATAGCATTATAGAGCCTTGAAAAGCAGGAAACACTGGAAGTGCTAGATGTCTGAGCTAACACAACCTCTCAGTGCGGTGTGTGATAATATGGTGCATTTACATTTATGAATGCCTGAGTTATGCAAAAGTATTTAGTTTGGTATCATGTTCATTCATCCCTAGCAGTTTTTTCTAAGCAATTTGTTTGGACAAAATGAATTTGAAAAAAACGAATTGAAATATATATTTGAGGTGTTACAAGGGGTGGGGTTGGGGTAAGGTTCGCAAGATAACGAAGGGCGAGTTTGGGTGGGTGGACCTCTCCAAATATACAACAAATTAATTTCAATTCGTTTTTTAAAAATAATTTTGGCAAAAACAATTATTTTGAAAAAAAACATATGTTGATGTAGGGACATAGAACATTTAGTTCTGCATATAATTCTATAGCTTGTAGATAAAAAGATTGGCATAGCAGTCCTCTGTGGATGCACTCTGCAACAGGATTTGCCCTCTGTACAAACACATATTTAGTTGTGCTGTGATAACAGGACTATGACACTAGTCACCAGAAGTATAAAGTTGGGGGCTGATATAGCAAATTGTTTTGGAGCACCCAGCCTTAGAAACACCATTCTGGGCACAGATAAATGGGGCCTTAGATACCTTGGAAATTTTTTGCTGCTGACAGATAAACGGACGCAGACAGACAATGCAAGCTTTTTTGTGCGACAGTAAATCACTAAGCATTGAAATTGTTTACCCCAGCTTAAATCTCAAGGGGTGTACCAATAAATTGTTCACCAACATCACACCTAAGGACCAGACTCTGTCGTCCCTGTGCCATAGATCTGTATTTGATTCATAAGACCCAGAGAAACTGTCCCCAAGTGAGATGTGAGTATAATGATTGGGGGGTTTCCAAATAGAATGTATATCATGCCATGCAAACCTTAGGGGGTGTGTGGCTGATTTGATGGTCGAGGAGATGCTGTTGGGGGTTCCTATTTCAGCTGCCCACAGCCTCAGCCACAGGGGACGCCCTGTTTGACTTAACAAGGAGGCATCTTATACGCGATATATATATTTTTTTATTTTTTTTATTTTTATGGTTAATAAAATCAACCTTTCAAATGTTACACAGTATCAAAATATCAAAACACTACAATTGATAAAATTTCTTTCATAGTCAAGATAAGGATATAAATTGTCCAATTATTACAATAATAATGTACAAAAATATAGAATTAATTCAATTAAATTAAATAGTACTAAACAGAAAGAATTGCATCCAAAAATTGCACAGTAGCTATTTTGATGCCTAATGATGTAGATGAAAAAATACATTGCCACATATTCTTTTGAATATACACATTTTGGTCTTCAAAATAATTTCCAAAACATTTTTTTCGGAAGATGACTAAATTTGGACAATGAACTAGACAATGTTCCATAAGCGATATGCTGGGAAATATCTTGTTTTTAAAAACATGTGCTCTTGATGGTCATTACATTTGAAAATTAGTGATTAATGAATTATGATGGTGGTTTCATTACTGTATTTATTGCTTTTCAGTTATGTAAACTGGCGAGACAGGATTGTGATATAGAATTGATCCATTAAACATTGTGCTTTTATTATTGCATTTGTCTCCTATAAAGATATATTATGATTTATGCATTTGTTGATTTTTAATTTGGATACCTAACAAGTGTAAGTTTCTCTTAACTGAGTTGGTAATAAAGCTTTTGGTTTTCTAAGGAAAATTGTGTGATATGCCCATGTAGTTATGACCGGAGCAGCTTTAGAGTTTGGATTTTTGAAAAGTGGTTTCTTGTAAGCCCCTGCTCATGATTGGTTTGATAAATATGACCTGTACCCTGTCAGGAGTCTGATTTGTTTTGATTTATTGGTGATTCATTAAAGACAGAATTGTGAGATATTATATTGTAAATGTACATGTACTTTTATATACAACAATAGTCATTTTTGACTGAATATGCAAATGATGTGCTGATGTATTCTGTTTGCTCTGTTTTGTTCTTCTCTATCCCATTCTAAAATATGTGTGAGGTAACACTTTATTCCATAAGGTGCAGGGTTGTGCCTGAAAAGTGTTCAAGGAGGGCACCTGCTTTGAGCTCCCATGAGGCTAACTAACAAACCCAAAAAGTCAACAAATACCTTTGTAGCAGTTCATAAATTGGTGTTGATTTCAGACATTGAAGAGATGTCTTCTTGAATCTGAGCCAAAGACAATGTGCAACCGTGTCACATAGAGGGGTGCAAGACCATTCCTGTCAGCTGAGTTGTGGATTGGGGGGGGGGGCCTTCCTTCACTTTAAAGGTCATCATTCTTGAGGCTAGACCGGGGTTCCAAGGAACATGCAACAAAGGTTGGGGTGATGTGGTAGAATGTGTGGAGTCCTTTGATGAATAGTGTTGCAGCATATCGGATAGAACTCATCCAAGGGATGCCATGCTGATTTCCAGAAGGCAGGATTTACAGGAGAGCATTGCCATCAAACAGGTGGGAAAGGACCAGTGGTTGAACAGCAGATCTTAAGTTGTTTGATGGGATGAAAGGTTTGATTATCCACAGGAAGGAACATTGGTACCAAGCCCCTGCTATAGAGGTGTCTGTCAATGTAGAAACCATGGCAATTGGTGCAGGTGGTCAGGTGGGGCAGATGGTCAGCTGGGTTGTGAATCCCTTAATGTTTAGAGCAGAAATTCAGGACTAGATGTCAAGGTGTCCAGTGTTGTTGGAAGTAGCAATTTGGTCTTGGAGGGTTTGAGCTTCAGGTAAGTACGGTACATCCAAGATTGGAATAATGTGAGGCACACCCTGAGCCTATGGATGTCATTGATAGCAGAGATCTTGAGATAGAGATCTTGTGGATGTTGTGTGGAGCCAGGAGGGTTCAGAGCAGTTCCATGTACAGGTTGAAGAGGAAGGTGGTGAGAATGGATCATTGCCGGACTGCATAGGTGATGTGTAGATTTGGTGATCAGGAGGTATCCATGTGGATGAGTTAGTGGTGGTTAGCCATGTAGGATTTGAATACACTGAGGATGAGCTCCCTGATCCCCAATCGGTGACAGAGAATGTTGTTGTAGGGTTGGCGGTCTATTGTGTTGAATGCAGCTGAAAGGTAAGGAGAGCAATGAGGCAAGGATGGCTTTCATCAACAAATGTTAATGGCATCGCAGATCACCATGATGGAAGCCATTTCCTGTTAAACAAAAGAGGCTAGCAGGCTGTTTACTGAAGCATGTGAGACCTGTGTTGCTCATGATAACCAAGAGGTGTATATGTTGAAGAGATGAGGCAAGAGGCTGGAACCTTTGAGTACTGTACATGACATGTTGCGAGAAAGCAATCTGAAAGAGGCCATGAGTGTTGTTTTTGTTCTTTCGGTCCGGAAGGATGCAATCCCATGTAGGGCAGTTTCATTACTCAAATTGAGTAAAGTGAGGATTCTGGTCCTCTCTTTAGCCTGAATCATCTTTGTTTGATTCATGGAGGAGCTTGTTGGTCTCGACATATTTCCGAAGCTGATGTCAGATGTATGTGAAAGATTTTGCTGATGAAAGGTGTATTGGGATTTGGGTGGGTCTGTTTGGGTCTGTCATGGAATGTTTTGGAGAGCTTTTATGAAGGCTGTTGTGCTGATTCAATGCAATGTTAGTAGTGGCCTTTTTCTGCTCTGAGAATTTCTGCTATGTAGTATCGTAATTGCCAATGGTAGGTCAGTTTGTCTATTGTGAGGATGCTTTCTCCTCCAGATTTTTTCGAGTTTTCAGTCAAGTTTCAGATTGACTTTATTTGTATGATTTAGGTTGCGAATGAACCACTGGAGACTTGTTTCATTTGAGAAGTTTCAAAAGGCTTTTTTGTTCCATGCAATCTAGGGTGGTATTAATCCATCTGTGACTGTCATTGAGTTAGTCATCCAGTGTTCTGATCTGATTCTTGGTTACAATATCGAGTCTGGATGCTTCAGGGTTCCTGTTTAAGTCTTTTTCCACGGTCTGTTTATTGTTGGGATCCTTTGGAGGGTTTTGCGAGTGCAGGTACTTTGGAGTATATGTTGAAGGGGATAGAAAGGTGGTATCCCCAAGGTAAAGAGTATGTGGTGGAAGCAGTGGTAAGGTTCTCGATGAAGAAAACATCATCCAAGGTGTGTTCAGCTTTGAGGGTGGTTCCCCTAACTTGTTGTTTGAGATTAAGCATGCCAAAGTTTGCAGAGAAAGAGTTTGTAGGTGGATATATCCCCATTCACAAGTCAAATGTTGTTTCCAGTATGGTGTGGTGTTGGTGGACTTATTAGAGACCACATCAGACAGGTTGTCTGTGAATTTGTGGTTGTAGCATGGTGGTCTTTATATAAGAAAGAAGGTTGTGTTGATGTGTGAAATTGAGTATGTTAAAAAGACATTGCAGGATATCATAAAGAAATTGGAGATGTAACTTTGGTGAAGTCTCTGTGAACAAGTACAATTCATCCTGCACTCCTGACTGTACTGTTGCCAATCTAAATTCTATAGCCTGTGGGAATAATTTCATGTATGGCTGCTTAGTGATATTCTAAGAGCCAGGCTTCTGTGATGAAGAGTAGGTCTGTTTTGTCCTGCGACAGAAGATCATAGGTGTTAGAAGAATGTTTTCCAATGGAGCAGTTGTTGCCTTCATCCTGAAACAAGCTGAGTAGGTTCTTTGTAAGATCAGCATGATTGTCCTAGTTTTAGCGAGGGATGACTGCAGAGGGCTATTTCTTGATGTGAGTCATGATAAAAGGTGATTCATGGAAAGAAATGCTTTGGTAAGTTGGTTCACTCTGTGGTGTAGATCTAACTGCCAATAAGTAAATTTCTTCAATGTTGGTGAGTGTTCAATTATTATTATTATTATTATTTTTTTAATACAGTTTGAAACAAACTTTTTAATAGGGAACAGACTTTTTAAAAGTACATTTTTTAAAAAAACAAGAACAATGTGAGATGGAACCCATCCTTTTTTGTTTTCCGTTCATTCTGTCCTCACGAGCGCCCATTAAAATTTTATTTTTATTTTCTTCTTTAGACTAAGTAACAGCTTCTTACATACATCTTTCCTATTTTTATAATGAGCACTCCGTTTGCTCTACAGGGTTTCTTGGATTCTTCTCAATGTTCCCTGTCTTCTCTTTCATACAATTTCCTTTCTCTACAGATTCTTACAATCGTTATGGTCAATGACTACCAATGTCTTCTGTCAATAGTTTCTGTAGTTTTTCTAGGTAGGGAGCCAGGGTTACGGTGTGTCTCTGTGAGTCATCGTTGTGGAATTTAATCCACCATTCTTCTGAGCTATATGTAGTGAATTTTGCCAGTTCTTCTCCTAGATATTTTGTTCTTAGGTATTTTAACTTGGGACATTCTAGTACAAGATGTTTCAGTGTCTTCTCAGAGTCGATTCAGAAACGACATTGATCGTCTTCAATCCCGTGTGCATGCCTTAATTTCAGGATCTCCTTGGTCTCTAGTAGGTTTAATCTGAATCTCATGTGCATTTTTCTGAGATGCTTACAAGGAAATACTTCAAGGTATTTTGAATGAGTATTAAGACCTCTTGCTTCTATGGGTCTGTTTTTCATGCATTTATGTTGATTTCGTTTCTCGGTCGTCTCAATCCAGTCTTGTTGGAGTAATTTCTTTTTGACTGCGTTTGGGTTATTCATTAACGTTGTTTCATCAGTGTTCAATTGACTTAGGATGCCTCGACATCCTGCCCTCCATTTTAGAAGATCGTCTTTTTTGCCATTTTCGTGTTCCCACAATATCTCAAATTGAGGTATGTTCACTTCAGCAAGGGACTTTCTGTACAGTGCCAAGGTATTCCACATAATTCTCACATTTAAAGTGGATATACTCAGTTTGTATAGTACACAGGCTGTTGGGAAAACTTGTGGCAACTGTAAGATTTTCTTCCAGAAAACCCCTTCACATCTTTTCCATAACTCATTTGTACAACCGAACATGCTTTCTGCACCATATACTAAGACTGGTGTTACCTTGCCTTTGTAGAAGTTCAGCACAGGTATATACGAAAACTTTCCATATTTTTTGTGGATTAGAACACCTTGCGCTGTCAATCTTCTACATTGGCTCATGATCTTCTTTGTTGATGGGTCGTCGTTTATGCTTGCACTGATATTTGTTCCCAGATATTTGCTGCATTGTACCAGATTGAGATGTTCATTACAGAGTCTCCATTTGAATTTTTCATGTGTCTTTTGTGCACCCTTCAAGCTTTTTAGCACGAGAATCTCGGTTTTTCCTCCATTAATTTCTAGCCCAATCTCATCAATGTGGGCTTTGAGGGTGTTCAACTTCCTCTGCAAGCCTATAAGGGTTCGATCTATAAGTACTATGTCATCAGCGTATAGTGCCCATCCAATGAGTTTTCCATTAATCTTAGGTGGATAGGTCACAACCTCATTTATTGCTTTGCCAATCGCGAATATGTAGAAACTGAACAGTGTAGCACCCAGGGGACACCCCTGCTTGACCCCTCTGGCAGTTTGTATTGGGTTTGAGAGGTAGCCTTCTTGATCTAATCTTATCCGTATCTCTGTATCCGAGTACAGTTCTTTTATTGCTGCTATTAAACCAGGGTGGTGTCCATGGTCGGTCAATTTTGTCCACAGTCACTCTCACTCTATCCCATTGAAGGCATGAGCCAGGTCTACGAAAGCCACATAAACCTTCTGGTGGTTTTTAATCATCTCCATCTTCAGGAGATTGATGATGAAGAGATTCAGCCCACATCCAACATTCTTAACGAATCCCGACTGTCTTACTTCTTCTGGATCCATTGGTTTAGCTGCGCTAGGATGATTGTGGCGAATATTTTCCCAATCACGTCCAGGAACGCTATGAGACGATAGTTTGATGGTTCAGTGCGACAACCCTTTTTAAAAATTGGTACGATAATAGCTGTTTTCCACGACGTTGGTATGCGTTTTTCCTGGATGATTTTTTTTAATAATACGTCGCAAAGGTTGGTCCATTCATCGGGATTATTTTTAAGCATTTGGTTCGATAATCCATCTGGGCCTGCAGCTCTAAACGAGCTGCAGTTATCTATTCCTGTTCTGATGTCATCTTTTTAGATTGTAATGTCCTATGTTTCAAGAAGTGGAGTGTCACTCTGGATTATGTCTCCTCGTTTGGCAAACAGCCTAGTGTAATGTTTTGACCATTGAGCATCTGAGACCATATTTGTTATGGACGCTTTCTGAGGATTTTCAATCTCATTAATTAACGTCTAGAAACCTCTTGCATTTCTTTTTTTGATCATCTTCAGTATTTCTTCCGCATTTCTTTGCTCAAGTATTTTTTTGTGTGATGTTATCCAGTTTCTGTAATTTGTTTTCAGTTTTCTCTTGTTCTCTTTTTTCACATTTGAACTCCACTTCAGCTTACGGATCTCTTTTCTAAGTTCTTTCTTTCTTTTCGCAACTTCTGGGTCGTAGTTATGTTTCTTATTTGTGTACTTTTTGATTCCCACTGGATTGGTCTTATAAATTTCCATGAACTGGGTATATTCAATGGCATCCCTATTTCCGTTATTTTTTGCGGTATTCATGAATCCTATTATCTCTCTGATGTCTTCTTGATGGAGTCTCAGGCGCTTACAATTTGGTTCTAATATCACATTACATTTCCAGTGCTCACTCTGTCTTTTGTTTTCTCTTTTCCACGTTAAAATTAGTATATTATGGTCACTTTTTGTAGTTCTGTTTACTTTTAAGGCTATGATCTCATCAGCCATGGATTCCGACACAAAAAAGTAATCAATGATGGCCTTGTGCGGACCTCTCTCCCAAGTTTCTTGTGCAGGTATATCACCCCTTGTGTTTCCATTCATCAAGTTCATGGATCTATAGTCCATTTCTTCCAGCCAGGACATTTTGAGTTGTTTTACTTTGTTTCTTCGATTAACTTGATGTTTAAATCACCACATAAAATGATATCTGGGTTCTTTTCAGATACCATTATGTCGTCTATTACAGTCAGTACGCTTTGGATAAGTGTATCGCCTGGAACTGCTTTGTGGTTTAGGTATGCATTTAATAAATGGAACTCTTTCTTTCTTCCACTCTAGCCATTTGCTATCTCCACTTTTACGCTCATTAAATATGGCGTATGGTTGGATGTTGATTTAATCGAAAGTCTGCTTTTCCTATTAATTAATATCAGCAATTCTGACATTGGTCTACCTTTGCTTTCTTTGATTGCATGGTTCAGAGCTATTTCGAATCCATCAATGCATGGGCATATTGCCAACCATGTCTCCTGCAGGCATATGACATCTAGGTTTTTTAGCTCTTCAGTAGCAGAACCCAATAGATGACTGCAGCCACGTGAGTTCCAGGATCCTATAGTAATCTGATCATGATCCTGTTGCATTAGCTTCAGCAAGGCTCATTCAATGAGTGCGCTACCCAGCACCATCGATTCGCATCTTCAAATTTTTTGGACAAATCTTCGGTTGAGGATGAGCCCGGTGTGATCTCGTCATCATTTCCTACTGTAATTTTTATTTTCTTTAGCCACAGCGGTTCCAGTGTCTCATTTCTTTTACTCACAAAAATGTTCCCTTCATGTATCGAACTGAGCTGGTCCTTCTTTTGAGTTCTACAACCTTCATCCTTATTACCACTTACAGATGTGGTCCGGATTCTTTCTTTTTGATTCAATGAGGCAACATTCGTATTTTTCTTATTTGCTTCTCCTGTGGAGGTACAGCTTAGAAGACTGTCAAGTTCATAGATCTGAAATCATGCCTCTAGTAATTGCCTCTCGCACATCAGCACTGTTTGTGCTATTTGGAGTGATTCAATGTGCACAATTATTCTGTCATATTTCAAGTCATCCAGGATTTCGACTCTTATTATATCAGTACTTTTATTGGCTGTCAGGGCTGGAATAAATTGGAAGATTTGCATTAACACACTTCGATTTAAAGTGGAATTTTTCGTCTTTTTCTCTATTCATTCGACCAAGAATCTGAATCTGTTGTTCCTTTCAACAGATCCAGAATTTCTTTCACCATCTTCTGCTTTCCCACATCTATCATGAAGCATAGATTGTGGGGTTTGTAAGTCAAGCATTGAGCGCGATATACGCTTTTCGCTATTGTACTCGTTTTTGGTTTTCTTGGCTCCTCCCTCTCGTTTAAATGATTCTGCGTGAACATGTTCATCACTCATCTTCTTCGCTAGTGTTTTTTTAAATTTTTCTTCCATTGTGTAAAAATCCTTCTTTGGACTTAGTACCACTTCATCCTCCACTTCACACTCACTCTATTTCGTTGGTGAAAGCAACATTTCTACCCGTCTTGCTCTCACTTTATGATTTTTCACAGTGTCATTTATCCGGTCTGCTTCCGACAACTCATCGTTTTTTCCTCTAATTTCTAGTTCTTTCTCAATAGATTTTGAGTTGTCCACTTTTCCTGCTTTTGGTTTTGTTGTTTCATCTTTTTTTTTTGTTTGATTTCTATTTCTTTCTCTGTTCCTCCACATTTTCCTCTGATGTAGCTTTTGTGTCTTGTGGGTTATTTCTTTCTTGGTGGTCATCATCCGGGGTACTGTAGGTGGAAAGATTAATTAATTATGTGTCACTTTCATCAGATTCAACAATGCTTATGCATGAGTTAATTTTTGCTGTACATGTATGTCTATCTTGAGATCCACTTGTTTCATTTGTCAGCTTTCTTTCAGCCATATTTTCATCAAGTTGGTCCGTAATTTTATTATTGAACGTCACATTCAGTGATTTGAGGTTTCTGAAGAAATTTGACGCGGTTTTTGCATTCCTCTTCGGAGCGACCATATTCTTAGTCTTTTTTTTTGCATTTGCCTTGTTTCTTTGTTTCTTTTGTAGACTTTGTCGGACTCACTGCTTTTCGTGGCATCGTTTGTTTTTCAAATATATCGTACCATTCTGTGTCTTTTATTGGCGGACGGTCTCTACTTACAATTTCCATTGTTTTTTCGCTTTCTAACTCTTTTGCTGGGGGTTTTATTGGTTGTGTGATCTCTTTTGTTGGTGTTATTGTTTCATTCCCCTCCATTGCTTTGATTTCATTGCGCGACCCAAATATAGTTTGGGATAAACTTGGTTCTCCTTCGGCAAATCTTTTTTCATTTTGTTGCACCTGAAATATAGAGCTAACCCGTTCGTCACTTTGGCAGACGTCCTCATATAACATGGAATGTATCTTCGTTTGAGGAGCATTGTTACCTGTTTCTGGGTTAGGTGTGACTTCGCCTATTGTATCTCCCGATTTTTTGTTCACTTTGGTCTTACTTTCATTTGCTTACTTTTCACTCGGAATTTTCGGTATTCTGAATGCATTTCCTGAATGCATTTCCCTTTGTAGTTTCTAGATTCACCTGGTGCATTTTTTTCTTTTTGATCTGCCCTTTGTCCATTTATGGAACAACAACAACATTCTAGTTGGTCATGATGAATCTTGGGTTCCATCCCACATAGGGATTCCAGAATCCTTTCCTCCGTGCTGACTCCTGCATCGCTCTCTTTTGCTAGAATGGCTACTGCTTCTCTGGCCACTTTAGCTAAAAGTGTTTTGTCCTCTCTGTTGTTTTTTAGGGCCTCTTTCAGGACAAATATCGCTGATTCGTTCTTATTCCATGCAACTGTATTTTGTGTCATCATTTCATTCATGTTCCTTTCGAGCAATTCAATTTTTACATTTAGACCTGATAGCAGTGCCATTTGGTCTTAAGAGTTGTCGTATAGCTGTTCATATAATTTCATTAGTGACTTATTGCAATTGATGTTGCAGACATCAAGCTAAGTCGGAGTTCATTGATCACTTTTGTTATTATTCCATATGTTTGTGTGCTTTCCAACCGTTCTTCTTCAGGTCGTCTTCTGACAATTTTTGGTTTGACTTTCCTTTCTTCTTCACTCGTCAACTCTATGTCTGACGAGGATGATTGCGAAGATATTAGGTTTAAACCTAGAATTCTGTCATTATGTCCCGACTTCTTCATGTCACTTCCGGCCACTTTTTCTATTACACTGCAAGGTTTAGGGGTCGCTCTCCTCAATCTTTTTTGGGAGTAGTGAAAGTCACTCTCAGAACTTCTACCCATTCTTCTACGCTTCTCCAATAGACTTATATATTCAGGTGTCTTCGCCCCAGCCGCATCACGTTCCTCAATATCATTGCTGTTTGTTTTCGCCGTTATTCGATATTTCTACCTCAAGTGTATTAATAATCATGTCATTTTTTATTTCTTTTCCTTCCATTCCTTTTTTTCCTTCTTTTCATAATGCAGCGGGATTTGCAAGTTTCCAAATATTGCATTTAGGTTCATCAGATCTCTTTGTGGCTTTTTATGTGTTGAAACATTATTTTCGTCCTCAATTGATATTGGTTTAATTGGAATCTCTGCTTCCCAAACTTCGTCCGGAGTGGTGTTGAGGACGTCATCATTGATCTCTTCAATCTCTTTTGAAATCATATTGGATTCTAGTTCCAATTTTTCCTCTGTTGTCCTCATTTCGTTTACTGTGTCTGCTGGTTGTATTATTAAATCTATGTTGTCACATCTTCGTTGTTTGTCCTGGTTTCCTTTTGATTCCTTTAGTGACTTGTTGTTTGAACCGACTAGTTTCCATGCTAGATGTTTTAGGGATTGTACTTCGTTGTCTGTGGATTTAAGTGCTTTAGCTTTTTCACTCGTATTGTACAGTTCAGAAGTGGAACATAGGTCTGATTCTTCGGTTGTTCCACAAGATTCCTTAGTGTCTATATTCAACATTATTTTGTTAGTTCCCTATCCACTAAGTTGCTGGCATAAGGAGAGAGGTGGTTGTGTAGGGAACATGAGACTCCGAATTTCAGCTAGGACAGAATTATAGCAATAACTGAGACCCTGACAGCAAAAGGTGTGACATTCCGGGCTGAATCTGGTGTGAGTCAGTATTGGGAGTCTGTAGAAAACATACAAGGTAAAAGGGGGGTTTGAATTTGGTATTACACAAAAACTGATGTTATCATTTGAACACCACATCATGGTAACATGGACTTAATTACAATGAAATATAAGACTAACAATTTACTGACTTACTAACACCCCTAATCTACTAACCTACCCCCTTACTAATGTTCAAGGCAACTCTGTCCATAGCTCTTTGCTGCAAAACATTGGTGCAGAACATTGGTACATATTGGCACACTAAATGAAGGGCATGCACTGGCTGTGCAGTGTGCTTGGAAAATGCAGGAGAAAATAAACATGCAGAATCAAAGCTGTTTTGCAAGGAAGATGTGAGCTGAGCAATTTGAAAAGTCACAATGCTCAAAGTAGATCCATTGTTCATTTTCTGTCACAGGAAGCCGGCATGGAGAATTGTAACTCTTCTTGATTGGTTTGCTGCTGCCTTGAATCACTATCAAAGGTGCAGTATGAACACATGGGGCATCATTACGACCCTGGCGGTATGGCTTTAACGGCACCGGTAGAGCTGCCGGCGCCGTTAAACCCACATCGCCCTATTACGAGGTCCCCTTGCGGGACCCGCTCTGGACATCTGGCCACGAGGGGACCAGCATGCTAACAATGGGCCTGTCAGTAACAGGCCCGTTGTTAAGATGCTCCCCATTCCATTGAGCCCTATGGGGGCTCAAATGGAAATGGGGACGGCCCGTGTCCATGTTCCCTGAAGGGGGAAATACTGGGCCCTCCAAGGTCGGAATGGCCCGGTATTTCCTCATTCATGGACCACGGACCACGGACCCGGACCCGAGTTTGTAGGTAGCCATGCCCTTTTTAAGGGCATGGCTACCTCCAAACTCGTAATGATGCCCATGCTCTCTGGAAACTTCAAGTGGGTTGGTAAAAGGTAGGTAGTATTTGATTGGCACGTGACATTACAGTCAATGAGCAGGCAATTCTTACATTGAATGCAGGCAAACATAAATTTTATGGGCACTTCACAGAAGAGAGGCCTTAAAAGGGATGTGGAGAGAAGGCAAAGGGTGTTGTATCGCAGAAGAGTGTGTGCTGTGTTGCTGACGGTGTAAAGGCGAGCTGTCTCTCGGAAGAGTGTGTGCTGAGATGTCCTACCAAAAAGGAAAGAAAAGCAGATAAGACACTTGCCAGTGCGAGCACTGACCAGCTGAGCTGTGGTGTGGGAGATTCTCAACAGCCGGGAGGAGAGGGAATCCTAACCTCATAGTCTGAGGGCACACACAGCCAGGCATGCTTTAGGTAACGTCACAGTACAAGTGAGGTGCGTGGGATGAATGTTTTATGAACACATTTTATAGTCAGCTCCAGGCTGCTGAACTTTGTCCTACATTAACAAACGTGGGTCATTTGTTTACCTGTATTCTCCACCATACAAGAAGCATGTTTCAAACAAGACATCTGATAAGTTTCAGGGTCAGTTATAAAAGGGTTCTGAACAACTATCATAAAAGGCTAATTGAAGTTAATTGTAAAAAAAAGCTCTTTACTGCAGGGAAATAAGATTGGGATGTGAATGTTCAACCTCATTGCATTACATTGAACATGTTGCTTGTATTACTCATGCATATTAATTACCTATAAAACATATAAATGGTATTGGATCAGTCTGGTCTATTCACTGTGTGTTCTGGTTACTCATGGTAGCATATAGACAGGTATAAAGCCAAAGAGGTATTTGTTTTTACTGTGTGCAGTAAAAAATAAATTAAAGTATCATAAATAACCGTAAACTGGGGAAAATCTTAAATAGCTGGTTCCCCATTGTGTTCCAGGAGGATAGCTCAGGGGCAACACACTTGCCTTGGAAGCAAGACGATGTGGAGCAACACAGGTTTGATCCCAGAGTCTGTGCTTAGATACCTCTGGGTATTAAGTGCTTTATAAATAACCATTTACAATTTACAATCTGGTAAGTCTATGCAGAGTACAAGCAGTAAAGAAAATACCACCAAAGTGGAAAATTGCTGTAGTGCACGCCAGGTCTGGTTTTGGCTCACCGCTTATGATCCCAATATAAAAATAACTCCAGGTAGTCCTGTGGCCTAATAAAATACCCCAAGAGCTGTTTGTTGATGATGCAGGGAGTTGTTTGAGGAGTTATGTGAATATGAAGTCTGTTAGCTGACTTTTGTGGGAAGAATTGAGCAACCTTCAGCATCCCTAGTTGATTGATTTGCAGAAATTGTGAAAGTCGACTTTGCTGCTTCTTTGCTCATCTCTTATCCAATGATTCTCTGATCCTGTTAAATCCTGAAATATGTGTTCTAGGCTTGAAATGTCTTGCTCTTTAAGGTTCACGTGTGGTTAGAAGGGTTCCATAAAGCAAGCAGTTGTGAGGATTTCTGGGTTGTATGTTTCAGTTACCTAAAGGTAATGGTTCAGTTGGCACCTCTTGAGTTCCTAGTGCATCACAAGCCAGCAAGGATAAAGCTACTCTGAGACAGCCAGAAGCTTGTTCTGCAGGTCGATTGGATTAGTTTTAGAGAATGCTGCAGAGTAATGATCGTTTGGGCATGGCGGGCTGTGCAGAATGAGTCTGACTATGAAAGAGGGACCAGCTATGAAACTATTGATTTGATGAGGCCTCAGAGAACTGACTATGCAATATTTATGTAGGTTTGTGAATGTAAAGGATGGATATGCAACAGTTAGTGTAATTGTCCAAATGAGTCTGGTTATGCAAAGGGTGTCTTGCTTTGAAGATATCAGTCTGATTATGTGACACGTAGACTGGCTTTGCGACAGTTAGTCTATGTGAAGGCAACTTTGGCAGTACAAACAATTATTATGGCAATGTAGAATATAGCTTTGGCTGCGCCAAATTAGTCTCCCTGGTTAGCATTTGGTCCGAAGGGGCAACTGATAGATTAAGCTATATCAGATGAGCCAGACCATGCAACAATGTGTTTGATTGTTCAGCAAGTGAGCTGGTTATCAAACAACCACCCTGGCTATGCTAAAATCTTCTAATGCCAGGCAACAAGCTATCTCATACCTTTTCTGGCTATGTAAAAGTAATACCATCTATGCAACAAATAATCGAGAATGGGGGAAACTAAGATGACTATTCAAGGAAGTCTGGTTTGGCCACTATTAGTCTGATCAAGCAGTAAGTAAGCCTGAATATAATGAATTAGTTTGGATGTGCAGCATTCAATCTAATTTGTCCTCATTTAGAGTTTATATATACTGAATAGTTAGAGCTGCCCCAAAAAGTTGTTTAAAAAATCCCAAGGGGACTCAGAAGACAACACAAAAAGTATACAAGAGAAGTCCCTATGGGAGTCTAAATGTAAATGTTATAAGAATAGCCTCTCTCTGCAAAGATGGTGAGCCCAGGAAAGCATTTCCAAGGCACCAATATCAATTGGTCACCCAGAGATATTTAATTTTAATTTGTACATGAAATATTGAAAAACAAACCAGCCAAAAACTCAATCCCCGACCTATCGATGTATGTGTAAATATCAACATCCGATTACTGATGTGTAAATCACATCAGGAAAAAGCTTTTGATAGTTGTTTGTTGATAAACAACATTCGTATCACAATCATACTACCATTAACCACTCTGTACAGTGAGATACATTGCTAACGCAAAAGGAATGAGGCCCAATGATTTTAAAGGACGATTAAAATAAAAGAAGTAATCACACCACAAACGGCTGGTTAGTTTGAGCTAACATTCTAATTAATCTTAGGGTAAGATCAAAACCTTCGACTGAACCAAAATTCCACAAATTCCACAAAAAAGACAGAAAATACACTGTTGCCCAATCCTGATGAGTGTACAATTAATGAAAATTGATGGAAAATGTATCTAGAACATAGCAACCCAATTCCATGTTAAAGGACCCTGTAAGCAAGGTAATATTTTCACTCCCTATATCATGAATAACAGTAATTCATTGTTTCAAGACGACCAATCATATTCACGGTTTCAAATGGAAAAGGTTTTAGCAATCATTTCTTGAAGAACAAGCGTTTCCAATGTGTTACAACAGTTCACGTTTGGCAATGATCTCTCTATACATCCTAAATATGAAATTTTCAAAGTTAACGCCATACCAGACTTTAGGCTCGCATCTCCAGGTATGCCTCTACTGCTTGCATGGCATGTTAATAAAAACTGCCTGGATGTTGCATCTGCCTGGTGTTGTCCTGTCTTTGCACTCGTGTTGCCATCCAATGACCAGGTATGTATACCACTGTTAATATGTACTTGTTCAGCATTTCAAGGTCAGCTTCCTTCTCACTTACTTCCTTCTCCATCTGTGGTGTCCCCAGGGCTCAAACCTCTACCCCTGCCTCTTCAATACTTACTTTGCTCAGCTAGCACTCCTCATATCCTCCTTCTGCCCCAACTTCCAATGCTGCGCAGATGAGACACAACTCCCAGCTGACCCTCTTGCATTGCTTCTTCCATCATCCCTGACTACCTATCTGTCATTCAGTCCTGGTGAACTTCCAACAATCTCTGCCTCAATGCCATTAAGACTGAGATCATTACCATTGGGACCCTTGCTCCCTCTTTTTTCCCTCACTCTGGCCATCCTCTATGGGCTCTCACCATGCTCCTTCTTCTGAAGCCAGAAACCTTGGAGTCATCTTCAAGTCCTCTCTCACCTTCCTCCCTCACACTCATTACATTGCCAAGAAGTCCCAATTTCAACTCTTCCATCTCAAAGGAATTCTCCCTTTTCTCACTTTCCCCCAGAAGATCAATGTTACCCGAGTCCTGGTTCGCTCTAGGCTTCACTACTGCAATAGTCTGACCCTGTATCTACCTTCTTCCACTTTATAACCCCTCCAGCTAATCCAGAATAGGGCAGTGCGACGTATCCTGGGCCTTAAGCACAGGTACTGCATCTCACTTGCCCTAAAAACTGTCTCCCGGTTGCGGCACAAATTAAATTCAAATCCCTTGACATCATCCACAAGGCTTTCTGGAGCCTGGGACCACGCTATCTGCAACTTTCTCTTACCAAATACTCTCCCTCTAGACCTCTGTGGTCCTCTGCCACCAACTCTCTGTGTTTAAAGTGTTTCGCTTAACAGAGGGCTTTAGGCCAATCACTTTCTCCAGCTGGCTCCCTCTTATGGAACAGCCTTCCCCTCACCCTCCGTCTTGAGCAGGACTCCCTCAAATTCTGGAAGCTCCTCAAGACTTTCCTCTTCACCTCCTCCTTCCCTTTGTCCGTCCTCTGCTAATCTCACCGTCGCTGTGATTGGTGGCCAGGGCCCTTATGAATCCCTTGGAAACCTGCCCACCCATACCCAATCACCCCAGCCACCGTCTAACTCTCAGCACTTGCCTCAGCACCCACCGGCCTCAAACCGCAGGCTGAATAGCACTAACCTTACTATGCATTTCATCTGCTGCTTGCCCACGAGCACGGACATTCCAGAACTTACCCCCATCCCTCACTTCCCCTCTTCTCGCTGAACATGCACTTTCTGAACACTCACAAGGCATAGTAAGCTCGTCCTTATCTTCCACAGTATTCGTTGATTATCCATCCCATGTTTCCTCCCTGCTGCTGTGTGGGCACTTTGAAACAGAATTGACTTACTGTGTAAGCAACCAACAAATGCACAATAAATAAATAAAATAAATAAATAGTGCAGAATGCTAGATTCCATTATGCCTAGTAATCAAAACAGTGCCAGATTTGATTGTACTTTGTTAGCACAGCAGTGTCGAGCTCAATTATACCCAGTTAGAACAATATGTATAGATACCTTTATGCTCAGTCAGTACAGCTTAATGCCAGATTTGAATATGCCAGTTTAGCACAGGAAGGACATATTGAGGTATTCAGTTTAGTATAGTAAGGCCATAGTGCAGTAGTACCAGTTTACACAATAAGAACACATTATATTATTTCCAATTAATGCAGTAAGTCAAGATTCCAACATGCCTACTTAGCACAAAGGTCCCATAGTCCATTTTACCCAGCTAGCACAGCAGTTTCATGTTCCATTATCTCCAGTTTGAATAGCCGAGCCTGGTTCCATTATGCCTGGTTAGTATTTCAGTGAACTATTCAATCACGCCCAGTTAGAAGTGCAGTTACAGGTACCACTAGGTTCAGTTAGCATAGTATGGATTAATGCTGTTATGCCCAAATAGTACAATAGTGCCAGATTCCATCATGTTCTATTATTACGCAGTTGAGCTTGCTTTATTTCCATTTAGCACATTAAGGTCAGATTTGGTCATGCCCAGTTCCCTTTGGAGACGAGGCTCAGGGAGCAAATGTCCATCAGCTCACATGACGCATTAATACTGCATTGGCTCACCCTGCTCTGTATTCTGAAGTAAGAAAGAAAGAAAGAAAGAAAGAAAGAAAGAAAGAAAGAAAGAAAGAGAGAAAGAAAGAGAGAAAGAAAGAGAGAAAGAAAGAAAGAAAGAAAGAAAGAAAGAAAGAAAGAAAGAAAGAAAGAAAGAAAGAAAGAAAGAAAGAAAGAAAGAAAGAAAGAAAGAAAGAAAGAAAGAAAGAGATAAACAGTTCCATACAACTGTTATGCAATATGGTGCAAAGGGTTAATCCCCTTAAATGCTCCTCCAGCCAAAGAAACATATCGCGCTCAGCCAAGCTCATGTAGTCTGGCCAATGGATGTTTGTACTTTGCAATCAAGTAAAGTGCTTGCATGCATGTGTTACAAATCTAATTTAATGCAAGGCAGGATTTGTTTGAAATTCACTCAAATGTGCTCTCTTTATAAATTAGATAATTAACGATGGGATCACTTCACTTGCCAATGCAGATTTAAATAGACTCATGGTAGATAGCAATTGGGAAGGGAGTTTGTAGATGTAGCGTATAAAAGAAGAGACACAATTTGCCAGCTATTTGAGTTGTTTGTGAATGCAGTTGAAAAGTCCTGATCATTCATCTAGTGCTGAAACCTAAAAATTTCCATCAATCTCAAACTTCTTCCTCCAAACGATAAAAAGAAACTAAGAACATTCTTATGACATATTTCATTACCATTGCATCAGTGATGGGTGGGGGCGGTACATTGTGACTGACCTTACAAAAATAAAAACATTTTAAAAGCTCTGCTTCCCAAGGTGGTACTTCTAACAAGGAAATTAATCTGATTCCAATTACATTTTCTTTTTAAATTAGCCATGCTATCCGCCAGGGATGACGACATCTGCGACTGCATCCTTGATCCATTCCAAGGGAGTTATATTTTTGCCTAGTGGATGTGGGGGGAAAAAGGCATCTGAATCTGGGTAGTTCCTGTGGCCATAGGTGGCTAGGCCATAATGAGCCAGGGGGCGCTGTTCCACCAGTACCCGTGCCCACTATGGAATAGCTGCCCCAGCCCAGTGGAAACACTGAGCACAGCTGAGGGAGTGCTCCTGGACTTGAAAAAACTGTCAAAGGGAAACGCAGTGTATTTTGCCTTAATTGTGTGGCTATACAAACAATTATGTTTCTATTGTGACCTAACAACTGAAATCTTATTTTCAATGCACATGTGGGCCCATGGCTATTTTCTTCTTGCCTTCTTATTATTTCTTTGCACGATTGCTGAACCATACCACTTTTTCTTCAGTTGATGTGTACCTTGCCAATTATAGTTTTGATTGTGATGTAACAATTATAATCGTATTCTTAAATTTTGAGTTTCATATGTGCACATTTTTATTACACATATTGGTTCAGCCATGGGAAAGATCTGTGAGGGTTGAAGCACTTGTCGGCTGACTAACATAAATTGACAATTAAAACTTATGTTGCCATTTGGGAAACCTTGATTACCTTATACTTATAACCCGTGCAGGATATCAGAGTGTATCTCTCATCAGTTATTACACGAGGTGTGGATAACGCCTCCTCCTCCCGTGATCCTGCTGCGGGTCATTCGAGTCAATTGTTATTGGCATATCATACACTAAATAAGCAATCCCCGAGGGCTGCACGAGTGGATTCAGTCTATAGCGCCCAACCTACCTCTGTACTTGTAAGTGTTAATGGTAGCCACAATGTAAGTGCATGGGGGCCCTCATCACTATGAATCCCTATGGAAGAAATGGGCAGGTATCTGGGTGTGTTCAAACCTCTCTGTTAAATTGAAAATGAAGTATTGGTGGAGATGCTGTTGCTTCACCCTCATGGAGCGTGGGCACTGGTGGAGAAAATGACCTGCTCACTCATGGGGTTCCTGAATAAAAAAAGGCATGGATGATAAAGATGAAAGGTGGAGAGCTCGTCGGTATTTCGCTTTTCCATTTAAAGCTGTGGGGACAGTTAGACTGTTAATGGACTGCAGCTCATCAATCATTGCACACTACTGGGAGAAGAGGCCAATTCCTGGACAAAGAGGTCATGCGCATGGCGCACGTCTTGCCCACCTCATTACTGTTCCTGAGGAGACCCGTGTTCACGAGAGTCGGGGCACAGATCTGCAAAGGAAGAATGGAGGACTACATCTGTTGAATGTACATTTCACTTAAACCAAACTATAAAGACATATACAATTGTGAACTCATTCCTCAAATGTTAAATAACATGACAGCATATAAAGACAATGCCACAAATCAGCACATTTTACAATGGAAATAAAATAACCCATATCATGAATTGCAAATTGTGCCTCATTACTTCCATTCTTATCTCGACATGGTTCACCTATGGAAATGTATCAAGGAAGTAGTCCTGTCATTTCCCAATAAAGCTTTTTATTTCTGTAGCCTTAAATGGACTAGCTAACCCCAATTGTTTACAGACAGCCAGAGAATAACCCAAAGTGGGTAAGAGTTATTTGTCACAATAAAATCAACTCACATAGTTATTGGCAATACCAAATAGATCAGCAAACTTCAACAATGTAGATCAAATCACCTTGGAAGCATAGGCGGAAGGCTGCATTTATCATGAGAGTACTGGCTCTTACAAACATTGACCGCATGCACACTTTGCAGAAAAAGTTTAAATCAGGATTTTTTTCTTAAAGCACAAAGCCATGCTATCGTCTTCAGATGGTAAAGCCTTTGCAGCTTATTTTCACACGACTGAGTGGACACATTTCCAATAACACCGAAGATTTCAACCTTAGCAAATCTAATTCTTTTGAAGTTCCTTCTGATTCATCAATTCTTGTTCATACCCCTTTCAATGAATTGCATACGTGGCCTCAAGGAAATCCTATCATCGCTGTCTATTACAGGAAGTTATATGTATCCCCTGTTTATTTTTGGTGTTGGTGGATTTTGGTGATGTAAGCCAAGCCACCACAATATTGCCAAAACAATTTCTACAAGAAGAAAGTGCTCCCAAGAAACCGTCTTTGTGGTTGGCATGACAACTGGAAATGCTGTGGCATACAATTGCCAATGCACAAAGTGTTAATTCCTGTTGTACTACCCGGATGTAATCCAATAGTGGATTGTTTAACGTATTTGCCACCTATCAGGAATACTATCACATGTCTGTTAAGCGGCTTCACTTCAACACTACAGCTAAGTCAATGCCTAGTCTGGGATGCTGAGGGAAACCCTTATTGATATATTTTTAGGTCCAGTTCATGTACTCTGGATGACAACCCTTATATAACACTCCTCTCTTAGAATCCCCCTGACCCCACTGAGCCAAGAAGTAGGTCTGTTTTGCAAATTTAAAAGGTTTATTTGAGAAAAATAACAATATATATCTATCTCACTTTTATAATAAATTAATATTGGATATCACATTTAAAATATGACCGTGATCAACAATGGATAATGTTCTACTGGTAAACTGATTTGGTTACTTAGAAGTAGTATAGAGGATAAGGTAGCTGAAATGCTTTATGGTTTTAAGGAAATGCAAGGTGGAATAAATGCAGTACAGAAAATAAACTGATATGGTTTCACAAGAGATAATATGTTCACTTTTCCCCTGGTGGCAATTCACCCCCCCCCCCTATATGCAATGCAAGGAGATGGAAGTAACACACACAGTCTTCAGGAATACAATCAAATACAATACGGAATTCGGTCCCCCCCCCAGCAAGCTTAGACAACAGGTATGCTTTTTAAAACACGGTCAACAGTGCTTTGTAATGTGGTGGCAAGGAAGTGAAAAATGCTAAAATTGCTTTTAATTCCCTATAGGAGGTTCAGGGTGAGTGGTAGACACTTTAAATCAGTTCAGGTCAGCCCTAACAATGGTTCATGGATGGTTATTAGGTTGTAAACGAATTTTAGCAGTTCAGACAAAAGCGGCTATCTTTTTACAGATGACGAAATCAGGCCAAATTGCAAATCGTGGTAAATTTTGCGAATGCGTAAATCGCGATTGCGGTAAAAGTATAAGGAGTAGGAAGTCGGTTCTAGGCTTGTTGGAAAGCTTAGATTCTAAGCCTTCCGAGGGAAGTTAAATCTCGTTCCTAGAACAAACGGTTCCAGAGATACGGACGATTTGTTGAAGGTAGTATTTCAGATTTAAAGTAAACTCAAAATGACAGGTGACAGCTTGCAGCTGCAGAATTGACAGGCGACAGTTGTGCAGCTTTAAAAATGACAGATGACACGATTTCTAGGAGGCTGTTCTAATTAGGTTAACATAGTTTGGATTAGATTATTTTAACTAAGAGATTGGGTTCTGCACAGTTCTGGCGGATACTCACTCCTAATTTTGAAATGAATGGGCCTCGTCACGGATCTGGTCAACACGTCCAGCGGCGGTTCTCTCTGTTTGGCGGGTCAATCAGGCACCGGTCCTGCTCACAGCGATCCGGCTCTCTGGTTCTGCTCACAGCGGTCTGGGTCTGGTCTGCGGTTCCGGCAAAAGTTCTTGGCAAAGAATTCAAACAGCTCGCCCGGCTGTTGAATAGTTTGGTTAGGTTTGCTGGATTCTGAAGGCTTGCTGAGAATACTTTTGCTTGCAGTGGGCCTTCTAGGTTCAAAGTTCTGTAGTCTATTGGTCCCTGGTTCTGGTCTCTGTCTGGATGGGATGTCGGCCGTCAAAATGCTCCGCAGAAATGGAAAATGAATGTCTCTAACTGTCCCAGCAGTCTCTTTTTATGTGTTTTGGAAGTGGGTGTGTGCGTGGCATAACTGAGCCTGCCCCTCTCTTGATTTGATAGGTCAATAGATTCTTTGGTCCCTGATTTGGGAAGGGATAGTGTGTCAGAGTGATGCCATTTTTATGACCTACAGAAATGACACTCCCCTGGTCAATGTGCACACAAATCTATTTCTGATCAAAATACATATTTCCCAGGTACACAAGTGGTTGACATTACATGTACATATTACACCTTGCTTAAGGTAGTCTCTGTTCTGACTCTTGCATTCTTAGGAGCTTGCATTAAAAAATGGCAACTTATTTTCGATTTTAGTGGGTTTTGCAATATCGGATTTTCATCCAAAATTATACAAAGGTACATTTCCCTTCCACATATATCCTAGTAACTTTCCATGTCTCTATCTTAAATACAGTGTCTACAATATTCATAATTAGCGGGGTTCTGCCCCAGAACATGGTACAAATTGGAGTTTGGACTCAAATCGTGAGGGCATTTTTCATACTAAGACTCTCAAAGTTGTACATTCCTGTCATTTGGTTACAATAAGTTATCACGGTTTCTATAAAATATATATTTGCTGCAAATAGGAATCCACACTCAAGTCTGGCCCGCCCCTTGAAGCTGGGTGGGTCAGGGATCACATGTCTCTCCTTGCTGGCAGAGGGCTGTTGACAGGAAACACTCAAAATTAACATACCCCATTCAACTGAAAGGGGCTGTTGTCTCTCTCCTCCAGGCTGAAGGGGAAACCCCCTCCCTCTCACTCAGAAGAGCCATGTGATATCCTGCCTCCTGTTGTGAGTCTCTGGGGTGTTAAGAGTTCTCAGCCTCTTGGCCTCTGGGAAATGCAGGTGGCTAAGATTTTTTAATTAACCCACAGGCTTTGAAGTCCAGTTGACTCAGGTCCCTTTGTCAGCCAGTTCTCCTGTCAGAGTTTAGACCGCTAGCGCCGCCTTTTGGAATTTGTCGGTACTGCATCCATTTTTGAGTTGTCTTGAATTTGACAGGAGATTTTTGCTATTATTTTGATAGGCATCCTTACATTAGAGTGGTTATGTGGAACCCCCCAACAAGAAGGTTGAATCTTTTGAATGGTCTCGTGCCCATGATTTCAGCAACTTTTTGACATCAGTAAAACGGATTTTTGAACAAAGGTCTCCGGTATTAGCTATCTTGCAATGTTTGAACTTGACATTTGGAGCTTGCCCTCAAAGAAGCAGAGGTGATTTAAAAGCGCTTTTGCTCTGACAGGTGCTGCTATTTTTCCTTTGGCACCACCTTTCACCCCTGGCGCTTTTGGTATGCGCACAACTGCGCGGTTCTCCTGGACTCTGGGATGGGATGATGGGCGGCGACAGCTCATCCCCACATCTACCCAGTCTATTGATTCAGCATGGGTCAAAACCGTTCACAAACCCCCCCGCCCGACTACACTTTGATTCAAGTCGAGGGGAAGTCGGGTGCAAAGGAGGTTTTGCGCCCTTGCGCTGGTATGTCCACATTATTTTCTTCCAGTTCTGTAGATGGCACAGTTCAGCATCTTTTCCTCCACCCAGTTGGATCGATCGGTCCTCCTCGCCGGTCCTGATGGGAATATTGGGCGGTACCCCGGGCCCCTCGGATCTTTGCTCCCGGTCCCTGGGTGTCCTCCTTGGCCAGTCTCCAGGTTTTCTTTCTCCTAGGACGACAAAGGAAAGCGGCAATACCTATTCATAGACATTTTTCCCCCACTATTGATATAGTGGGGCGACATATACATTTTATACTTTAATAGACGTAGCATTCCAATTTTTAAAAACAAGATATAATTCAGAGACAGTGGCTTACAAGCGTCATAATATTTTAGAGACTATATGTGGGATATTTTAGGGTTGGAACTGAATTAATCTGGAGCGTTCCCCTCTGGTATTGCAGAGGACTCCTCCAGTTGCTGCAGCGTGTGCCTGGGATAGCAACACTTTAGCTGATTTATATGTACCCACTTGTCTTCCGCTTCCGCCAGACTACCTTTGGGGATGCGGATCTTGTACGCTACAGGGGAGATCTTGTCTATAATTTCAAACGGTCCTTTCCATGTAGGCAAACATTTTCGCTGTTTGGCCTGGTTCCTTTGGAAATTGTATAGATAGACCCGGTCCCCCACAGTATATTCATTCCTGGTGGTCTTCAGGTCGTAGTGGGTTTTCATGCTATCAGCTGATCTTTCTAGATTCCGCTGAGCATAGGCAAAAGCATGCTGAAGGTGTTTCCTTAAATTCTCCACATACTCATGAGTTGTGGAGGCATTTATCACTTTCTGCTCTTGGGTCCTGTAGAGCAAATGCTGGGGAAGGACCATCTTGCGCCCCGTCATCAACTCAAATGGTGACATTTTGGTTGCAGATGAAGGGGTAGATCTGATGGCCATTAGGACCAGAGGTAGTCGGATATCCCAACTTGGCCCAGAATCCACCACAAACTTTTTTAATATGCTCACAATGGTTCGGTTATATCTCTCCACTGCTCCAGAAGAAGCTGGCCTGTAGGCAATGTGTAGCTTCCTTTTAACCCCCAGTATCTCCCACATCTTTGTCATTACTTCACTGGTGAAGTGGCTACCTCTGTCTGACTCAATCCTTTGAGGTAGACCAAAACGGGAAAAGATATGGTTAATCATCAGGGCAGCTGCTGTTTCTGCCTTGCAGTTTGGGGCTGGGAGACATTCCACCCACTTGGTAAACAAGCATGTAACGGTCAACATGTACTTGTTTCCTCTAGACGAGCGAATTACAGGGCCTACAAAGTCGATTTGCAAATCTGACCATGGCAGTGTCATACCCCTCTTTTGGAGAGGCGCACGGTGTGTGAGGGATGATGGCTGAAATTGTGCACACACAAGACACCCCTTCAAGTATTGGTCGAGGTCCTGCCCCATGTGTGGCCAGTATGCACCCTCTCTTAAGATTTCCAGTGTTGTGTGAAAACCCCTATGACCGGCAGTGGCCGCATCATGGGCGTGACTTAACATCAGGCTTCGGAATGAGGTAGGGACCACCCACTGATCATGGCCAGCTTTGGATTTCCTTACCAACAAACCGTCTTGGATTCAGGACCTTTTTGGACATTTCATCAACACTCTTAGGTCCTCTTTCCCAATGTAATCGGTATCCGTCAGGGGAAAGTTCTCAGGGTCCTCAATGTGTTGGTAAAACTTACCAATTATTGGATCCCCCTTCTGAGCTATAATCAAATCAGCATCAGGGGTCTCCTTACTCCATTGTGCAGTTGAAAGATCATTGTGAGAATTTGTCTGGGACCTAGCGATAGCAGTGACTTGGATTTCCCCCAACAGGGACTCTATTTCTATTAGATGCCCTTGGATGGCCCCGGTTTTGGCCAGCTGATGAGCTAAGTCATTTCCAGTTTTGTCTGGTCCCTCTACTTTGGAATGACCCTTGATCTTTTTCGAGTAGATGGTCATCCCATTCGATGTGACCAGATCATCAATATTTTGAATTAGCTTCCCATGTTTCAGGGGTTTGTTATTAGCACATAACAACGCCTCTGGTTTTCCCAATAACCAGGTGCACCACGAACCACTTCCGTACATAATCCGAATCTGTGACTATGACCAGTTCGTGGAGTTGATGTTGGACAGCAGTGAGGATGGCCTGATGCACAGCCATCAATTCTGCCACCTGACTACTTCGGGGACCAATTTTTTTATCCAGCGGAGGGTTCTGGGGACTCATTCACCCATGCATTCCCTACGCCGGCCACCAGTTCTTTCTCCCCGTTGTTGTCAACATGGTACGAGCATCCATCCACATAGACAGTGGGCATTCCCTCACACTTGTCTTCTTCAAAGACTTTGTGTGGGGAATTAAGGTATGCCTCCATGTTGTCCTTGATTTTTAGACTTCCGTCCTCGAGACAGTTTTCTCTGGCACAATCATACAAGTCAGCCAGACCTTGTGCAAGGGGACTCTTCTTGTTTTGGCCATATCTGACCTCCACAGGAAAGCCTTGCATTGACAGAATCCAGGAAGTAATTCGGGAATTACTCACATTTCCGGCCCGAATTCTGTCACTCTGGAGATATTGCAGAGGCTGGTGGGGAGTCTCCACTATGATGTGTTCCCCCTGGATAAACAGGCGGTAATTCTTCAATGCCTGCACCGTTGTCAGGAGTGCCTTCTCACAATCGTTGAATTTTTCCTCCACAGGGGATAAAGTTTTGCTCGCATAGGAGATTGCTTTATTGACCTTGTCATGCTTTTGGTATAATACTGCCGTCAAGCACATATTAGAGAATCCGGTCTACAGGAAAAACTCCTTGTTTCTGACAGGGTAAGCTAGGCAAGGCACTTGTGAGAGGCTTCTTTTGAGTTGTCTTACTGCCTCAGATTGTTCTGGACCCCATTCCCACTTGACCCCCCCCCCCTTCAAGAGATGAATCAGGGGTCTAGTGATCTCTGCGTAGCCTTCAATGAACTTTCTGCTATAATTAGTCAGTCCAAGGAGGCTCCTTAGTTCCCGCAGAGTCGTGGGGTCTTTCAGTTTCTGAAGTGCTTCCACTTTCTTTTCCTTGGGACAGAGACCCTGAGGAGTAATCTCATGCCCCAAAAAATTAACACGGGTTCTACACCACTGTGCTTTCTGAAAGGAAAGTTTTGCTCCGGAGGCCCTCAACTGCGTCAGAACATAACGGATCTCCGCTATGTGTTCCTCCACAGATGAACTTTTGATGAGGACATCATCTACATAAGCCAGGTTACCCCTCGCACCCAGGTCGGGCATGGCCTTATGTAAGAAAATGTTGAATTCATTGCCGGAGTTGAGGTATCCAAAGGGAGCAAAACTTTCCTTTCAGAAAGCACAGTGGTGTAGAACCCTGATCAGCATGGGTCAAAACCCTTCACATGTCATGTGTCTGTGTGACTTTCATCACTGGAGCTGCAGAGTGTTCTCTTGGAGACTGAGGCAAGGCAAGCCTCTCTTCTCGGACCAGACTCCGGACTAACAGCAGCAGCATAAGCAGTAGAGGAGAGGAGCCACAAGTGTCTCTGTGACGGGTAAGAGTGGAGTAGAAGGAGCATGGCACCGTATGGGTAAGACCTGGCATGGCGCCTTGAGGGCGAACAATGTTTCTTCCACAGGGATGTTTCTCCTTTCCAAGACTCGCTGGGGCAAAGGGTGGCACCTCAGCAGACGCTCTTTTTGGATGGCCCCTCCCTCCTGCGAGCCTGGGCTGCTTGCTATAGTTGAAAGGCTCCCTTGCTAGACCAATGAGAGCTAGCGATAAGCCCTGCTGCCAGGTGTGTGCAAAAACGAGTAAGTTCCTCACCAAATCTTTGACCCTAGGCTTCATTCCCTAAACCCTGTGATGGGGCTTGCCCTGGAAACCTCGAAAGTCTGCTTCTATAGGGTGCCCGCCACCCCTGCCGCAGTCCTGCTCGCGGGGTGTTACCCCGCTGACAGATATTCGCAGCATTTCAGCTACTTCCTTTTCGGGGTGGGATCTCTGACCACAAGGCCCTCATCCACATTTGTCGGCACTATGTCACTCCCCACGGACGTACGTAATGGAGGTTCCCACTTCAGTTCTCGCAAGGAGGAGTGTGGAACACCCACTCAAGTAAAAGAAACTTTAAACTGCCCAGAGTTTAGCTCATTGCAACACGGCAGATCCTGCATCCAATAACAGTAACTTCTCCCAAATCGCAAGTAACTTCCCCTTCTCATGACTTGTAGCCCCTGGAAGGTTGGAAGGCTGATACATAAACAGGCATTTGGCAATGGAATATACCATCTCACGTGACAAAGGAAGATGTTCTCTTCTTAGCCAAGTAGTGAGTAAGGCACAGAGAGACTCCGCATTTCCAGCTAAATGACTCGCTATTTTGGAAAATGTCAAGTATTGTCATTGGATTTTGTGGATCAGCATTATGCAAGCCTTGACACAGTTGTGACATGTAGTAACTGTTTGGTAGGGGCTGCACCTCAATGGGTGATGACTCATTTCCGATTGGCAAGTGCCTCCAGTCACATGCAGGCTTACTACCTTAAATGATTTGAACAGGATAGCAGTCTGCCAGAGTAGGAGTACTCCGTAATTCTTACAGTGCGTTAAACGGATGTTACGTGATTTAAATTACCCTTCTTTTTTTAAAGCCTGCAGCAGTTGTTAGCTTTTAATGTTGGCAGCAGAAACAGACCATTTGATTTTCTGAATTGGAAGCAATTAATGTATCGTTATTCGTTTCTTTGAAGTTAGAACCTAACCTGCACCTCTTATCATATCCCCCGTTCACACTTTGCACTCTCCTCTGTGCACCCTGGTGCCTATTAAATGCATAATGCAAAAAGGAATAGTAAACACCAAATCGATTGGCATTGCCAATGCTTGTTTTGTGTAGCTATCTCATTGTCTGAGGAAGTGTAACAGCTCTACATGTGATGTGTCTGGAAATCGGCACAACACATCTGAACTAAACTTTTACCACATGCCACACCTGTTTAAGGGATCACAAGTGTATTTAATTACCAAATAATGCATCCACTTACTAAGACTAAAGGACTGGTTGCTGCCCCACCAATGGATCAATACAATATTCACCCAGGCCTTGCTACGTATATACCCTTATTAAACATCATTTAGCAAGAATCACAACACAAGCCTAGCAGCAGTGCCATCCGCATGTACTGTGAGACGGTGAGGAATGGGCCAGTGCAGGCCAGTCAGGCTGCCCGGTGACGCTGCAGCGATGCTGCAACACTGGCAGAAGAAGGCAGGCGAATTGGCTCCCTGTCACCCAGCTCCCAAAATGGAAAACCTGGACAACCACTCCACTAAACAGACTGTGTGGTTGGCTTCAAAATGACCAGGGGGTTAGATATCGCATACATCTAAGGAGGCTGATTCATTTCATTTGAATTATTTAATATTTTCTAATTGGTTAGATACAATGAACACCAATCGTATCCATTATTTTCCTATCTGACTCTAAAATCAAATAGCTCCTATGTGAATATGTAGTTAGCCAAAAGTGGGCTGATATTTAGATAGAGGAGTTCATAGATGTGTACCATGGCACACCAGGTCAGTGGAAACAGAAAGACTGATAGTAAAATTAGTCCTCTTCTCTAGGACAATTGTCTGAACATATTCCTACTCCTGGGCTCTGAAATGGAATAACAATATGACGCAATAGCACCAAGTGATAAGCACGTAGCAGCCCCAGCCACTAACACGACTATCATTCACAGGCCCAGATCTCAATGTAGAATTTACAGAGCATGGTGACGCTTGACCTATGGTGTCTTGGGAGGATAGCTAAAGGGCAACAGGCTCACCTTGGAAGTAAGACAGATGCAGAGCAACAGGTTCGATCCACAGGTCTGCGCTTAGAAACCTCTGGATATTAAGCGCGTTATAAATAACCAATAACCAATTACAAATCTTCCTTAGGACAGAACAGTCAACTTCTGAGCGTGTTAGAGTCAGTCTTGGCACGTGACTCTCAGTGAATCATATGTTAAATGTTAAAGATATTTGTACCGCGCACCGTCACCAACGGCGTTGGTCCCCAGGCGCTCTGACGGATCTGCAAACTGAGTCTGTACTGCTGATAACCTCATCCGAAGTCACTGTAGCCTGCCTAAAAGTACTAGTGAACGAAGACACTATCATATTCCATGTGTAAACTCTGGGGCAGTGTATAACAAACGTGCTCATTAATCCGCATTTGTTTTGTAAAGATATAAATTACAAATATCCAAAGACATCACGTTAAAGCATGAGGCAGCATCCCATCCGCCAGCGTGGCGCTGCCAGCCAGAGCCAAACAGCAGCTGTCTGCAGGCTCAGGAGGCAGCCCCGCCCCTACGCGGGACGTGCTCTCTCAGAGTCAAACAAATGGTGGGGTGGGGGGTCGGGTCATGTGAGCTGCTTTGCACTGAGCTTCATACTTGCCAACCCTACATATTTAGGCAGTAGGCTACTGCTTTTAAGCAGTCCTACCGCCTACAGATTTGGGTGACAGATCCCTACTGCTTTTTACAGTGGCAGGTAATTAATATGACTAAGGCAGGCTGCAGGACAGAGCAAGCAACACATTAATGAGTCTGTCTGTACAGTGGGCTGGTAAGTGATTACTTTGATTGGGCTCAGACCAATCCACTGACCTGACAGCTACATGACGTTGTCCTGCACTCTTGCTGATACAACCCTTAGGTGAAGTACCAGTGAAGGCAAGTGGCAGAGCGAAACGCCATCACACAGCACCTGCTTATCAGACTGAGGGGGGTATCAGTCTCCATGTTATTCAGTGTTCAACTTGCACTGCAGGAATACATATGCATTGCCCAGGTTGCTACTACAGAACAGTGGTAAATGTTGCCTACCAGCTCCTTGTGATCACCTTCTGTGAAGTTAGGTAATTGAATTTGGTGTTAACCTAACGTTCAGAATTATACATTTTTAACATTTGACCGTTTCCATGTTGTGCTGTTTGATGGGTTGTGTGTTTTGGAATGCTTCAATTGTGCAAACAATGTATGTTTTGTATTTTCTTGTGATGTCATTGTTATGCGAATTATTATTTTTGAAACTTGAAAAATCCTACATCTTTTTGGTCACAGAATGTTGGCAAGTATGGAGCTTGTGTTGTACACTTGTTTATTTTTGCAGCCTGCCTGGGGTGGGGGCGGGGCTGCCGCCTGCCTGACTCCTGCGTGTGACAAGTCCGGACTCCTGGGCCACCATGCGCACTGGTGTGGTGAGACTGGGGACCACACCCCAGCACATTCTGTGAGAGCAGATTTAGAAGGAAATGTTAGCCTTGGCGACAAGGAACCACTGAGTGGGCATGCCTCAAAGCACAAAGCCTATATTCAAACTGCCTCAGCCTGCCTGCCTGGCCCAACCAAGGTCTGTCTGGAGACACTGATACAGAATGTGTGCACATAGGCCGTCAGAAGTGAGAAAGGAGCACAGGCTATTTGGGCTGGGTGAGAGCACAAGGGCTTCTCTGAGCATCCTTGAGACAGGCAGAGCAAGAGGGTCACTTGGAGAGGCTGCGGACAAAATAGGACTTTTGGGGACAGCACAGCAGAGCACTCTCGGTCTCGGACAGAACAAGTGGCGAGTGAAGCGCAGAGATGTGTCTGTGAGAGATGCTGGAATGCCCCCCTCTTCCCGGATCCCGGGCTTTCTTTCTGAAGCAGACAAAGGAGGCCAGCTGAGGGAAGCCTGATTTAATCCGTTCTCTGGGGCACTGCAGCCTTGCGGGCCCTCAGAGCCACAGAAATAAGCATCTGGACCACACTGCACCATAATGAGGGTTAAACAAAGATGCCCACGCTCTGTGGGAATGCAGATTTTCCCATTCAAGAAAAAAGGGACCCAAAAAATAAAACCTGCTGGGAACTGTATCAGGCTAGAAAAGGAGGAGGCCGGAGGAGGCAAACCTTTTTTTTTTTTTTTTTAAGTAAATGCACTTCAAACTCTGAAGTGTTGTCCATCTTGGCATAAACTACACCTAGTTTTAGATTTCTCGGTCCTCCCACCTTTATACCCTTATATTGCCACAAACCAAATTTAATTCTCATTTACAAATTTTGGGGTATAAAAGGTGTGCACCTTTTATTCTTTGCCTGTAACTTCTTCCTGCTCCGGGTAATTTTTTAGGCTATCTCTGTCAGATTTATATAAGAGAGGTGCAAACGATGCATATGCGCTGCACTCCCCATAGCCCCCCCACTCCCTTGCCCACCCCCAAGAGAAATACTTTGTGCCACCCTAGGACAGACACAGAGAAATCCTTCTGCTTCCTTGGAGGGGGCCGACAGTGGTTTAAAGCAGTATACAATATTTAACAGAGCATTTAGATTTGTTTACCACAATTGACTGAGGTGACCTTCATAAATGGATACAGTAGCGTGGAAATGGCTTCCAATATTGGCCAAAGTACTACGGTTTGCCTTAACTCCTGGATATTCATGTACAGTCGCTGCGCCAGTGTCTGGAGGGCTCCAGCTAACCTGGGTCCCTCCCTCGCACAAGGTTCCCAAAAACGCAGATCGGGAAACAATGCTGAAATTAAGACGAGGCGCTATAAAGCGAGAGAATACGCTCTGGGGATAGGCGATTTAAGATAAAGCACTGTCTGTACCCTTGTAATGACCCGTAAAATAAACCAACAACCAACGGCGGTAGATCTGTAATTAAAGGAATTAATTCCACCCCAACAAAATACAGACTTCTTAGCCGTTTCCAAGTGGCGAATCACCAGCCTTTTACTGAACTAAATAACATGTATACCGGAGTTAGAGTATTTGCACAAGATACTTTAGAAACATCCGCTGTTGTGAGCGGCAAGGTGCCTTTATGGCAGGTGTGCGCTCTAAAGAATGTTTCAACATCATCAGGCCGATTCATGGAATTCCTCACAAAAGTGTCGCACGCGGCTGGCGCACAGCGTGCCCGTGCGAATGTCTGCGCCAGCCGCGTGCGTTAAAATCAATTTCCGCGCACAGCGTATTCATGGATTCTCGCCTCCAAAAGCAGACGTGGCGCAGAGTGGCACAGCGACCCTGCAGCAGCGCCAGTTACGCCCCCAAGAACGCCCTTGCGCAAGGAAAAGCCATCAAGATCGCAAAACCATCGCAAAGGGCCGTGCCAACCCCGTACCAGTTTACCGGACTGGCAAACAGCAAACACAAAGCGGGGAACGTGTATTACGGGTTTCGGGAACACGCGTGCGCTAGAAGTTACACACGCGATCTGGCCTGGGGGAGCGTGTGCGTGTATTTCAGGGGCTCGCGTGTGGTTTTACACGCGATCGGGCCTGGGGGAGCGGGGCACGTGTATTTCAGGGGTGCGAGAGAAGTTCCACACGCGATCAGGCCTGGGGGAGCGTGTGCGTGTATTTCAGGGGTGCGCGAGAAGTTCCACACACGATCGGGCCTGGGGGAGCGTGTGCATGTATTTCAGAGGTGCGCGAGAAGTTCCACACGCGATTGGCCTGGGCGTGTGTAGTTCAGAGGTGCGCGAGAAGTTCCACACGCGATCAGGCCTGGGTGAGCGGGGTACGTGTATTTCAGGGGCTCGCGGGTGGTTTTACACGTGATCGGGCCTGGGGGAGCGGGGTACATGTATTTCAGGGGTGCGCGGGTGGTTTTACACCCTATCGGGCCTGGGGGAGCGTGTGCGTGTATTTCAGAGGTGCGCGAGAAGTTCCACACGCGATTGGCCTGGGCCCGTGTAGTTCAGAGGTGCGCGAGAAGTTCCACACGCGATCGGGCCTGTGGGAGCGGGGTATGTGTATTTCAGGGGTGCGTGAGAAGTTCCACACGCGATTGGGCTGGGTGCCTACAACACGTATTCATGGAAACGAACGTGGCCAATCCGGAAACACGTACGCCAGCAGGAAGTAGGCGTACATCCACCCGCACAGCATAAAAGTGCACGCAAACAACAAACAAGCTCAGATGCCAGGATGAACATACCGTTCCTAGCAGCAGTGGCTGTGGGATACCGCAGGAGGAGGAGGAGGATAGTCCGGGCCAGAATTTGTACACCCAGAACCAGCCTTTTTGGGATGCCTGATGACCATGTGCATGGGAGGTACAGGTTTCCACCTCACATAATACTCAACCTGGTCAGTGAGTGGGAGGATGACCTCACATCAACCACCCTCTGCTCCCAAGCACTCAGCCCCCTGGAGAAGGTCCTCAATGCACTGCACTTCCTGGCCACTGGATCATTTCAGCGGACAAGTGCCATAGTGGGGGGGGTGTCACAGGCCACGCAGTCACGCTGCCTACACCAGGTCTTGGCCATCATCACTGCACGCCCATCAGTCCGCAGGCACATATACTTGCCCAGAACACCTTCAGAAAGGCAGGCTGTTGCCCAGGATTTCTACAGGGTGGCACAATTCCCCAAAGTGCTAGGTGCCATTGATTGCACCCATGTGGCTCTACGTCCCCCCAAGGGCAACTGAGCACATCTATAGAAACCGCAAGCACTGGCATTACATCAACGCCCAGGTAGTATGTGATGCCAAGGGAATCATCACCTCAGTATACGCCAACTATCCAGGCTCCACCCACGACAGTTTAATCTACAGAATGTCTACTCTAAACCGGGACATAGAAGCTGGGCGGCATGGCGATACATGGCTGCTCGGTGAGTACAAATGCCACTGCGCATGCATGCATGTCAGATACTGAGTAATGTCACAACCCCACTGATGATACCCATCACCACCTCCCCAGGGGACAGTGCCTACCCTCTCAGCACCCACATGATGACGCCAATTCGGAACCCCACCACGCCACCCCAGGTAAGATACAACACAGCCCACATTGCAACCCGGGGCATCGTGGAGCGCACATTCGGAGTGCTCAAGACACGCTTCCGCTCCCTTGACCATTCTGGCGGGCAGCTGTTATACGCTCCCCCAGTAGTGTGCAGGATCATAGTGGCAGCATGTGTCCTGCACAACGTTGCAACACGCCGGGGCCTGGCTGTGGACATGGTGGTGCCCCCACATCCCCAACCACATGCATGCCCACTGTGCACGGGAGGGGAAAGGGCATGGGGTGAGGCAGCCCGTACACAGCTCGTGGCTAATTAAATCACATAAAATCACACCCCTGTGGAGTGCACACAGCCCTGGCACATACCAGCTGACAATCAATGATGATTGTAACTGACAATTATGATGTGTAAATGGACAGTCAACTGTCGCAACCATACCAGCCTGAGATTGTACATCTGGAAGAGTTCCATTGTGTGCTTCCCTACCTACACAAACACCACCAATGCTGTGTTCAAAAGACACACTTCTATGTTGCTAAAATCATTACCCCCTTGCAAGACACAACATGACAACAGTGCCATGTCACCCAACCCCTCCCCAGCACCCCCACTCAACACACCATGGCATGACATGCCATGTGAGAGCAAACAAAGTCATCCCCCAAACATCACACGTGTCACAAAGTACAGTGTCCCTAATGGAAACTGGCCACACACAATATGCCCACATAAATGTAGAAACAACAACACACATGACCAAATGCTTACCACAATACAATCCACATAGCATAAACATGACAGTACTAAGTCAAAGTATACGTAGTCTTACAACATGAGAATGCCAGCACATCCACCACCTCCAACTGTAGTGTTGTTGCCACGCACATCTGGAAGTCCACTGCTCACAACATGAGCTCCATCTCCAAAGTGGACGGCCTTGTGAAGACATGAGGAATGAACCTGCAAATTAGGAGGGAGACATGGATGCACAAGCACACATCAATACACCATGCAGTGCACAATACAACAACAATATGCACTAGGAATGTATACACAGTATTGACTACAGACTGCCCACACAGCTCATGGGAGTCCAACGTCACTGTGTAATTCACTGTCACTTGGGCACACCCTTTGCAAGCCCATGGAAACGGGAAGCAGGAGGGGTGTGTGTCTCACGAACCCAAGAATCTAACCCAAACTCAGGACAAGCCTGCATGTGCCCAGCGGGAATACAGTGGATGTCCACAGGAGCCACACAAGGCAACACACTGCAACAAAAAATCAAAAGCCAAAAATCAAAAATCAAAAATGGCCATGTGTGGGCCAGGGGGGTTGGAGGAGGCCACCCAGGAGGTCCGAGGACAGGGTGGCCACCAACAGCCACCTGCGTGAATGTTGCGAAAGAAAAACACCTCCATGGGCTCATGGCCTGCACGGCTACTAAATAGTGGGAGATTCACTGCTGGATTCGCTCTCCTTAACCTCTGCTGCTGCTGCCACAGGAGGTGGTGGTGCTATGGGAGGCAGCCCACGCAAAGCCCTAGTTTGGTCCTCCATGGCAGCAAGCATGAGGGTCTGGAAGGCCTCGTTCTGGAGGGATATGGTGCGGAGATCCCCATGCAACACCCGACGTGTTGCCCGGACCTCCACCCGAGTTGCCTGCATCTCTGCTGAGAGCGTACGGGTGATGCGCTCCAGCAGCTGTTCCGTCCTGGTGACAGTGGAAGCCTCAAGGTCCACAAGAGTCTGCCTGAGGTGCCGGACCTCTCCCCTCAGGGCTTCCCTCTGTCCCTGGGCATCTATAGAAATTGATTCCCTCAGATTGTCCAGGGCTGCCTGTCTGTCCCTATGGACGCCAACATGTCCACCCAGATTGATTAGCAAATGGAGTCTGTTGCCTGCTGTAGTAGCTCCATCTGCCTTTCTGGGGGGACAATGGAAGTGGCCACCCTCTCCATGGCTTGAGCAATCATTTCTGATGATGCTGCCTGTTGGTTGGCCATACCGTAAATGGATTGCTCCATGCGGTATTGCCTGGTGGCGGACGGCCACCGCGTTGGCGGGCACCACACCTGTCTGGGGCAAAGCGAACTGCGCCTTGCTGTGTCGGCACTGCCTGAGGCTGCAGGACTGCATTTCCCCTCTGAACTGCTGGCCCAGGAACAGGATCAGATGTTGCGGAGTGTGGCCCTGCATCCATAACCACCACAGGCGCACCTACCAACACTGACATCCCCATAGTGGGCTCTACCCCTGGTGCAGGTGGGTCGGACAGAACAGTATCCCTTCCATGAACACATACCTGCGAATCCACATAGGCCTCATCCGAATCAACACCTGAAAAGAGTTGTGGGGAGGTGCAGCCAGGGACACCCCTGGACAGTATGGCCTGCAGCAAGAGAGGGTTCTCCCCCACCACCAAACCACGTCCCCCACTGGTGCCTGGTCATGCTTCAGATCCCTCCTGGGCCTGCACCATCTCCTCTCCCTCAACAGCATCAGGTGCGTCATCCTCTGCAAAAACATGAAAGACAAAAAATGGAAACAGGCATTAGCACCATGGCACGCTATTAGGCCAGACAAGCTACAGTACCAGTACTTGATTTACACATGTCCCACATGACTATAACCCTCCCATGCATGCACTGTCCATGAGTTGGAAGGGGAGGAAAATGTCAGACACTGATGACACCAAGATGGGAGAGCAACACATCAGCTGCATGCTGGCTAGCAGTGCCATCACACATTGGCCTGTGAGTGGCATGTCCAATACACATACATGACACATGCCATCACACAGATGGCATGTACCATAGGCATGTCATATATGTGACATTAGGGCAGAGTGATGCGCAGTAGAACCAGGTGAATTCCTACAATCAGCCTGAATGAACACAGCTAAATATGGAACAATGTTGTAGCAAGGTGCCACTTCAAGGGCAACTGGCGTGATGTAGTGCAAAACGCCTACTGTGGCCAGAAGGGATACTGTAATACCCAAATCCCGGGGCGCCGAATGCATTGGATGAAGCACATGGGTGGCCCAAAACACTCAGGCACACACACCCTGACCTGGCACTCAACCAGAACCCCTCCCACAAACAACATACACATGGATCACACACACATGCATGTGCACTCACCAGACAATGCCTCGTAATCTGGCAATTCTCCCACACCTTGGATCTGCTCCTCTGTGACGTAGGTCCCAGCAACATGCTCATGTAGAGTGAGTTCTATGTCCTCTTGTGGAGACCCACCTCCAGTCACCAGAGTTGCGGCATGACTTGAGGCCAGCTTTTTCTTTTCCCTACGCTTAAGGTCGTTCCAGCGCTTGTAGCACTCAACAGCTGTGCGCCTCATAAACTCAAGGGCACTTATGCTGTCCGCGATGGACTGCCAGTGTGCCTGACGTCGAGCAGGTGTAATCCTACACCCTGAAGTGACCAACATTTCGGCGTCATGTTCGGACACATACTGCACAAGTGCATCCAGTTCGGCATCATTGAAGCTAGGCTTCCTTGGCGTGCCGGACCGTGTAGCCGTGTCGGGGTCATCAGCCTGTACTGGACGAGCACTCTTCCTCTTTCTTTTTGTGGGTGGTGGGGATCCGGAGTGCCCTATGCCGCTCTGGACACTAGAGGCAGGAGCACCGGTGGACTGTGTAGTAGTAGTTTGCGATGGCACACTGACCACATGACTTTCTGCAGGCATTAGCTGAAGTGTGATGATGGCAGGGGGAACCTCAGTCTGATGTACCGGGACCAACACTGTCCTTGCTGGGAGAGTCAGAGCTGGGGTGGACGGAGCTGCAGCTGCCCCTGCAGCCTCCCCACCCCGCCTACTCGGGGCAGCAGATGACATGGCTGCCCCTGTACCACGTGGCCTGGTGACACTGGCTTGCGCCGCCACCCGTGGCCTAGACTTGGTGACCTGGAAGTCAGCCTGGGAGTCACCCTGTGCTAGGTCAGGTGCCACAACGGGCCGGTCCAACAAGGGCTGAGCAGGGATGGTGTCAGCCACGTTTCCCTCAACCATGGAGGGGGGGGGGGTGTGTGTGTCCCTGACTGGTCCTCCACACGTGGGGGTCTAGGGGGAGTCTGCAAATCCTGGCCACGTCCCCTACCGCGCCCACCACGCCCACCTCTTGAGGCTCGGCCACCTTTGCCACCCTTACCACTTGCTCGCCTCCCAGCCATGGCACTGATGGAGTTGTGCGTATGGGAGTTGCAATGGACAATTGTCCTGGGCAATTGGGGGTCAAAGGGATAGGGTACTAGATGGAATTCGTACCCAAGTGCTCTAGCAAGGCTGTATGGAACCCCTGGGGAAAGATGGCAGGTCATGCAATGCACAGGCACCCTTAAAACAGAAAATGACGTGCACGCAACCTGCACTACGCTGTGGCACCCAGAAACACAAAAATGAACGTATGCGTGTCACACGCAGCCTACAATGACCTCTGAAGGGGTACGCTACACACAGGGCTAGCACAGTTGGTAAATATGTGTGCGACTCACCGTCTGCCTGGGAAAAGAGCGTGAAAAATACACGCGTGTGCACATTGGCAACACCCCCACCAAAAGAAGAATTGTACACTGTCTGAGGAGACAGGACAAAAGGAGAAGTCAACGCTGTTTGAGGAAACAGGTCGAAGAGAAAATCAGAAAAATACTGACAGAGGTAACAGGGAATACAAACTAGAAACGCTGTGAAGTAAATCGCGTGTGAACTGACAAGAAGTACAGATTTCACCCACTCGCTCTCCACGGGAAGCACGTACAAGGAAATGACGTACTACACGCACCTTTTAAACCGCTCCACACGTCCAACATCACTTCCGCGTATACGCACTGAGGCACTATCCTCCAATTACGCGGGCTGACACTCGGACGTGCAGTTTTTGGTCTTGTAACATTCCCCCGGGTACAGGGACACGCCCGCGCGTGTCACGTCACAGACGCGCCTGCGCTGTCAGGGCCTTTGGTCCAATGGAATCACCTACACAGGCCAATCGCGTGTGGAACTTCTCGCGCACCTCTGGAATACACGCACAAGCTCCCCCAGGCCCGATCGCGTGTGAAACTTCTCACGCACCTCTGAGATACACGCACACGCTCCCCCAGGCATGATTGCGTGTGTAAACACCCGCGAGCCCCTGAAATACACGCGCCCAGGCCATTCGCGTGTGAAACTTCTCACGCACCTCTGGAATACACGCGCCCAGGCCATTCACGTGTGAAACTTCTCGCGCACCCCTGAAATACACGCGCCCAGGCCAATCGCGTGTGAATCTTCTCGCGGACCCCTGAAATACACGCACCCAGGCAAATCGCGTGTAGAACTTCTCGCGCACCTCTGAAATACACGCGCCCAGGCCAATCGCGTGTGGAACTTCTCGCGCACCACTGGAATACACGCGCCCAGGCCAATCGCGTGTGAAACTTATCGCGCACCCCTGAAATACACGCGCCCAGGCCAATCACGTGTGGAACTTCTTGCGCACCTCTGAAATACACGCACACGCTCCCCCAGGCCCGATCGCGTGTGGCCCTTCTCTGGCGCACATTTTTTTCCTGTGCAGGGACGCTACCGCCTGCTTTCCTGTGGCGGACATGTATGGGCCTGTGCGAGTCTTTGGCCGTGCGCTGTTTTTCCCTATTCGATTCCATGAATACGTGTTGCAGGCGAGCGTGTGGGCGTTCTGCACACTTGCCTCCTGTACTTCCCCTGTGACGCCCACATTTTCACGAGTTGTTCCCCATTCTGCGTGTGACGCCCCGTGTTATGCCTACTTTTGTTATGTGCGCCGTGCTATGTGCGAATTCGCTGTGGCCTTATCGCACGGCGTTCGATGACCTGTGCGCCAGCGTGCGCCGCGCACTTTTTCAGCGCACATCCCACATTTTGCGTGTGCACTGACTTCCATGAATTGATGTGCAATGTTTTCTGTGCGATAATCGCACTTGCACTGCGATTTTCGCTATTTCACTGCGAATCGCACGTTTTCGCACGCGTGCGCCGTTTTTTCGGCGCACATTAATTCCATGAATCGGCCTGCATATGTATATCGGCCATTGTTCAACATTTTCCTCTGAAAATTATCACTTTTCTTGACCTTTTTCTGATATCTCCATACTGTTTCTGCCCTCATTACGATACTGGCGCTAAACCATGGCGCTATTAGCACCATGGTTGGTGCTGGCATCGTAACGAGTCCGCCAATGTTCAATGGGGAATAACCACCCCATTCCAAGGTTGGCAGGGCGGTGATTCCCCATTTAACATTGGCCCTTCCCCATTCCCATTTTTGCCCCATAGGGAAGCCATTCAGGTCGGGTCCCGCAAAGGGACCTTGTAGTAAGGCGCTAATGGGTAACGGCGCCGCAGCCTTTTACGGCGCTGTTAACCCATTAGCGCCAGGATCGTAATGATGCCCGATATCTGCACAGCCACTGTGCCATTCTGGGTACATAACATTGTCAATACGAGGTATTTTGCTTTGTGTTACGGTATGGTACAGCAGTTTGTTAGTTGTTAGCATGCCTGAGGAGTGCCATCCAGAGCTTTTCAACACCACAGAGACAGGAGGTCTTCATGTCACCGCTCCCACAATCCCCTGAAATGTCCTACATGCAGGTGTGATGGGTGGCGTCTGGCGTGCCACAAACCCAGTGGCCAATCTCTTTCTTAGTTTTGGACAGTCCTATCTTGAGGACTGCTGTCTGCAACAGGCACAGCATTGAGTATTCGTTATTTGCTTCCAGGTAGACAAACTAGAATGAATTACAAAGGAATAAAAACAAGTGCTGTTTAAGAGTCAGCTATTGTACCCTTACTGCGTTAGCAGGCTGTATCGATTTATGGGCAGTTTCTGGTACTCAATGAGTAGTCCTAGCATCAGTGATGCTTTGTAATGAGGTAAATACATGCTCAAGCGTTCCCTTGAATCTTGGTGACTCGTTTGTCAGGTTACATTTTAACCATCGCAGGACCAACCCCAGGATATTATTTTTCGGACTGGTGGTTGGAATTCCGAGATACGGTATGTTATGTTACTTGAACTTGTACACCTCACAGTCACCCAAAGGTATCTTGGCGCTACAGAGGGAGAGACAGGGATCATCATCCATCAGCTGCCAACCACTAGAACAAAAATGTCTTTAATGCCCTTCTAAATGCCAAATGGTTTGGCAAGATCTTTACTGATAATGGCAGGTCAGTCCACATTCTGGCAGCAGCAACCGAAAAAGCCCTGCCACAGATGCACGCACGGCAATAGGTAGGCACAACCAGCAGACCAGCTGTTGCAGAACGCAAGGAGCAGGTGGCACAGTAGCGAATACATTTAGTCTGAAGGTATTCTTCCCCCAGTCCATGCAGCGCTCGATGTGCAATGCAGAGTACCTTAAACTTGATACGCTGCTCCACTGGGAGCCAATGCAAGGAACGCAACATCGGGGAGATATGCCTGATCTGGGTGGATAGCTAACGAGTGAAGTGCTGGTCTCTGGTATGGGACCGGTCTGCATCTGACAACCTTGAATCCCTCAGCTGGGCGTTTGGGCTTTAATCCTTAAGACTCAACTCTTCCCATCCAATGTACCGAAAGGAATGTTTGTTTGCACAACTGTACATTCAGAGAAGTGGATTGGTGGTCCAATTGCTGATTATTTAAATCCTAAAGTAGTGTGTGCCGTCAAGTATTATCCCCATTAAAAGTGCTCTCCACATCACGCACTGATTTCTGTAGCCTTCCCTGAATTCCACACCTAGAACAATGTTCTGTGCACAGCATCTCTTTGAGGGGAAGCGCCTGTTCTAATAAATATGTATTCCAATGTCTGGTGTAATGGCCACTTCGCAACATTAAGCCTGTCTGGTGTTGCAGCCAAAGTGAAGCATTGGTCATGGGGACCGGGCGGGTGCTTCTCAAATGCTAGCCTTTGGAGCTCCTGATCTGCTCCTGCGCATTATCAAATACCTTGAGATGCAAATGGATTCATTCAAGTGCTCCAACATGAGCATGCCATTCAATTCCAGGCTAATGTAGCTCTCAAAACGAATACGTGTGCTAGTGTGCAAGATATGTCATGTAGTCAGTCTGTGGATAGACTATGGTTATGGCTTCTATTAAGAATTCCCTTACGAAAAGTGTGGGTTGGGGACCCCTCTGAATTTACTGGTTTATGGTACTGCGAAGATGGTAGGGACTGAGTAGCTTCTCAATGTTACGATACCACGCCCCCACTGCTAGAAGCATGTAATAGTTTGGCGCGAATTAACGTTTTTTTGCGATATTGAAAAAGTGTGAAATGAGTCGGCCCGCTGCCCCATCCTTTTGATGCTGGAAAAGCAAACTGAGCTTTCATTTCTCCATTCTTTACAAATCTGAGAGATGTCTATTCTCTTTGTGACACAGCCCAGGGGGTGAAGGCACCTCAGCAGATATCTCCCCACGGCTTTGCATACAATCTCCCTTTCTCATATTTACCACAGCTGTTTAAACAGCTGCATTGTGGTATGCTTTAGCAAGTGCGCCTTTCTCCCTTCCTTGGGTAAGCTGTGCCACTGACCTAGCCCCTGCTATTTACAGTGCTAAAAATGACACACCCAAGCCTGCAAGCGCTATACAAAATAAGTGATTTCCAATTATTACTCTCTTTCCACTACTGTTTTCTTTTACATTCTTTCTTAGTTGTTTGTTCTAATGTTTTGCTATCCTCGTTTTGTGGCGTGTGTAGGTGTGTGCATGCAGTAGGCATATACGATTTTTCATTGCTGTCTATTCTGCCCAGCATAATTTCTAGGTCGAAATACATGACATTGATGGCGGAAGAATCAGCTACAAGGTGCCATAGTAAAACTGATATTAATTGAAGTCACGAAAACTGACCATCAACCAGTGAGGGGCCTAATGTACGCAAAACATTACATGCAACAGACGCCATGAACCCTCCATAAGTAGCATTTTCTGTAAAGTCATGAATTGACAGGATTCACGAATGATGGTTTGTGAGCCACTTTTTTGAGTTGAGGGTGAGCCACTTTTTTGGGCTGTCCAGGCCTATTTCTTCTTAAAGTCCGACCCTGCTTCCCATCTCTGTGTGTGGAACTATGGATTTCTTATAAATATTTAACATTCTGAACCCTAGAATAACTGTTTGAACATTTGATAACATTTGTCTTAGTATATTAGAGGAGCGACCTCACTACTCACCTATAATAACAAACTGGCATCACTACTCAACTGTCCAAACGTATTCCAAATGCGTTGTGATGGCGCAATGCCTGCAGCCAGAGCGAGCACGCAGCCGATCTCAACAAATCACAGCCATTATTTTAGAAGGTGACATTTACACAAATATGCTTGTGCTACCTATAAACTCAAACCATTAGAGTACAGCTAGGGAGAAATTGCATATAAGGAGGGACACAAAGCTTGTAGGAGTTGTTTGGTTATTTACCCATCCATTGACTGCCCATGGCCATGCTAATCTCTATGCCATTCCCAACCACTCAGATCTTTCTGGAATCTCTTTGAGATACTTTTAGCAAGACTTAACATTAACCTTTGTGCTCGAAGTGCCTGACAGTGTTTTTTCAAAGAAATCTTCTGAGAGTTAATGAGTTCATTGGAGCCGTAAACACACTACTGGTGTAATTGAATGGTTTAACCAGGTCTGCCTTCCCCCACTCCATTTTTATAAGCAGTATACATGTCCTTCAATGAAGTCCCGTTAAAACAAGCACTGGCAAAGCCAGACGCTTTGGCTTGTGTATAATTATTAGACATTTGCCAGATACTACTATTATATAATACCAGCTACCTCCAAGGTATGCCTGGCTGGGCTACACCCCTATGTGACTCAGTGCCCTTCTAAGATGGCCACCCCTCACTCCGTGACCGTCCCTGATTGACCGCGAGCTACTGAAAAACAAGGTGACTCTGGGAGCCGGATGACAAAGCCGGCCCTCTGTAAAGGACCACTTTCAAGGCCTGTCTGGACCTATCTGGATGCTGGCCGATACGGCATGATGTGCCATGCCCACGGTACATAAGGCACCTGCCCTCAATTCGCTTAACAGTACCGTCAACTGTCCCCAATTCAGACTCCTTCCCACCCATCTGCTACTATACCCCATATCGTAAAAGCCTTTGATCCACATTCTTCTGGCCCAGAGACCCCTCCACTAATGCTCACAGCCCCCTGCCTCACCTCCACACGTAACGTGCGCCTCTTGAGCCACGTCGCTAAGATCCTTTACTGCCATATGGCCCACCACCAATAGTCTCAAGGAACTTGCATATCTGCTCCAGAACCTTCACCACCCAACCCACCATGACACAGCAACCCCGACGAAATGAACACCTATGTCCTGACCCTTACAGTTCTCCAAGATATCGTGCAAAAAAGTCACCAATGGAAACATTACAAGAGCCAGTCACAAATCGCCACCTGCCCGCCATAAACTATCCACAAACCCCATCACCCTATCGCTTTCTCAACATATGTAATACTGCGTCACTAATGCCCAACAATGTTTGTACTACAAAGCCCAGTAATGCCTGTATTACAAAGCCCAGCAATGGCTGTATTACAAAGACTAGCAGTGTTTACCTTTCAGAGCCCAGCAATGGCTGTATCACAAGGTCTAGCAGAGTTTCCCTCAGAACACAGCAATGTCTGTATCAGAAAGCTTAGAAGTGTTTGCCTCACATAACGCAGAAATGTTTGTATCACAAAGCCTAGAAGTGTTTGCCTCACAGAACCCATCAATGCCTGTATCACAAAGTCTAGCAGTATTTGCCTTTTAGAGCCCAGCAATGTATGTATTTCAAAGCCCAGCAGTGCTTGCATGTCAAAGCCTGGCTAGGTCTCCCCACTCACCCCCAGCAGATACCAGACATCAGAACCTTCTAATCCTCTTAGCCACAACCTCCGCCCTAATTAATTACGCTCCCCCCCAGTCCATGCCCTAGACATACATGATCTCATAACTGTGCACAACCTTGATGCCCTAGCCATCACAGAAACATGGCTACATGGTCAGCTTCCGGACCGAAACTCTGTCTGCCTGCTTGCTACACCATTTATCGAAGTGACCAACCAAATTCCAGCGGAGGCAGAGTCTCCCTCATTGCCAAAAACAGCCTGCATATTAGACAACTCACAACATCTCTAAATAATAACTGCAACATACTCTCTCTCAAGTGGTCCACCTCCCCCCTCCAACACCATCAATATTCACCTTGACTATAGCCCACCGGGCTCTATCCTTACATTCGAAGAGAGCATACTCCTTATCATGAGCAACAACATCAAACCCTCTCACAAGTGATCCTACGAGGCGACCTCAACCTAGGCCTTAACGACCCCCAAGACTTACCAGCCATATCCTTAGCCAATGCCCTCGCCTCACTTGGATTTAACCAGCGCATCTTTCAACCCACTCACAATAAAGGACGTACACTCGACTGGCTAGCTCACACCAACTGCCATGCCACCATCATAGCCAACTCCCCCTGCTCATGTTCCGACCATCCTGTCACCACCTTCTCACTCCCCCAGGCTCAATATCCAAACCTTCTAGCAGCCCAAATCCCCCCTCCCTGGCCTGTTGCTCATGTAAACTCAATAAAGAGAACCTTGTCCTATTCCTTACTTCCCTCAATCCTGACCTTCTGACTACATCCGACCCTAAACCACCTTGGCCAATGCCATCGACAATATCGCCTCCCTAGTTAAAAAAAACAAAACAAATAAGCACTCCACCACAACTCTTGGTACACCGAAGAGCTCAAAACGATTAGAGTAGAAAACATACTTGCAGAGTCCAACTGGAAAAAAAACCCCTCTGACACATATAAACTCACTTTCTCTCTCCTTAGTGTGAACTACGAAATGCTATCATACAAGCAAAATCATCCACACTCAACACCAGAATTGTCAATGCTAACTCAGACTCAAAAGAGCTCCTCGCCATCTACAAAGAATTGGAATCGCCCACCCCCCAAGCCTCCAACACAATTAAAGACTCTGTCTGGTGCGACAGTATCAAGCAAGCTTTACTATCTAAAAGGCACATGCTAAAGGAGAAGATCCTAGCCAAAAAAGTCCAGCATCTCGCACCAGCCCCCGGACACCCAAACATCCATATCCAACAAAACAGGAGTCCCGATCTTCAGCTTCCAAGAAATTTCACCGAAAGAAACCCTTCACATACTTCAAGGCCACAAACCTTCCAGATGTAAAGGGGATACATGCCCAGCCCCACTGATAAAGGACTGTGCTGAAGTACTAGCACCATTCATCACAGCTTTCATCAACGCCTCCTTCAACACGGGTGTAGTACCCTCCTGCCTTAAAGAAGCTTGGGCCCTTCCCCTTATTTGAAAAAACCTACCCTCAAACCTTCTGCCACAAACAACTACTGGCCTATCACTGCCGTGCCCTTCCTTCTCAAAATCGTACCTGCAAATTCGACACCACCTAGAAACACACCAAATTGTTGGTATGCGACAGTCAGGCTTGCGCCCTGGCCACAGCACCAATTCAGTGCTCCTGGACTTGAAAAATCAAATCGACGAAATCAGAGACCAAGGAAAGCTTGCCCTGCTTCTCCTTCTAGACCTTTCTGCTGCTTTCGATCTGGTCAACCGTAAGACACTATGTGAGCACCTCACCTCCTCTGCATCCTTCTCCAAATAAGCCACCTCCTGGATTGCCTCCTTCCTCGAAGGAAGGGTAATGAAAGTCTTTGCTGAAAACTCTAGCGCCTCACCTTCCTCTATTAGCTATGGAGGTCCCTCAAGGTTTCTGTGTCTCGCCAACACTTTACAACATATTCATGAAGCCCACCTTTGACCACCTTGACTCACTAGGCATAACCTATACCAACTATGCCGAATTCTCCTCCCTATTACTGGTTTTTACCTCAAAGACGCAGCCTCCCTCACTGCCACCTATGCCACCATCCAAACCTGGATGGCAACCCATGGCCTATGTCACATTGATGAGAAAACAGAACTTCTCATCACTGGGCCTCCATCAGCACTAAAACACCTTCACCCACAATATGAAGCCTTCAATATAGATGGCTCTGTAATCCTAGTCTCGCCCTCTGTAAAAATGCTACAAGCCCACCTAGATGCCACTCTCTCCCTAAACAGACAAGTCAATGCTAGCTCCTCTCCCGCTGCCTATTCAACAAAACTGCTCAACACTGCCAGACCCTACTTCAATGTCCTGTTGGCAGGCCAAAACATTTAAAAAACTGTAAGCTATCTAGACAAATGCCCTACACGCCGCACTCAACGGCCCAAGATCTGATCACATATCTGCCGCCTGCAAAGCAGTTCACTCGTTACCTGTCAACAAGAGAAATCTGTTCCAAACCCTCTCCTTCACGCATAAATGCCTCTCCAACTCTGCCCCACCATACCTTGTAAAACAATTCACAAAAGTCCAGTCCGTTAGGCCCACTAGAGTCCCATACCCCCAAAGGCTGGCTCTACCTAAATTCAAACGTGTCAAAGCAGGAGCTTCCAGCTTCCCAGTCCTCGTCGCTAAGCATTGGAATTCCCTCCCACCCACACTAAGAGCTGAAGAATCCTAATGGACTTTCCGCAAAGCCCTAAAACACTACTGCTCACTTAACCTGGATCCTCCTTGTATTCTATGCATGTACGCCATGATGTTAACTACGCTTTGACCTCCCCACGGGCCCCATGTAACTGGACCAGCGCCCTGATGCCTCAGGGCTTGTGCATAATCTACAAATGAATAAGCAAATACATAAATAAATAATACAACTTCTACCTTTGATGACCTGTTAATAACACTACGGTAGTGCCTGGCAAATGTCTTTCCCATGCCTACACAAAAGCCAAATCTGCCGGCATTGCCAATGAATGTTATTAAAGTGCATTCTTAGGTGGATCCCCAGAGCACGCGCGTTATATCCGAAAAAAAAGAAACCTACATGAAATCTGCTAAAGTCAAGTGATTAGTTTAAGATAGATGTTTTGTAAATTCATCCAGGCCCTGATAATCTTTCTCTGGTAGACATTTTATGCCCTGTTGAGGTTAGCACACTCTTTTTTTCTTTGGTGAAATATGAAGTATTAAGAACAACCAACACATCTATTAGCAGTCTTATGTCTGGACTATTGGAACTGTCAAGATCATGCATGCATGTACATCTTAAAATACCTCTCATCACAGTACACCATCTAGAATTCTTCCTCCGCATGCAAGGCAAATTGATAAAGCGCTCATGACAATTGATCTTCTCTAAGCTAATTACGAGTCTCTTTCCATTCTCAATGCAATTTACAGCGCAGAATTTATTGTACCCGAAGAATGAAAAATGATTCTATGAAATGAAAGAGTAAAAAAAAAAAGATCCATGAAAAGCAAAGGCATTAATCACTGGCCTGGCTTGACAATGCTTGTGCTTCCCCTGTCACTCTCCCTGCGGCAATTTACGGATGCCTGTCTCCATTCAGTAACCCTCGCTGCAATTAAAACCAATTTGCTGCTGTATCTAAGCTGGCCAGTTATTGTGTCCCGGGATACCAGGGAAAACATTGCTGAGTCCCGGGGGCAATCCCAAGCAAGCAATGCTTAAGATCAATGCTAGCTGTAATACCAATATTTACAAAGAGGCTGTTATTCTCAGCAGTCAGACCAAACCCAGAGAGAATGTCCTATCCTTGTCCGAAAAGATCAACACACACTGCATGGTGTATGATCGGCGGAAGGTGGTGAATGCATGCATTTAGAAATTGTTTATAGGGATTGCTACCGGACAATAAAGAATGAGTGGTTTGTAGATGCAACATGTGGTCAAAGAATTCACTCACAGTTTGCTAATATTTTAATGACAAATGAAGAAGGGCAATCAGCATTGCAAATAGTATTACTGGAAATTACATTTTCCAATGCATTTCTTCTGTGGGCCTCATTACAAGTTTGCCTGGTATTTCGATGGTAAATTCAAAGAAATACTGCCAAGCAGAATTACTGTCACCACTATTTGATGCTGTGGATTTACTGTGGGATTATAAGTGGTGGTAGGTGATGTAAATCCGTATTTTTTTTAGTCCGTCGGACTCCATGGGGATTTTGGCAGATTTACTGCTTGTGGTAATTCCGCTGAGTCTGCTGGTTTTTGGCAGTAAAGTGAAGGATTTAACTCCAGCTAAAAATCCTCCAGTTTACCACCAATGTTGTAGTACGGTGGTGCGGTAATCATTACCACTGTTTTTTCCCACACCGCCATACTCGTAATGAGGCCACTTGCCAACATTCTTTGTAAATAGTCTCAAAGAGTAGTTCTATCCGGCGGCATCAAAGGCAGAGGCTACATGTTTTTCTTATCCTGTGCCAACTTTAAAAGCAGCATCACAGAAGCAGATAATTTATTTGAGGAACTATTTAGCATCTACTCTGAACTGGCACTCCTTTCCTATGAAGCTCTCCCCCACAGATTACTGCAAAAAAACAGTGTGACAAATAGAAGCATTACTTTGCAGGCTGAATCCCTTGAATCCAACAGCACATTCATACTGGGGGGCTGGGAGGAGCAGCCAATGAGGAGACTTGGAATGGGGTCTTTACCCCATAGGGAAAGACCCCTCTCTGAGCCTCCTCAGAGCGGGAGGCTGACATCTTGCCTCGCCGGAAATCAGGTAAGTGAGCTCCCCATACACGTCCTCTTCGCCCTCCCCACCACACTTTTCCTCATATTTAAGCCCGCCAGCCCTTCCCCACTTACCTTGTGCTGCCTTGTCCCTCGCTGGCGCCGGGAACAGTAGTGTTCCCGGCGCATCTCCGCCTTGCCCATGTCTGCCATGGAAAGGGAAATGGGACTATGTGTAGTCCCTCTTCCCCGTTCCCTGGTGGACATTTTCTTTGTTTCATTTTTTTTAACACTTTTTAATGGCCACCACGGAAAGGGAGAAGGGACTACTATCTGCTTTTTATTGCTCGAGTTGAGAAACGGTTTACACACCATTTCTCAACTCGAGAAAACTACTATTAGTACCCTAGTACAACATGTCAGGGTACTAATAGCAATAGAACCCTCGGGGGGGGGAGGGTATTTCCAATCTGGTAATGCCCAGGGGCCTTACCAGACCAGTAATTCCCCCCTCCTCGGGTATATTGCTTAATTGGCTTTAAGATGCCGTCTGGATGATGTTTAAGCACATTGCGCTCAAGCCAAACTTACAGATTCACTCCTTTTCACTGTTGATGATGTCTCCGTGGCCTGAAGTCATTTAAAGCACACAACTACGACTCTCTTCAATTTCCTACACACCAAGCTTAATCTGCTAGTAATCAAGTCATGTATTCTTTTCGCAGCGACTGTGTAAACTGGCTTCCTCCAGAGCTGAATAATGCCATCATTACCCTGCTACTTAACAAGACTTTCTGCACCTCTTGACAGACGCTTCATTATTTACTCAAGTCAGAGACCAGGCAGCACATTAAATTGGAGGCATTTCTAATAATGATGATGGTTCCATTAACGTTACCACTTCAAGATAATGAGGTGGCCCACACACACAGGTGCCACATTGAAACAAAAGAGTAAATCACGTAGCTGGCTCTGGCCACTTTTTACAATCTTCTGTATCAGGTGTCTTCATATTACTTTAGTTGTTGCTCATTTCGTAACCCTCAGGCTACTCAGAGCAATGTGCTCCATATGTTTGCCCATGGTCTGACTTACCCAACATAGGGCCTCATTACAAGATTGACAGTGCAGGAAAAATGGGCAGGAAAGTGGCGGGAATTCCGCTACTGCTGCATTCCTGCACCGGTGAACTGCAAAATTGGTGGTTAGGTGGATGATTTACCTCCCCCCACATAGCTCGAGGTGAATCCGCTACCTTAGTTCCGATTTTTGGTGGAATTATCGTGGCGGAACTACCACCGGCAGTAGTTCTGGCAAAAACCACACAGAGTCCTATGCACTCCAAAAATGTGGATTTACACTACCATGCCGCCACTTGTAATACCATGGTAAACCCACAGCACCAAGTGGCGATAACAGTAATCGATTTTGGCAGTTGTTCGGCAGACATGCCTCCGAACTACCACCAAACTTGTAATGAAGGCCTTAATGTGGCTGGGAAATATTTCAGATGCTCTGCTTGGTGGGCACAGCATTTCCCGGTCCCTGGGGACCTTCCCCCTCACTCCCTCAACAAAAGACTTAACAGTGGAGTGTGGTGGGAATGGGGAGTCTATTGTTGGAGTGTGTTGGACAGGTGCAGTGGAGAAGAGGATGCATGGATTCCAACCCAAACGCTATCCCACCACAAACTGCAAAGTTTTGGCCTGGTCTAGTCTTCAGTCAGATCAGACCGGTGTCTCACAGAGATAACAGTACATCTATAATCTTTTAGAATGGAGAGGGCAAACAGAGACAGACCAATCTCGCTAACTGCCTTGTCTATGATCGCTTTTCGGGTATTACAACAAAGATCTGGAAGCCTTAGTGCCCTGCTGGTGGTGTGGGAGGTGGTGGCCTGCATTCACAACACATGCACGACATGAAGCACCATGAAGGGCAGAGAGCAGGGGTGGACTGGCCTTAAGGGAACTCTGGAAATTTCCCAGTAGGCCTCTGCACCCTGGACCTCCTTTGTATGGTGACCTATTGTATTTCCAAATGTTCTCATAGGAAAAGAGTTGGGCTTGCTGAAAATGTGTAATATGGGATCACATTGAAAATTATTTCCAGGGCCTCTTTTGGCTCACAGTGCGCCCCGGGCAGAGAGGGCATCAAGCCAGTTTGAGTGCAGATTTTGGCAGTGGTCCATAGTTTCATTAAGAGTACGTTGTTTATTTCTTTTCCAAATCTCTTTTTATTGAAATGTTTGCAACAATCAACAAACTACCACTTAAACATAGTGGTTACAGCCCATAGTCTTATCCCCCCCCCAACCGTGTGGCAAGGTGTATATGTGAGCAGGTACAGTACTCAGATTACAAACATGACAGAAGCTGAGCGGTATTGTATATCTAGATAGGTACAGTGGCATCCGTATAACATTAGGACATCAGCTATTACATGAGGCAATTAAATTCTCTTAATTGAAGTAGAAGAGAAGTCTCCATGGGGGGTCCAGTATATCCTTTCCCAAGTCAAAGGGCCTCATTCGAGATTGGAGGTAGCCATGGCGCTATTAGGGCCATGGCTGCCTCCAATACCGGGTCCGGGTCCGGTCTGGTTGAATGGGGACTTACCGGGTCATTCCGACCCTGGATGGCCCGGTAAGTCCCCATTCAACCAACCATTCCCCATTCCCATTGAGCCCCCACAGAGCTCAATGGGAATGGGGAAGGCGATAATTACGGGCCCGCAAGTAGCAGGCCCGTAATTAGCGCCTTGGTCCCTTAGCGGGACCAGCTAAGGACATGTGGTCAGACCACACGTCCTTTGCGGTTCCCGCTAAGGGACCTCGGAATTGGGCGGTAAGGGTTTACCGGCACCGCTCTCCTTCCGGTGCCCGGTATCCCTTACCGCCCAACTGAGGCCCAAAGTCTTGTCTACAAAGTCTTACTATTCATACAAAGGGGGGACCCCAGATTGAGGAGGTATGATCGAAAGGGGCCCCAATAGTCTGTGGGTCTTGTACCAGGAGGGAGGGTGGAGGAGTAGGATGCTTTACGTCTTTCACAATATCTTCCGCATATTAACCCATTCCATCACAATAGTTGATGAGGCTCTCATCCATGCTTTAACAATTAGGGCCCTACCGACCATGGAGGCCATGGGAAGCATTTTCCTATCCGTCTTAGTGGGAACATCGAACCAAGCCAGAAGCCAGGCCACCAGAGAATCTCGAGGGCATTCAGGCACCATTTAGTCCATGGTAACAAATCCCCCCTCCCAGAAGGACTGCATGTGGACACAGGTCCAGACCCATGTGGATAAAGTCAGCGGGGTCTGCATTACAACATAGACAGGTGGAGTTACTCTCTGTGTAATACTTATGCAGATGTGCCGGCATGAGGTATGACTGATGAAGGAATTTGAATTTTATAAGGCAGAGCCTGGAATTCAGCGAGATCTTTTTTGTCAGTGTGTAAATCACTCACCATTACTTATCATGCAGAGGTGTGTCTAAAACCCTATCCCATCTGGCCTTGAACAACACCTGCGGAGCCGGGCAGAGGGATTTGACCAGTTTGTGTAGGGCAGAGACCGCCCAGTGATGTTTGGAGGGTTGGTTACAAATTGGGCCAATGGGGAGGGTGCGGGCGCTGAGCGGAAATCCTTCCAACGTTCCCGAAGAGCCTCCCACAATCTAAAATAAAGTAGAAGGAAGATGGCATTCCAGGGGCCACAGTCTTTCAAGGTTTCCCACCATATGAATTTGCTTTCATGCACCAGGTCACCCAGGGAGAATATCCCCAATTTCTCAAACTGAGTATTGAAGGTCCGATTGCTGTGAGAGGGATACCGTGTACAGAATATATTGCAAAGTCAGCATGATAATTGTTATCGGTGTCGATCGCTGAGGCAGTGTGGTCCCATGCCCACTTAGTTACCTCCATTGGTTGTGTTTCCCCTCTAGGGGATCGTTTGGGCGTACCCCAGAGTAGGCCTTTCAGATCATGCTGGTGTGCAATGGCCCTTTCGATTTTGGTGTGCAGGAGTTCCAAGTAGGGGTTCCACCACCATATAGCATACTGGATCTGGGTGGTGAGGAAGTATATGTATAGATCGGGATAATCCAGGCCGCTGGAGGCATCAGTAATGATAGAGTGTCTAGCACGCCCCGTGCCACTCCACCCGCTCAAATCAGTCTGTACATCAGCGACCGGACCTGTTTGCAGAACCACAAGGGGGGTACCAGTGAGACATTGTGAAAGATGTAGAGCATCTTATGGACCATCACCATCTTCTGCTGTAATTGTTCCAAGACTGTTAAGTAATTATCCTCAAAGAGCTTGGGGGGGAGGTGGATACCATTACCCCCAAATATCTCATCTCCCGGCACACCAGCGAAGTTCATCACCCACGTCTGCGGAAAGTGCAGCTCGAGTGAGTGGTAGAATCTCTGATTTGGACCAGTTAATGCATAGCCCCGAGAACCCCCCCGAAGATGGACATTTCCTGTACTAGTGGCTGAAGATTTTGTTTTGCATTTTTTATGTACAACAATAAGTCATCTGCGTAGAGAGAGATAATAGATTGACACCCCCCTATGTGTGTGGAATTCCCCTATTGCACAGGCCATGGGTTCAACCGCCATGGCAAAAAGGATAGGGGAAAGGGAGCACCTCTGTCTCGTTTGCCTGGTATGAGATCTTGCTCGAAGTCAACTGATTGGACAATATCGTGGCCTGGGGAGCGGTGTACAGCAATCGGACCCGTTGAATGTAGTGAAGACCTAGTCCAGATCTGCACAGTATTTCAAACAGGAAGGGCCATTCAACAGAGTCGAAGGCCTTCTCTGCATCGACAATGATGGGAACCTCTTCCTTAATGTTATGCATCAAGGTGAATAGACTTCTTAAATTATTTTGGGTGGATCTGCCAGGGATAAATCCAGCTTGATCAGGGAGGACTATGGAGTTCGTATGGAAGAGGAGGCAATCTGCAAGAGGTTTAGCATGGACTTTGTTGTCAGAATTAATAAAGTATAGGGGTCTGTATGATGCACAGTTCTGGGGGTCTTTACCAGGTTTTAATAGAAGTGTAACCACTGCAATCCTGGTGAACTCTGGAAGGAATCATAAACATACTACACAGATGTGGTGCCAGGATATCTGCATACAATTCTGCTGAAAGTCCTTCTTGTCCGGAGCCTTACCACTAGGAAGTTCACAAATCACCATACAGATCTCCTCAATGGAGAGAGGATAATTCATAGGGCCAGCGAGGGAGGGGTCCAGCCAACCCAGGGCAACCCGGTCTGAGTAGGATCTGATGTCTTGAGTGGAGGCGTTAAATTGGGATGACTATAGTCTAGTATAATAGTCATGAAACACTTTATTGATCACACTGGGTTCTCGGATTCGGGTCCACAACCTCCATAATTCCAATGTGTCCTCTATCTTTAGGAATCACCCAAGCAAGGGTACGGCTAGGTCTACCTCCCTCTACATATTTAGTTGCAAGGCTAGGGTCCCCCATGTATTTTCCTTCCCCGAGCGTGGCTTCAGTGTGTTGTAACTGCTTCTCGGAGAGTTGCTCGTCAAACTCGGTGTCGCTACCCCGGGCATGTCTCTGTTCTAGAACTTTGATATCCCCTTCCAAACGAAGAAGCGTAGTCCATAAGGATTTTAGAATGCCTCCCTCCCTGGAGATGCAGCTACCCCTTATAGACAACTTGAAGGTCTACCAGACTGTTCCAATGTCGGGGTCACAGGCTACGTTATTACAGAAGTAATCGGTCTCTGATGTCGCCTCCGAACAGTGCGTCTTCTAGGGCATAGGGCGGAAGCACCAGCAAGGAGGGTGGCGTAGTGAGTCAGGGACTAGGATCACTGCCATTATGGGGGAATGATCAGACAATGTTCTTGAGAATAGTTTAGTGGTCTGTGTTGTGCCAACTAGGGGGATAGTCAGCATGATGTAATCTATCCTAGAGGATGTCCCATGTGCCTCCGAGAAGAAGGAACATTATTTTGTGTTGGGATGTAAGTGTCTCCAGATATCCACTAGCCCAATGATATTGCCATTTTAAAGTCCCCCACTCACACCACTTCATATTTTGAGGATCTACGGACCATGGCAGCACATTTCTGAAAGAACTCAGGGGAGTCTACATTAGGAGCGTACACATGAATAAACAATATTTTAAGCCAAAAACAGTCACCAGCAAGCAAGACATACCTTCCCTCCACATCACATATCTTCTTGTGTAAGCGGAATTGAACTGAATATGTGTGTATATTGCAACGCCCCTTGAATGGGATACAAAGGAAGAGCCATATCGATGGACCCCCAGCCTTTTGCTAAGGCGAGTGAGGTGTCATGTGCCAGGTGCATCTCTTGCAGGCACAGGACATTGATCATCTGTAGTTTTGCATGATTACTCACTAAGCAAAATGTCTTAGCATTGGTGACACCCCTGATATTCCAGGACATTATGTTTAGGGTTTCCTGTTTTAGGGGTTTATTCTTTTTTACTTCCGGGGTGTTTTTTCAGTGTTTTTTAAAATGTTTCAGAATCTGTGTTTATCAGTGTTTTCCTGTTTGCCCACTTCAAAAAATCATGGATAACTATTTTTTTCCAGGGTAAATACACAAATATTCTTTTATTGTTTCATTGCACGCATAAGTAGGGTAATGTCTCTTAGAGCAAGATGTTATGAACACTTTCTGGACAATAAAGATGAGTGTGTTAATCCAGTAACATCTAACATTTCTACAAGTCAAAATTATTGTGGTAAATTATGCAATACTTTTTTATGGACTCTTTGCCCATCCTTTCCCTTTCTTTTCTTCCCATGAAGACTTTGATTTGGGAAAACGAACTTTCCACATTGTACAGACTTCCAGTTGTAGCAGATAAGGCATAGCATGATAAAAGGATTTGTCGGGGAGCACTCAGTTTGGTGGAGATAAGGATTATTTTGACTGTCAAAATAAATAAACTCCAATCAGATAATAAAACTGTTTATAAAGTGCTGCTCACTACAAAATGGGAAGGGAGTCTCCTAAATGTAACCCCTAAGGCTTGATTAGAGCGGGTGACAAGGCCAAAACTGTTTGCCTGGTGTGGGAATATGAGGGGATCCTATAGCAGAATTTTTCAAAGGCCCCTCAGCAGGTCAGGTGATTATTGCTAAGATGTTACATGTTTATACCTTCTTGGAAAACATATGGCTTTTTTCCTATTCCTGCTGCATCATGTGCTGTAAAAAGTGTTGTTATGACTGAGGATGAGCACGGCTCTCTCGCTTCACTCTGTGTGGGAACTTTTGTCCCCATAGCGAAAACCAAAAGCTGGCACCCATGAAAATACGCACAGTAAGTGAGCATATCTTAAAGTGAAATATACAAATGTAGTTCAATTGACCTTCCCCTTAGAAGGAAGTGTGCAAGACAAAAGAGCATTGGACTTTTAAAAAAGTAATGAACAGCAGAAAAATAACCTGAGAGAGGAAATGTTCCAATATAAATAATGGAAAATGATAAAAGGTGCTCACCTTTTAAACCCAGCAATCTGTCGTGAAATATTCCCTGGAAAACAAAATCCCAATTCAAGTGCTTGTTTTCTTGTTGGAAGCGTCTGCACTGGGAACATGATGACCTGGGTAAAATCCTGGTAGCCAAATACATGAGCAAGCTTAACCAACCTAAAAAAAAAACAAGGGGTTAAGTCCGCCTTCAAGTTACGCTGTCCACCCACATATATCCCTTAATTGAGCCATCATTTATAAATCGCTCCTAATTTTAAAACTCTCTTGAAGAAGGAAAGTGCTAAGCAGCAATTAAGGGGCCTGCAGCTTCTGATGGGCTGCTTGGTGCGGGAGATCTAGAGAGACACATGAGGTTGGGATGTAATCGTGACATTGTGGCCTCACACAATCCTCACACATGGAAGCCTCACACGGCTTTCCTTTTAAAGCCGACAGGCAGCTGACACTTTTCAGCTCTCCTCCAGACAGATACACATACACAGAGGGTCTCTGACCACAAACCAAGACACTGAAAAATCCATGTTAAACCATTTTTTGTAAATACAAATATTTGTCAGTGGTCAAGGGCTATTTTGAGGAATTTTAGCCAATTTTAAGACGTGAATCGGCAATCATAAAAATGGCTGCAATTTGTCTCCAATTCCTCAAAATAGCTCTGACCACATATGAATAAATTTCTTTTTACAAATAAAATGATGTAACATTGAATGTACAGTGTTTTTGAATAAGGTCAGGGGACATGATGGGAAGCAAGGGGAGGAAGCAAACAAGCATGCATGGGAGACGTAGGGACCTTTACCTATTGTGTGGTAATACTCCTCTCCAGCCACCCCGTCAACTCCAAACTTCATCCCATCCCTGCTCCTACTGAGGCACCAGTGGGAAAGGGAAAACAGTGTTTTTCAGTTTAAGCCTAGGGGGCACCTTAACTTCCGAGGGTGTTTTTCCAGTGTTTATCGGATTTCACTGAAAACAGGAATCCCTAATTATATTTAAGGATTCACCCATCATCATCTAGCATTTGGGTGTACATCATTAAAGTGTGCTGGGACATACAGCTCAGCACGCCATTCCTGTATATTTCCATGAGACTCTCACTTCTGACCGAGTAAAATAGCAATAGTGTACCTAGTTTGAATGAGCACCTTGTACAGAACTCAAAACTCCCCACCACCACCCACCCATACCGGAAACAGCAACACACCAGCTCCTGTCCCACACCAATTAACCCAAACAACATAAAACTATGAACGCAGTGACTGCGTTGATGGGGTTCTGAGCGCGGCTGAGTAGCTCATGTGACCAGCAACCATAACACAATGTCGTACTATTGCGGTACACCAAATTGTTCTTAGGTTGAGAGGTGTTATTAGATGTCAGGTCTCTGTAGGTAACATAGAGGGGAAAAAAAACAATAACTATCGGCCCACTAAGCAGGAGACAAAACGCAGAGGGCGGTAACCAATATAATCACAAATTAGCTGTGCAAGGAGAAACCTGGTTCAGCCATCCTGGGGTGTCTGGGCATTGAGCAAGTCAGGCAGTTCAGAGACTAATCTATTCGCTGCTGCTGGGTTTGTGAAACACCAGGGTTTGCCATTGTGAAGGATTCAAAGTTTAGCAGGGAACATCATAGCATATCGCAAGTTTTTCTGTCTGAGTTTGTTTTTAAAATCTCAAAACAATTTCTGCTGTTCCTGCACTTGTGGGCTGAAGTCAGGAAATAATCTGATGATTAATGAGCCAAATCAAAGTTCACCCTTGTCCCTGGCTGACTTGAGGGGGAGATCTCTGTCCCTATAATTAAGGATCCTGGAGATGATCGGCAGGTCCTGGGTGCCAGGGGTTGGTTTAGGGGTGAGGGAGAGATGGGCCATTTCGATCAAAAACATGTTGGACAGCGGGGGCTGGTCGAGTATATCTGTGAGGAGGGTTTCAACAACTCTCTCCATGTTGTCTATCTTTGTAGACTCAGGAACCCCTATGATGCAGACATTGTTCCTACGTGACCTCCCCTCAAGATCATTGTTTTTGGCTTATACACGTCTCGCTGACTGTTGTAGTGCAGTCACTTCCCTTTGCAGAGATGACAATCTGTCCTCGTTGTCACTGATACGTTGTTCGGCTTCAGTCCTGCGGCCACACAATTTGTCAATTTGGATAGCAGAGGTATCCACCTTGCATGCGAGTGTCTATTTCAGAGCCCAAACTGTCTGTGCTGTTTTTTGGGTGAGGAGAGTTTGATTCAAAGTGGAGTCATCTATGGTGCTGGATGAGGAGGCACTGGCAGAGGGGAAGGAGGCCTGGTCCTGGTGTGCAAATTGATCCATCTTTGCCTGCCTTTTGTTGTTTCCCATTGTGTAACCCGGTGCCCTCCCAGGTGAAGCATTGTTGGAGGAGAAGTTGTCCCTATTGGGGACTCGCTGCAGGTGGCCAGATGATGCCAGACGGCCGCATCCAGATATCATGCCGGGCACTCCTCACGTGAAACTGGTCCAGAAGAAGGGGGAACTACAGGTGCACAGGGGTCATTACAAGAGTGGAACCTCTGTTTGAGGAGGTAGGCGAGGTCCAGCAAGCCAAGGATGTGGTGCCACTGAAGAGGCAATTGCAGTCAGGGGGTGTGAGGACCACTGCATACTCCGCAACTGTGTCAGCAGGGATCGTTCCCCCCAAGAGTGAGGGGACTGCCCCTCAGGGCACTGTGCCGCAGGCTGCAGCTGCACCCGTGGGAGACTGGGGGATTGGGCCAGAGGAGCCATTTCCCTGTTTGAAGCTGGTAGCAAGGATGCAGTGTGGGCCCAGCGGGTGCCTCAGAGTGGGTGGAGTGACGGGAAGTGAAGGATACGGGCCCTCAGGTGCAGCTTTTTCACCCAGGGGGGTATCCCCCCAGGTAATCCCTTGGCATATCATGAGGAGCCGCTTATGTTCCCCAGGCCCCAACACCACAGGCCATCACTGCACCCCCAACCCGGGGGTGCAGAGCAGGAGACAAGTATTCAAGGAGGGGGCAGGCAAGAGGCCTAGACGTGGGTCAGATCTGCTATAGAGAGCTGTGCCACCAGCCCCCCACGGCTGTGTGGGAGGAGCTGCTTTGAGGGCTACTTAGAAGGGTGGCAGGGCAGAAATGTGGCAGGCAGGGGCCGGAGGAGGCACTTACTGCTCCCGGGGAGGGGGCAAGGTGCAGACTGGCCTCTCTGCCGGCAGCGGGTCATGGGTATTGCAGTGAGGTTTGCCATCAGAGACGTCCCTCCAGTGCCACTGCCGGGTCCGGCACTCAACCCCAAGGAGGTGGGGCGGCCCTGATATTGGCACCTTGGACAGGTGATGGTCACTTGAGGAGTGTAGAGGGGATCAATCGGGGCAGCGTCAGAGCAGAGAGAGGCAAAGGGTGATTGGACACTATTGTGGCCACGATAGTGAGGATTCTTTAGGAGAGTTACGGCTGCTGTGTCTGGGCTCTTACAGGCTGCAGTCATCTTATAGCCGTGCAACAGCGCTCCCTGAGTATGTTGTTTATAAGTACTTATTATCTCCGCCCTCCACCTTCCTTAATTCATCAAGTGCCTTCCTAAAAGCTCGGGGTGTTAGTGACTTGGAGTTGCATTCCTGAAGGCATAGTAAAGGTCAGCTGCAAATTTGCATTTCACAAACCGACAACGGCGAGCATGGGTCACAGAGGCGTGAGCAATGGTTTCAAAAGAACAACCATACTGTGAGCTGTGAAGCTTCATGATTAGAGGTGGTGAGGTGGGGCCTAAAGCTAAAGGACTTGACACCTCCCCCATACGTGATATAGCACACGACTGCCCACTGAAACTAAACAGCTCAGTTTCACGCTGCCCATAAACTCTTCAGTGGTAGCGAATGTTCCTTTTAATTAAGACACAGATTTTCTGCTAACAGTTTTTTTTTCCTTTTTGGCCTAGCGGCTGGAACTAGCTCCCAATATGTTGTCATGTATTTTATTGATCAGCGTTACTTTATACTTGGACTGCTAGCTGGGAATTGTCCTTGGTTAATAAGTGCAAGATTATGAATGGAAGTGAACTGTGCTCCTTGAAAGTTGTTTTTCTTCGGGATCAGATTTCAGCCAATGAGCATTGCAGCCTTTTTCTGCCAGCATCTTGCACTTCTGTCTACTCGATGCTAGCTCCAAGCATGTTGCTTTTAGATGTGCTGCTGTTAATATATAGACACCCCACACCAGTGGCTGGCGGAGATAATACTGTGGAAAAATATCTTCATGCAGTCATTAAAAAAAAATAATTAGGTGTGTCAAGCAGATTTTTAATTATAGCTTGTTTGATTGATCTGCATCAGCAGAAAGTTGATTGAGCTTTCTTTAATGTGTTTACTTCTATCAACTGGTTAGATATCAAATTATTTGTTGTTATTATAAAGACAAAAAGGAGTGCACACACAGTCTTGAAAGAGGAGGAGGTGATAAAAGATGTATGAGACCACACAGTTTGTACTGTTGAGTTGAAGCCAATGGAGATTTAGAAAGACACATCCATACTGTTGAGTTTTGCCTGGAAGCCTCATCTATAAGGACCTCACCACTGGGTAGGGATAATGTAGCTAATCTTCACCATAAAGTAACAAACAAGTCATCCCCTCATGTCCTGTGTCTTATATGTCCCCCACCATTGTAAAAGGCTCCACGAGTTTATGGTTAAAAGTATTGATTGGTCGTGATGTACCCTGCGCCAATCACTGATACGTGTAGCTATTTCATCGTAATATGTTATGTTATGTTAAGTTATGTTACTTGGCATTTATACAGTGCTCTATATATCATGGGTATGATCTCAAAGCGCTGGTAGGTTGAACGCCCTAGCGAACCGTAGTTCTGGTCAGTAGAGAGAGGTACAGTCGTAGGGTGCGTGGGCGCACCAGATATGTGTGCAGCTGATGTAACTGCCAGATGGTAGCTGCATTCTAGCGATAGGTGTGGTGCTGAAGATATCAGTTGATGTGTGCCGTCTGGCGGGCAGACACCCAGACTGGGCTCTTGGCTGCGCTAGGCCTGAAGGACGCATATGTGAGCAACAAGGCAGGAATGTGCTCGGCAAGCTGCGTTTTATTAGGGTGATGAGGTGTTCATGGGGTCATATTCGTATGTGAACAGCTAGGCTGAAGTAATCAGGGGTATAGCTGTCTTCTAGGTGTATGATGGTGTATAGTAGAGAGTAAGCATGGTGATGTGATATGATGGTTATCTTTAAAGCGCCCAAAATCAGGCACGTGAACAGGATGGCAGGGAACACAGCGACACACAGAAACATAGAGACAGGGGGCTGGGCTTACAGCGACAGGAGGGGGGTGCAGATATATAGGAAAAAAGCAGGGTACACAGTGATACACGCGGGCATGTTAACATTTACATTTGCATTTCTATCAAGATGTGATTCAGGATAATGTTCGTAACTCCACCCAGGTTTGGGACATGCCAACATTTGCAATTCTATCTCAAATCGACTCAGGCTAACGTTTGCGATTTCATCTAAGTTAGAGCACCTGCTTCCATCCACAAGTCCATCAAGTGTGGGGCATGCGAACATTGCATTCCTGTCTAGAAGCGACTCAGGCTAATGTTTGCAGTTTTATCTAGGTGTGACGCATGCTGATATTCACAATTCCATCCATGTGTGGCGCATGATAACATTCACAATTCCATCAAAGAGTGGGACATGCTATCATTCACAATTCAGTCCAAGTGTGACACATGCTACACTTCACAATTCCATCTAGGTATGGGGCATGCTACCATTCAACAATTCCATCTTCACTCACAGCTCAATCCAGGTGTGGCACTCGCCGACATTCACAATCCTATCTAGATGCAACGCAGGCTACTATTCACAATGTTGTCTAAGTGTGGGGCATGCTCCCTTCACAACTCTATCTAAGTGTGGGACATGCTACCATTCACAATTCCATCTAAGTGTGGGACATGTAACCATTCATAATTCTAAGTGTGGCACATACTAGCATTACAGTTCCATCTAAGTGTGGGACACACTGAAAATTGTGTTCTATCTAGATGCGACTCAGGCTAGTGGTCACAATTTCATCTAAGTGTGGGACATGCTACCATTCGAAATTCAATCTAAGTGTGGCACTTGCTGACATTCATAATCCTATCTAGATGCAATGCAGACTACTATTCACAATTCCATCTAAGTGCGGGACATGCGCCATTCACAATTCTATCTAAGTGTGGGACATGCTACTGTGCACAACTCAGTCCAAGTGTGGCACTTACTAACATTACAGTTCCATCTAAGTGTGGGACACGCTGACAATTGTATTCTATCTAGATGTGACTCAGGCTAGTGGTCACAAATTCATCTAAGTGTGGGACATGCAACTATTCACAATTCAATCTAGGTGCGACGCAAGCTAATGTTTACAATTCTAACAAAATGTGGCACTCGCTATTATGTACACCTGCGTAGGTTCTGGTGTAGGCTGATGTTCACAGTTCTCTCTAGATGTTGGACTGCTTAAAATTCACAATCCTATCTAGGTGTGATGCAGGCTAATGTTCACAATTATGAGTTAAGGTAATGTTGAGTGGCATCATCTTCCGGAGTAGAGTAATTGCTCTACTCCCCACCCATCTCAGACTTACCTTTTTTTTTGCTTGCTGCTGGTTGACGGCTGGTCGCTGGCTTCACTGGCTTCCCCTGCGGACACCTGCTGACACTTCCTGGAGCCGCTTCTGTAGGAGCTGCCCTTTGCCTTGGGGCCCTTAGCCGCAGGAGCAGCCGGGCAGAGGGATGCCCTGGGAGGGTCAGTTATGACCAGGTGAGTGAGCCAATCAGAGGGTGAGGCGGGGCAGGAGGTGGGCACGCAGACCAGGAAGGGTGCCAGGGACGATGCACATGGTACGCGGGGCCAGCTGGGGGCACTTATCTAAAACAAAACCTGGGCAAAATGGGGTTGTGGGGGCACAACTACTCTCACTTGCTTCACCAATGTAAAAGGGAAGCAGGTGCCTCTGAGTGGGTCACTAGACTCGATGCACCAGGAGAATACAGCCAATCAAAGGGTGGGTGCGGGACGGGAGGAGGCTACATACACCAACATAGAAGCCACTCTAGGCACTCTATGCTGGCCTGGTTACATCAGGGGTGTTTTCTACTAGTTTGACAATGACCAGATTTAGTTCTGGGGATCACAGCCAAATAATGCGTATCTTCCCTTCTCGGGTGGAAGAATCCGTTGTCCATTTTATGTGTTCTGTCTATTGTACAAAAAACCCAGAATGAACATTTTAAAACCCTTCTATTTGCACAATCCCAGTCAGCACTAGTTCATGTTCTTTGCATGCCAAACTAAACGTGTTCAATCAAAGAACATGTATAAATGTGGCATTTTCTTAGGAGCAAACGTTTAGTTGATTCATCAGTTTTGGTTTATGTTTTGGAATGCTTGTTTTTCTGATACATTCACAGTATGTTTAAATGTTTATCTTTATCTTTTACTTTCATGGACGTTTCTGAATTCTGAGAGACAGCTTATCAGTCAATCACTCAGGTTAGTGTTTGCAGTCTGCTGTTCATTTATATATCTTTACTTCTGCTGTGGTGCTCTGAATAGAAGAAAGCATGGAATATGTGTGCATATCTGTGGTGCTGCTTTTAATGCAAGACAGCATGTGATTGTGCTGTTTCATTGCTGGTGAGGTATGGAAAGACGAAATCATATGATTTGACTGCACGTTTGATGTTGGGCTATGATAGGGGGAAAGCATATGATATGGCTGCACCACTTTTGTGGTGCCATATAAAGGAAGAACGCATGTGATGTGGCTGCACCACGGTTGTGGTGCCATGAAAGGAAGAAAGCATGCACTATTGCTTCAATGCAGCTGTGGGTCTTTGAACGGGAGAGAGCAGGTGATGTGGCTGCACCTCTGGTGTGTGTCTATGAAAGGAAGATACATGTAAAGGACCGTATGTCTGTTGTGTTGCTATGAACGGGAGAGAGCAGGTGATGTGGCTGCACCTCTGGTGTGGCTCTATTAATGGAAGATACATGTAAAGGACTGTATCTCTGTTGTGGTGCTATGAACGGAAGAGAGCATGAGATGTGGCTGCACCTCTGGTGTGGTGCTATGGACGGAAGAGAGCAGGTGATGTGGCTGCACCTCTGGTGTGGTGCTATCAACGGAAGAGAGCAGGTGATGTGGCTGCACCTCTGGTGTGGGTCTATAAATGGAAGATACATGTAAAGGACTGTATCTCTGTTGTGGTGCTATGAACGGGAGACAGCAGGTGATGTGGCTGCACCTCTTGGGTGGTGCTATGAATGGAAGAGAGCAGGCGATATGGCTACACCTCTGGTGCGGGTCTATGAATTGAAGATACAAGTAAAGGACTATATCTCTGTTGTGGTGCTATGAACGGGAGAAAGCAGGTGATGTGGCTGCACCTCTGGTGTGGTCCTGTGAACGGAAGAGAGCAGGCGATGTGGCTGCACCTCTGGTTTGCTATGAACAGAAGATAGCAGGCAATGTGGCTGCAACTCTGGTGTGGTGCTACGTATGGAAGAGAGCAGGTGATGTGGCTGAATCTCTAGTGTGGGTCTATGAGTGGAAGATATATGTAAATTAATGTATCTCTGTTGTGGTGCTATGAACGGGAGAGAGCAGGCGATATGGCTGCACCTCTAGTGTGGTGCTGTGAATGGAAGAGAGCAGTCGATGTTGCTGTACCTCTGGTGTGGTGCTATGAACGGAAGAGAGCATGTTATGTGGCTGTATCTCTGGTGTGGGTCTATGAATGGAAGATACATGTGAAGCACTGTATCTCTGTTGTGGTGCTATGTATTAGGACAGGTTTTTTTTATTCCACCCAGAGCTTTATAAAACTATACCTTAGGCAAGACAGAAACTCCAACTCTTAGCATAAGGATGTGCGGCCTGAGATAATGGTAGCAATGACAGAGCAGCCAGGCTTATCTTAGGAGTGAAAGAGGGATGTAGATAGGTACAAAGAAATTGCAGCATACATATGGTCCAAAGAAACACCAATACATTGATGTATTGTTAAAATAATGGTGTATTTTTTATACACATAGGCAAAGATAAATCTTTGGAAAAGTAAGTACTATATTATAACTCATAAACACAATCATAAAAACAAACACAATACTTATGGTATGCAAAACAAAGTAGAACCTTATTTAGAATAGCAAAATGCAGTTCAAGGTGAGTAAAACCTAATGATAAACATTTAGAATGGCAGAATGCTATTCATGGGGAGTAAAACCATATTGGTAGACTTTTGGAAAGACTCAAGGTAATTCAAGGAAGGCAGACAATAATGGTAATAACCTACATTAGCACCCGGGCCGTGGGAGCCAGCAAATCAGGTGGCAAGGAACATGGGCTTGAAACGCCGGTGTAAGTCTGCGTTCCAAGCCACCTGGCAGCCGGCTCCCCTACCGCCATCTTCCTCCACCCCATCCCCTTTTTTGTTATTTTTAATCCTCCCCACCCTGACTTACCTTATTGGGTCGGCAGCGGCACTCGCCACCCCAGCCACACCTTCCTCTCTGTGCAGACCATCTGCAATGGAAAGGAAAGAGGGGCTCCTTACTGAGCCCTGCCTTCCCTTTTCATGGCGGCCATGTACGTAAAGGATTTTCCTTTCTACAACGGGTTTCTGCGCCCGACCCGTTGTAGCAAGGAACATCTTTTTTTTGTTAGCACCCAGGGTTGCCGCTGTGGTAACCCGGGGCGCTAATGGTGTTAACACCGGATACGGCCCACTGGATCATGTGTTAACCCCACAGTGTTATTCACTTACTGGAATACTACATTTATACCAACACAGTTACAAGTACACACCTTGCAACATATTCACAATGGATACAGTTACAACCAGATTACTTTTCAGAACACAGTTCTAAGGTAAGTAAATATACTTTTCAGAGGGGCAGTCAGCTACTCCTGGATAAATAAGAACTCAGTAAGACTGTTTTAGAATGGCATAAAGTAATTCAAGATAAGCACAATCCAAAGTTACAATTTTAGAATGGCAGCAGCTCTTCAAGATGAGTAAAACCCCATTGGTCATAAACTCTAACACTATTTCTTTTACAGGAATAGTCAGTTATACCAATGATACTTTTCAGAAGAATGGAGCACAATTCTAAGGTCAGAAAAGAACTGTATATACTTTTCAGAGGGGCAGAATGCAACTCTAGGATAGTGAGACTCTGTAAGACTGCTTTAGAAATGCATTAAGCAGTTCAGCGTAAGCAAAACCCAATGGTAAACTTTTAGAATGGCAGCAGCTATTCAAGGTGAGTGAAAACTGTTGGTAGACCTGTACACTATTCAGTTTCAGGAATAATAAAGACATTCCAACTCAATTACTTTCTAGAAGAGTGAAACACAATTCAAAGGCATGTAAAGAATGTTTTATACTTTTCAGAGGGGTAACAAACAACTGAAAGGTAAGTAAGAACTTAGTAACACGTGTGTAACTTATTCTATTTCAGAGATACAGTTGTAACACTAACACCTTACACGTGTTATGTTTTCAAGACAGAGACCTTATCTTTTAAAGCCATTCCCTATTGTAGGGCATGAGTGACATCAGAGGCAGAAGAGGGACCCTTGTGGTCTAGGAACCAACAGTAGGCAGGTCAGGATAGGGTTCAGAGGCAGGAAAGTCAGAGTTCCAGAGGATATCTTGTTGAACAAATAAGTACCCTATTTAGAGTTAGTAGAATGTGTTCAGGGACTTGGTAGAAGGCTCCCTAGATGTGTTCTAGTATTAGGCCTGGACTAACTAAATGGGGGTGAACTCCCAAACACACAAATCTCCCACTCGCCCACACAGTATCGACACAAGACTTTAGGTAAGTACTACCCAAGCCACACAGTACCTCAGCAGTGAAGAAGAAGAGCTTGTAGATGGATGCCTTCATGATGCAGCGACAAAGGACCCAGTATCTGGATTCTTGGTCGTGGTGATGAAAAAGCAGACACTGGATGGAAACTTGCAGCAGCTGTCGACAGAAAAGGCTCCTAACAAACAAATCTTTGGTGCTTCTTGTGGCTCTATGGAATTGGTGTCCTTTTACAGGTACCAGATGAAGGACGGTTGTCACTGGTTGGATTTGCCTCGCTAATCTGGTCCTGCACTGAGGTGAGGGTACTTCAAGGATTCAAATAGAGTCTCAGGAGGTCCAGCAAGAGTCCACCAAAGTTTCGGCAAGAATTGGACTTTGAACAACGGTGCACAGCACTCAGGCTGGAGGTCCCATGGTAAAGGTGGTTTGCTGTCCAGGAAGGTCACAGCGCATCATCCGATTTCTCATTTTGCAGGTCGTCTCAAGACTAGTGAGGCTCACAAACTTCTAGGTAGGGATCACCATCTTCGGGATCCCCATGTCGTATGGAAGGAAGAGTCAGTATAGACTTCGGTTACACAGCAGGCATCTCCGGTCACTAGAATCAGTTACAGCTATCTTTTCTTCATCTTCCTCTTCAGATTCAGCTCCAGAGGTCGACTTGTCTTCAGTTACAAGAATCTGACATTTATACAGGAACCCACACACAACTTCTGCAAACTTCCCCTGCAGTTTACAGAAAGCGGTGGGTGGCCATTCAATCAGAACAGCCAAACCCCCATTGGGAACTAGTTTCACTCAGGCACACCAGAAGACAAAGGACTGCAGAGTTTCAAACTCCTCCATCAGTTACAGCCTTCACACACACTCTGGAGGCTCAGCGGGAAACACAAAGGGTTCCCACCGAACGCAACACTTCAACCAGGACCTCCCCCATCTAGGACAGCAGAAGAAGACCCAAGAAAGGACAAGCATGCTACAAATGGTGAAAAAAGATAGAAGCCACCATTTTCGCAGAATGATAACCTTCTCTGCTTTACAACGACTGATTTGACAGCCTGTGTGTAATATTAACACAAAAGTCATTAAAGTATGCCCACTGACACCAGTCATAAGAATTAGCTTATCAGAGTAACATAAATATTACTAGGTCAGTGAGAAAGGGAATAACATGTATCTCACTAGGACTCCACATAAGGTCAGGTGTGCCGGTGTAACATTCAAATTGTAAAGGGGATGGAATGCCTCTCTACCCTTGGGAACAGTAGTTCACCCAAGGTAAATCAAGAGAAAATACAAAGGGAAGCCCAAAAGGCAGCCCAGAAATACTGCACATAAGGTGCTGTGTGCTGCAATGATGCCTAAAAAGCCATATGAAAGGATATATCCAAAAATACATGATGGAGAGACATAAAAAGGTTCCCCATAACAAGGGTGGGTCTATGGATGAAATAACGCATGCGATTTTGCTTCAGCTTTTCTGTGGGTTTATGAATGGAAGAGAGCATGTAATAGGACTGTATCTCTTTTGTGGTGCATTGAAAGGAAGAAAGCATGTGACATGGCTTTACCTCTGCGGTGGGTCTATGGATGAAACAAAGAATGTGATGTGGCTGTACCTCAGGTGTGCTGCTATGAAAGGAAGAAAGCATATGATATGACTACACCTCTGCTGTGGGTCGATGAATGGAAGAAGACATGTGTGTGATATGACTGCAGTTCTATGGATGAAAGGAAACATGTGGTGCTGCTGTACCTCTGGTGTGGGTTTGGTTTCATTGCTTAAATGCTGCTAACGAGCCGAATGTCCAAGGTTGGAAGAGAGTGCCAACCAATCATGGGGGCCTATGTAATCGCGGACTATACATTGTTGCAGAAGCCTATCCGCTGCTATTGTTGTGCTGTTATCAGTATTTTACTTATGCCTACCAGACAAAGGGCAGCCAATGATGATACTAACACATATGAACTATAGGTATATATGTTCCTTTAACCAATCCCTCCGCCCAATAGGTTTTTACTGTTTGCCACGTAGGATGCCATCATAACTGACATACATCGAGGTATAAAGCCTTTTGCGTAATTGAAATGCATTGAGAGGAGCTACAATCTGTTTGTCCGCCAGGTTTCCCTACTTTATTCAACTGATAATAAAGTAGTATTTTGCCATATTCTTTGAGTCTGTCCAGTTATTTGTGCCTGAGACAATTTATTTGGTAATCCCATTCTGCACTTGGAACGCTCCAGTTGCTATTGCACATCTCCATGGGAAATGTGTGATGATCATCCATGTGAAGGTCTTCCATCAGCTGCAAATGGACACCCAGACAGTTTGGTATCACCTACAATGTTTTGGTTGGTTTCTGATTTTTTTATTTTTCGTACAGCTCTTCCCAGGATCTGGATTACACAAGAGTCTTATTCAACACCACACAGTGATGTGTATTTCTACCCCAAGCTCAAATAATTAAGCTACGGCTAGTCTGAGATCCACCTAGCTCACAGTTGACATTCTCTCCTAGGCAGGCTAAAGTTAAAGTGGGATTGGTCTAGAAGTCAATGAAATACAAACATGAGTTTTGAATTCAGATGGAGAAATTCATGGGACATGTAACTTCGACCATCTATATCTGTATTTTGTTTATGCTATGTATCTCCCTTTTTTTGCAGTCAAAATGGGACTCCTATGCCTAAACCCTACAAACGTGCATAACATTCTTGCCAGCTCATGAAGCATGCATGGATATTTTGGATTTTGCAGCTGCGGTTCTGGCATGTAGGATCACATTTTGATGCCATAAAAGGCAGAAGCAAAATGCAACAATTTCGCTCTGCTGGTGCTAGTGCTTTCTTATGCTCAGATATATCCCATACCCATATTGTATCATCTGCTAAGACATTGGTCTCTGGAATTGTTCTGCTTCCACCGATGGAACCACCATGTACACCTAGCTACCTAACCATGGGCACCTCCATTGAGATCTGCATACATCTGCTTGTTGGCTACATGCATTTCTGAACCAGTGAGCTCACACAATGTCTGCACTTGGGCCTACACACTCAGCACATACACATGGTCCCACGCCTCTCACATGTGTAGGCCCATGTACCACCTGCATGTGTGCGGGTCCACAAACCTTGTGGGTGTATGGGGATATGCTATTACAAAAAAGCAACCACGTCAAGCTAAAGACACCCCTACGATGAGGTGCCATTGACATAACAAAAACATTTTGCTGAATTTTCATGTGTTTATTGATTGTCATATGCATATAAAAAGATGTTGATATTCAAAACCTGGTATACACAAAATATGACACATATAATGCACAATTAGACATTTTGTGATAGAAAGGATATGCACCTAAAATGTGTATGGAGATATGCACCTACAACTAATGTGTGGATCCAAGCACCTTGCATGCATGCGAGTGCATGCACTTCTTTGGATATGGGTCCATAGGCCTCTGCAAGCCTTGTTCCACACACACCCACGAGGTGCTGGTGAGGCCATATGTACCTTTGTGTGTGTGTGTGGGCCAATGTGCACCCAATGCTTGCCACTGTCTATATACTTCTAAATGCACGAGGAACCATGTGCAACCTTCTTGTATGCAGGCCTGCGCACTTCATTGTGCAGGACCAAGTGCACCGCACACACAGGACCAAGCAAAGCTCTGTATCTGCAGGACCACCTACCTCTGCACGAAGGTGTAAATGTTCAAGCTCACAAACCTTCTTGAACTACCACACATCAGTGTGAGTTCATGTTCTTCTGGGCATGCTCTCATAGCCCTGTAAATCCTCTCTCTCTATCTCTCTCTCTCACACACAAACACATGCTCACACAGAAACACACACAAATACAAATACAAATACACATACACACACCTCCATCAAGTGAGACAGATCAGATAGACATGTATTTTTGAATTATATTGTTTACTGTGTAATTCAGTGACACAATGTGGCCATGCGTGTACTTTTAGGCAGGCTGCAACATCATCTGAACAATGTCCAGCTTCTAGTCCTGAATCTAATCGTGTTGCTTTGTAACATGTGTTGCAAACATGGTAAAGGTTCACTCTAAAATGGTTTCTCACAGGAGTCACTTTTTGGGGTTAGTTTACATTTTTACTTATAGTCTATTACTATTACCCAAGGTCGCACATGCACACAAGCCCACTAACAAAAAAACAGTATCTATAATGTATCCCAATAAGCAGACTATGCGGCCACACTGACAGCATATCCCTGAAGTGGCCACCACGAGTAACACTATGGCAGCACATGATATAACACCTGTGACACTCACCAAAGAGGACTGAGTGAACTCCGTTACATCCTTGGAAACCACAGTGAGAGGCAACTTGCAGAACTTAAAACATAAGCTCTCAAGGAGAATGAAAGGTGCAGAAATTAGAGGCAGGGTTAGGTAAGAGAGTACATGTAAATGAGACTTCCATTACTGGACTAGTTATCAGCATCGTCACTGTTGAACAGACCGTATCGCTTTTGGAGAAGAAAGAAATGTTCTTCCTCAAACATGTTGATATGTTGAGAAACAATATAGAAGGAAAAATGACAGGATAAAATTCCCAAAATAAGGAGTGAACAACATTGATGTGGTAAAAAGTCTAGGGCACTAGAGTAGGTATGCCAACAGCAGGAGGGGATATCCCACCGATAAAATATCTTAGTAAAGATATACTATTACAAGCAGAAGGAGCAGATAATCCCTACAGTCCAAACAAAAGTGCCAGTCAAGACTGGGCACTGGGCTCTTTAGGTCTATCAGGATGTTTCCTGTTTAATCCTAGAGAAGAGGAAGGAAATGGAAGGATGCTCCTCGACCAGTTCATTTTGAAAAGGAGACTTGTCACGGTCCATAGGAAACAGATGAGGGAGCAGCAAAGTGGAACCAGATAAAAAAGGCCAAGGAAAATAAATGATCACACTGAGCTGGAACGTGACTGCAGACAAGCCTGCATGTAGACCATTCCATACAACACATCATTCGCATTTCTTCATTAGAGGGGCTCTCACAATGTTGGCAAAAAGGGAAAATAATACTATTAATACATATCTGTGTTTTGCAGTTGATAAGTGTGTGTGTATTCACAGGATTGTTTGTTTGTTTGAAGGAGCCAAGGGCCAAAGCCCTGAGAGGTACTCTTGTAAGGTGGCTACTGATTATGCAATCTGGATTCAGGTTGAATATTACTTGGTATTTGTTTCTACTGTAACTGCTGGGACTCTGCTGTGTATTTTGTGTCACATTAATGATGGTAGTAATGATAGAGTTGCTTGATGCAGGGGACAGTACAGACACAACCACCTATGGGTTCACTTCCTATTGCAGAATGAAGGATTATTGGTTAAGGAGAATTATGGAAAAGAAAATTCAGAGACGGAAATTTAAAAAAAAGATTCTCAAAAAAATACACCACCAGCAGATGTAGGTTGGGCCACAGGATGTGTTTGTCTAGGGGGATTTGGTCTCCGTAGTTAAAGAAAATATTCACCCATGATAATGGACAAGCTCACAACATTTAACCTTCAGGGTCTTCTCCCCTACACCGAAAAAATATGGCACAAAAGAACCATATTTCTAGTACCTCCATATCAGCTGCCTAGGTAGAATTAGTAGAATTTTAGTCAGACAGTGGTATAAAAAATATAGAGTTCTTTCCTTGAAGAATAATATGCTCCTATATCTGTGTCTCCTTACGTCTAAAAGGAGAACTTTATTATTATGTCCCCACAATGGGCTCAAGCATATTTACTTGATCCAATCTCAGCAAATAGTCTAAGCTTCAAGAAGATCACAATATCATGCCACTCCTGCAGTAGTGCTTAAGAAAAGATCTGCGAGATAGGACTTTAATATCTTGTTGGAAGGCGGCTCAATAGATTGACAGACACTTTTGGTCTAGGTCATGTGTCCTCAAAAACTATAGAAATTAGTATCCCAAAGATAGGAATTCCCCACTTACACAAGACTTATTCTAGATTCAATTTGACCTGAATAAGCACCCAGTGTGATCCGAAACCATAGCATGGCCATTGCCACAATTGCCTTACTTTAAATGATGGCATACCATGACCTAGACTTCCCAATCATATAATATGACACACATGCCCAGAAAAGGTTACATTAAGATACATGCTTATGCTATAATTGTTTTGAGTTACAAATGGCAAACAGTACCTCTTTAAAAGAGCCTAGAAAATAAAGCATGAGTTTTCGGCTCTGGGGGCTGAAACTCAGTCATTCTCTAAGACCCCATTGAAAAAACTAGACTATTTTCCAAAAAGAGAGAATTGAAATATATGCCACATAGAACAGAAAGGGCTTATGTCTGGTTCCAATCAAGATACAAGACATATCATCAAAATGGCAGAGCAGCGTAGCACAATTACGGCAAGTAAGATCATCATTGAAAACATTATTAAATAGTTGCACACATTACAACAAGATGTTTTATGGAGATTATTCTTTAATAATGCTGCATATATTTTGATAATCTTAGAGAAGACAGCTAGCATGGACAACATGGGACAGAAGCTAATCAAGAACATTTTCTTTTTAAAATGCAAATAACAAGTTGGCCTATGACCAGGGCTGACAGCATTTAGTCACACAGAAGAACTGTCAGGCAAGATGTTTGGATAAGAAGTTATAATTGTAAACACTGGAACTTTGCCTCTAGTGATGAAGCAGAATGGCTGGGTAGCCCCTTTTTCACATATGTGAAAGGACAACAGCCAGGCACATATGTTGGCAAATTGGACATGTGGCCACACCTAATCTATCTATATATATATATATTTTTAAGGAAAAACTTTAGTTGCAAGGACGTTAAGGTTAGAACTTAATGCAACAAAACCCTGGGGAATTCAGCTAAAGCCACCTTAACTTCGCACCGCCTGTTAGGCAGACCATGACCACAATGATGACATCACAGATCAATAAAATACATTCCAAACGTAACGCACGCCTAATCAGCCCATCACAAAGCAACAGTGCTTAAACATTTCTTCCTAATAAAAGTACCCCACTCGTGCAACCAGTGTCCCAAACACGAATACAGGTGTATTGACATGGTGGACAAAGTGAGTAGCCGGGATGCAGAAGCTTCCGCCTTATTCAGTGAGGCTATAGGACCAAAAATTATGAAACAAATGCAACGCAGACAATCAAAAACCATCCAACAAATGATGTTTACATTAGAGAAACTACACTAAAAGGAAACAAACAAGTGGTGGGAAAATAAGTCTCTTCAGAACTACATAGACAATCAATGAATTCCAAGAGGTTTGAGAATTTTGACTATTCCCACATTTGAAGACCCAGACCATGAAATGTTGCAGGAATGGAGAGAAGCAACAAATTAATGTTCTTTCAAAATGCTCAATACATTAGTAAAATATGCTAAAAGTGACAGAGCAAAAGCACTAAAAGACATAGAGGAATTTGAAACAGTAGTCTACACAGGAGGAGATGTAAGCACTGCTAAAGATCTAAATGTATATATGGACAAAATATCTCTAAATATGAAGAAGAGATTAATTAAGAAAACAAAGAAAATGTATAAGAGATAAAGAAGACAATGCCACAGGAGGAATATACACTTTTGCTAAAACATATGACACAATAAGGAAAGGCATCCAAACACAGAAGCAGTTGCAAACACCAGAAATCACAGAAGGAGACTCAGAAACCAAAAACAGTGCAAGCTCTTCTACAGATTCATCCATATCAAGCAACAATGATGAGGCAACTCCAAGGTCCCATTTTCTAGAAGAAATTAGGTTGCTACATTAGGTGGGCAAAACAACACAAGGAAGAGGGAAAATTAGAAACAAGCAAAATCCCACCACTCAAACAAGAGGAAGAGCATGCAAGGGAGAAGAGGACATAGGAAAAACCAAAAAGAGAAGTCAATCAACAGGCCATCAGATGCGCTCTGGGAAAAACAGGAAGTAACACCAACAGACCAAAACTTTCAGTTGTTAACTTGTCAAAGAAAGAACTAAGCAATACCGAAGTGAGAGTACGTGAAAAGGGATTGTCTTTTTGTCTGTTGTCCAATTACAACTACACACAATCTCGAATTGATATACATTGCTTCAATCGAAAATTAAGATTGGTGAAACATTATGCAAATAGTGACAAAATGAAATGTAGGACAAATAGCAATGAAGCACCATGCGAATTAACAGTTAATGATATACCAATGTTGAATACACCTGAAGCTTTGTATATGGAAAATGATGAGGGACCCAATGACAACAATCCCGAACAAGATCAATGGACTACACAAGTATCAGCAAATTTAACAACAGAGACAAGACCTTTCTGCAATCTCAAAATGAAATCAAAGTTTAGTCCTCAAGTCCATAACACACCTAAGATCGATCTATTTGAAGATCTGATTATAGAGGAAATGAAACAACTTGCCTCACATCTGAATGGGATGAATCATAATATAACCAAAAATGAGCAACACGCGATAAAAAATCTACAAATGGATGATTCAATAGTAATAAGAACTGCGGATAAAGGAGGCAAGTAGTAGTCTTAAATTCAGAAGACTACACAAGAGAAGCTTTACGCCAATTGAAAAACAATGAAAATTATCAGAGACTTCCAATAGATCCATATAAGGACTATAAAATTCAATATGACAAAAAACTAAATAATTGGTTTAAGGCAGATCTGATTTCCTGGAATGACAAACAATATCTAACAAAGGACTTTCCAACAACGCCTATTATCCACTTCATTCCCAAACTACACAAATCTGCTACCAGGCCTCCTTGTAGGCCGATAGTCGCATCTATTAACTCTCTCCTAGACAATACTTCCAAATATTTGGACACATTTTTGTTTCCCTTTGTAGAAACCCTGCCATCGTATACACGAGATACAACAGACTTTTGTGATGCAGATAGACCAAATACTGTAGAAATCGATCTATCTGTTGATCACATTAGATGTAGTCTCGTAGTACACGTGTATTGAACACGAAGAAGGGATGGAAGCAATAAAAAGATTCCTATTGACAAGATCACTAAGCTGTAGAGAACATTCCTTAATGCTATTGGAAATGCTAGCATTTTGTCTAACACATAATTCTTTTATGTTTGATGGTCAATGCTACACACAAATAGGTGGTACAGCAATGGGCACAGCAGTAGCCCCACATTTGCGAATTTATGTATGGGGCATGGGAAGAAAAGCTATTTGTGGAAGAAACAATTGAAATATATACCAACAAAGTTATTGTGTGGCGTCGATACATTGACGATTTATTCATCCTGTGGGAAGGCTCAGAAAAAGAGTGCAAAGACTTCTTTCAAATCATTAACACTCGGAGACGAAGTCCAAAATTCACAGAGAACCACAGCAAAATGGAAGTGATCTTCCTGGATATTGAGGTGAAAATTATAAACAACAGAATAACAACAGAAGTATATAGAAAACCAACAAGTACCAATACAGTGCTGCATGCAAGAAGTGCCCATCCCACGAACAAACATAATCAACAAAGATTATAATGAATGCAATAAACAGACAAGACAAGAGATTTTGAGCAAAATAACCAGAAATGCAGAAATAAAGGCGGACCATACAAACAAAAAAGAAATCATTCGATTTATTACAACTTTTGATAATGGTGCCAAGGAGATCAAAAGAATATTGGCCAAACATTGGTGTAGTAAGAAAAAACAATTTCCCAGGAACAAGCTACCTATTGGTGTCACACATTTGGGCTTAAGGTCTAGACAAAGGTTTGGCACATTTTGACAATAATCTTGTGTTTGAAGCAAATATCACAAGATATAACGCATAGGCTAGTGTTTTACCACAAATATATTAAATTTTATTGATCTTCATAAAATATTGAGCCCGGTGGGTTCAATTATTAAAAGAACACAAAGAACAGTAGAGATAAATCACAATCCTGTTAAATAGCATGAAACAATCATATAGAGAAACATTCTCAGAAACAACAGTGTTTTGATATAGGATCAGGATGAAACAAGTTGACTCACATTTTCATCTCTATATGATTGTTTCATGCTATTTAACAGGATTGTGATTTATCTCTACTGTTCTTTGTGTTCTTTTAATAATTGAACCCACCGGGCTCAATATTTTATGAAGATCAATAAAATTTAATATATTTGTGGTAAAACACTAGCCTATGCGTTATATCTTGTGATATTTGCTTCAAACACAAGATTATTGTCAAAATGTGCCAAACCTTTGTCTAGACCTTAAGCCCAAATGTGTGACACCAATAGGTAGCTTGTTCCTGGGAAATTGTTTTTTCTTATCATGTTCTGACCACATCCCACAAGCCCCTAATAAAAAAGTGGTCCCTTGCTCATTAAATTTCCCAAACATTGGTGTATCCTGAGAAAGATCAAGATATCTGTTCAGTGATAAATACAAATCCAAGTGTAACTTTTAGAAGAGCCAAATCTTTACAATCTAAAGTCTCTCCAAGTATGTTTCAAACTAAATCACAAACAAATTGGGTACCATAAAAACCAGCGGCTTTTCAGAGATGTACAAAATGCAAAGCTTGCAAATTTGGGTAAATTATGAAAGAATACATTCACCCACGAACAGGGCGAGATGTAAAAATCAGGAAAACCATATACTGCAGTACCAAATTTGTAATATATGTAATCAGTTGCAGCTGTAATCCCTGGTACATAGGAAGTACGAAGTTGGAAGTCAAGGTCAGAATCTTGCAGCATTTTAGAGCAATCAAAATGTTCGATCCTACTTATCCCCTAGCGAAACATTTTGCTGATATTCATGGAGGAGATATTCAGTCCCTTAGGTTCTTCGGTATAGATCATGTACAGCCACATGTAAAAGGGGGTAACAGGGAGCGCAAATTGCGACAACTGGAAAGTCGATATATAATTGACTATAACACCAAATCCCCAGGTGGACACAATAAAGACGAAGAACTGTACACATTTATAGGGGAGTAACATGATCATCACAATGCCTCAGAATGATTCAACAGCTTGGAATGGGTATTGGAAAGAGAAAATAAATGTCATGATGGACCCCGAAAAAGAGATAAGAACTGAATAGTAGGGGCAAGCAATAAGCAGCTAACAATGGACAAAAACCTAGTATACTCACTGAATAAGATTTTTCCATGAGTGATTTTTTATGTGTGATTTTCCATATATTTAATACAGTTTTAACATTTGGTTCACTTTTGCACATTTAGATATCCAGGTTTTAGCACATCTATACAATGTTTTCTCACTGACACCTTGCAACCTAGAGTATAAAAGAACCAAGCTCTGATAGGGGCAAAGCCAAGCAAAGCAATGCACGATATCATAGGATACTAAAATGCATTTTAGTGCGTTGGGACAGTGGTCCAGCCAATAGATAGAAATTATATGCAATTAGAGAATACATTATATTTGATTAGATTCAATATATCGGTGTAGACACAACTAACTGGTAAACAACAAGGTGCTAGATACGATATGCATGTGTTCAATCAATGTTGTATTTTAAGGCACTATTTTTTGGAGGAGGTGGCCCCCCCTTCTTCATCAAATATTTAAATAACTACTGCATAGAATAAAGCCAATCCATGCATGTAGTGCGAGCCAACACTTTGTGGCCAAGTTGTTTTGGACCCAGTCCAAATTCATCCAGCAGTTTGGGCTATGCGCTTTGGAAAAAATGTTCCTTTTTTGTCTATGGGAAAATTAATGGCAAGTAGGCTGCACTTTTGGGGAAAAACATTTTTGTGATGCTCAATAACCTTTTTATTTTTAAACAAATCTTTAAAAAACTTTCAGTCTGGGGGCGCCCGCAGACTTTTAATCACTTTCAGAATTTTGGTCAAATCCGTTATTAGAATCAAACCTTATTAATTATAGAAATTTGAGGGGTTCCTATGTGTCTCCGACTCACCTTAACTATATGGCGGCTATCGCCGCCCTATAATAAAAGGGACATTGGTGGATATGTATGTGTCTGTTTGAAATGTTCATCATACTTCCCAACATGTTACAAATCTGAAATTTGGCGTGTTGGTAGGTTCCATGGTGTAGACAATGTCAAAAGTATAAAATATCAATTTTCAAATTTTTGCGCTCTGCAATTCTTGGATAAGTGTGTGTGTCTGTTCGAAATGTACAGCATACTTCCCAACATGCTACAACCCTGGAAATCTCGCATGTAGGTTGGTTCCATAGTATAGACAATGTAAAATGTATAAAAAGTACATTATCCCGAGAAAGAAAAACGATCTGCAATGCCCCTGTCATTTGGCTCTTCCCGCCGTAGATCTACGTTCATGATTCCTAAAGTTCACCAGTTCATGAAACATTCACCAGTTCATTGTCGCTAAACTTTCCGCACTATCAGCATTCTACCTGACATTAGTGGCACTCACTTTTGAAGTCGTGTGGGTGACACAAAACGGTGCTTTTGTGGTAATGCCGGTGTCAGGAAACGGTGCATGTCTCTTCAATAGTGTCCGAAATGACATTGTCCGTCACATCGTGGCAAATCTCTCATGATAATTACAGGAACTTCATTTCCCATGGAAAGTGATGAATGCATGCCACCTCAACGGTGAGAAGCTTACAAGCTTCAATTGTACATGTACGGATACAGCATGTAAAGCGTACAAGCTTCAGCCCTTGGAATTACTCGAGTAGAGGTCCATAAATAAGATGATGTCGATACACAGAGGACGTGTGCGCCCGTAAGAGCACAGGGGAGACACATGGATGAGGCAAAACAACAAAAGGAGGGGCATACAATACCACAAATTCATATATGCTGAATAGAACCAGGACACACAGGTGAAGTTAGAACGAGAAATACTAACGTTTGCTAAAGGGAAATTGCAACATTTTGCATGAATGAGTGAATGCAATGCACTAAGTATTTTTTTTTACATATATCGTGCAAACCTGGCTATATATTTATGAATGCAATATGAAACATTTGTCTACCAAGATGCATTTTTAGGGCAAAAGCAAAGCATATGTTTGTCTTAGATACATGTAGATGAATGCATAATAGGGCTAAATAGTTTAAAGCTACACAGCCAGTGGAAACAGCAGACTATAACATTTTATACAAAATAAAAAAAGGAGGTTCCTTGGCTAAACACAGCCATTGAACTAAATTGAGTTAAATTGAATATGCCATATTTATATATAGATTGTAAATACTATATGTTTTAATGCAATTCAGAAAAATCCAACAAGGATGATTTTTAATAATTTCAAGTGCCAAGTATTATAAATGAATGCATCAAAATGTTGTTTTACATTTTTAATACTAGACAGTATTGAACCAGTTCCATGTAAACGAGTATGCATGATTAATTTGATAACATTTCAAATTTGAATAGAAAATAAACAGTCCGGAAAATGTGAATCCATCGCTGATAGAAAACTGATAGAAAACAGTTGTTGTAGAAAGATTGCACTGCACGATAATAAAAAAAAGGGTTGAGCTCAATGAATTCGGTGCCTGGTTCTCAATTTTTGCCGTTTTGCGATAACACATTTTTAGCTCTAAAGACGTAGAGTATTTTGCCACAGCCTTTAATTCAGCTTTAAAGTGGAGATACATCTAACTGGCTTGAGTTTATTCTAAATACAGAATACACAAAATGGCAATACGGTTCCTGGAATATCCTTTGACCACTAATGTGAAACTAAATAGGAGAACAGCTGCACTTCAATTTTTTCAATCAACATCTAGGGTGTTTTAATCTACCTAATATTCAGATCCACAATCATGGTTTTCCAAACTAAATTGATAACTTTGAAGACAAAGTAAGCACATTACCTAGGGTACTTAAGCAATATGCCCCGAGCGGCGGGGGCATTACCGACTCAGGTAATGCCCCAGGGCCATAGTTATAGGCCCCGAGCAAAGCGAGGGCCTTAACGAAGGCCCTGTGGCATTACCAGAGTTGGTAATGCCACCGCCGCAAGGGGCATATAGCTATTAGTACCCCGGCCTGCAAAAACTGTGTGACCGGGGCACTAAAAGCTTTTTCGCTTTCCATGGCGGCCATTGGGAGCAGACGCGCTGGGAACACAAGTGTTCCCAGCGCGTCTGCTCCCGAAAAAGGATCAAAAAGAAGGTAAGTGGGGTTGGGAGGACGGGAGTGGGATGGAGGAAGAAAAAACAAAACAAAAACGTACCTGCATCCCCGGTGAGGGACGAGGGAAGCCTCCAACCGTGTGGAGGCGCGTATGGCTATGGCCCCGCTCCGAGTCTCCACACGGCTGGAGGCTTCCCTCATCCCCCGCTGGGGACGCAGGAACAAGAAGGTAAGTTGGGGGGGTGGGTGGGAGGGAGAAAAGAAAAAAAAACAAAAAAAAAACTTACCCGAGTCCCCGGCGGGGGGCGAAGGCAGCCTCTCAGCCGCGGGGAAGCTCGGAGCGGGGATGGCCCCGCTCCGAGCCTCCTCATTGGCTGAGGGGCTGCCACGCCACCCGCCGGGGACAAAGGCCATGGAATCCCGACGGAGGGATTCCCGGCATGGTATCGACTCGGCGAGGGACAATCCGAATGGCTCTTTCATTCTGATTGCGCCCTCGCCGGGTACTAATTCGAGGTAATACAGTTGAGGTGTCAACAGATGAAACAAAGCCTACTACTGAGGTTCAAAGGTCTTTATTTTAACAAACAGAAACCTAGGGGATTAGGTTCAACTAGAATTATGTAGGTTTTATACAAAAGATAATTAATTCAGGCTTTTCTATTGAGGCTTTTCGACATGAACCTGTAAAGTTTATGTTTTGTTGAAATCCTAATTGATTTTAGTTAAACCTAATCCCATAGTTTTCTGTTTGTCAGAATAAAGACCTTTAAACCTCTTGACTTTGAGTCATCTGTTGATACCTCAAATTGAACATGCTCTTTGGAAATGTTCAACCCTTCCTTCTATCCATTAGACTTCACCTTCCTGGTGGTAAAAAAAGTCTCTGATGGATTAATTGCCCCGCAATTCTTTCTTGGCTGGTAAGGATTGTTGTTTGGCTTACATACGTTGAAATAGTCAAGATGTTGCACTTCTATTAGAGCAACACACGCACCTCCACCCTTTGTGCCTTGGATAAGCTAAATGTGAGCCAGGTGTTAGACACTTAAAGATCTTTTCCGAGCTCACCTTGGGCACTGGGGTCGTCAGCAATAATTCCTTTTTGGGCAATCATTAATATTTCTAGGTACTACTGTATCACCAGGGTTGGAGTCTTTCTAGACACTTGTGTCCCAACCATTCTGATCTCTCTTTGCACCCTCTCTTCTCCTCCCTCTACTCTGGTCTCTACATCTACTCTCCTGCTTTCCTTTTATCCGCAACATTCTACCAGGATATGTCCTGCTGTACCTCCACACTGTTCTTTCCTTGTGCTGCCCTCCTCCCTCCTGATGTTCCGAAATGTCTCCTCTTTCCTCACCTAAATCCTCCTTTTTTCTCTCTATTGACATATTATCTCATCCTCTTTATTACTTGCTGCCACCACTCTCAAGGCCACTCCTCTATTTCTCTTTACTGTTCTCCCTTTCTCCTTACGTTTCCGCACAACCTCCTTCAGCTCAATTCCTCTCACTATCTTTGATGGTATCTCTTCCTTCTCAACTCTTTCTCTGTCTGGTCTTCTCTCTTTCCTCATCTGCCTCCTCTGCTCTGCTCATATTTCCCTGCCCCAACCCTGCTCCTTCCTCTCTGCACTTTTCCTCCTCAAATCTACACCACAAACTTGGGTGCATGTCTCCACCTCACGACTCCCAAACCTCTCTCTCTCTATCACCACTACATTTTATGCTGTAAAGGTAGAATGAATATTTATATTTTATTTGACAGGTGTGCATTCAGTGACAAGAGCTACTGTTTGTGTGCTCACAAAGAAACAACATTCCCCAGCTGCTGGCAATTGGTGGTCATGCCCTTGCATGGCTCTGCGACCCAAGCTGACATCTATGTGGCCATCTTGGACATACCTACCCCATTTTAGTGGCTCTGGCCGCTTTGTAGATTCCGTCACACCTCTTCCAATGTGATGTGGGATCAATAGGAGATGTTTCTTCGTGCTGGCTTCCACACCCACTGGCACTATGGGTTTGAATGAACTTGCATGATCACCCACTGCTACCATACTTCTATGCCTCTAAACCAATGCCTCCATAGCAACTTCCTGAGCTCCACAGATGCCAGCGGCAGTGGTACTGCTGACCACCAGATCCACAGTACCAAAAACATGTCTTTCTCTTACATATTCACAGTGAGTGCCTTATGAAAATTGAAATTGCCATGTCGCCTGTTTCAGGTCTCAGGTTCTTACTAGCCATGTCCATGTCCTCCCTATTTAGGGGTAGCAGCAAACCTTCAATGAACTGTACATGAAATATATGAATCCGATGACAATGGGTTCACAAGGGCTGCTGGAAGCATTTAGCAAAGAAAGTTATAGATAGAATGGGGAACCTCTGGGCCAAGGTCCCCCGTCCCTATGGTCTCCCATGTACCATCATGTAGCCTAAGAAATGGGAAATTGTCAAAATGGATCCATGACCTAGAGCAGGGGTGCACAACTGATTTTGACAGAGGGCCGAAAGTACCTTACATGAGGGCTATAGTGGGCCGAAAAGTAAAAGTGGGCGGGGCGGTAGGCGGGACATGTCAGGAGGCTTTTCCAACCCCCAATTTGTATTAAACACATGGAAAAAGATGTTTTTGAGGGGTAACGATTTTTATTGCATTTCAAACTTACATTTTGTACTACACATTTTCCATTGCTATCATTTATTTCGATTTAGTTATTGTATATCGGCTATTTAATTAAATATATATTTTATTGACCCTTGATTGGACATTCCGTTATTTTGGACTGCTATAGTTTGCTGTTTGGGTTACCCAAGAGGAGTATGGCCTTCGTTGAGTCAGGTTTCCTCAAAAAAGCAAAGGATGTACATCTCCTAACTGTGCCTGTTTTAGCTTTATTATTGAGTTCACTCTTGAAGTGCAACACTATGCCCCATGGCTCCCATCCCCAACCAAACACTATGCCCCATGGTCCCCTCACCCCCAACCAAACACTATGCCCCATGGCTCCCATCCCCAACCAAACACTATGCCCCATGGCCCCCTCACCCCCAACCAAACACTATGCCCCATGGGCCCCCTCACCCCCAACCAAACACTATGCCCATTGGGCCCCTCACCCCCAACCAAACACTATGCCCCATGACCCCCACCCCAACCAAACACTATGCCCCCTGTCCCTCACCCCCCAAGCAAACACTATGCCCCCTGTCCCTCACCCCAACCAAACACTATGCCCCATGGCCCCCTCACCCCCAACCAAACACTATGCCCCATGGCTCCCAACCCCAACCAAACACTATGCCCCCTGTCCCTCACCCCCAAGCAAACACTATGCCCCCTGTCCCTCACACTCAACCAAACACTATGCCCCATGGCCCCCTCACCCCCAACCAAACACTATGCCCCATGGCCCCCTCACCCCCAACCAAACACTATGCCCCATGGCTCCCACCCCCAACTTAACACTATGCCCCCTGTCCCTCACCCACCAAGCAAACACTATGCCCCCTGTCCCTCACCCACCAAGCAAACACTATGCCCCCTGTCCCTCACCCACCAAGGAAACACTATGCCCCCTGTCCTTCACCCACCAAGCAAACACTATGCCCCCTGTCCTTCACCCACCAAGCAAACACTATGCCCCCTGTCCCTCACCCCCAACCAAACACTATGCCCCCTGTCCCTCACCCCTCAACCAAACACTATGCCCCTATCCCTCACCCCCAACCAAACACTATGCCCCATGGCCCCCTCACCCAAACCAAACACTATGCCCCATGGCCCCCTCACCCCCAACCAAACACTATACCCCAAACACACTCTCAAGCATGCACCCATACAGACCCGAACCCCCGCCCCCAACGCAGCACACACATTCTCAAGCATGAACTCATACAGACCCGAACCCCCCGCCCCCAACGCAGCACACACATTCTCAAGCATGCACCCATACAGACCCGAACCCCCCCACCCACCAACTCAGCACACACACATGCACCCTTACAGACCTGAATCCCCCACCCCCCAACTCAGCACACACACATGCACCCTTACAGACCCGAACCCCCACCCCCCAACTCAGCATACACACATGCACCCATACAGACCCGAACCCCCCACCCCCCAACTCAGCACACACACATGCACCCATACAGACTCGAACCCCCCACCCCCCAACTCAGCACACACACATGCACCCGTACAGACCCGAACCCCCACCCCCCAACTCAGCACACACACATGCACCCTTACAGACCCGAACCCCCCACCCCCCAACTCAGCACACACACATGCACCCTTACAGACCCAGCCCCCCACCCCCCAACTCAGCACACACACATGCACCCGTACAGACCCGAACCCCCCACCCCCCAACTCAGCACACACACATGCACCCATACAGACCCGAACCCCCCACCCCCCAACTCAGCACACACACATGCACCCATACAGACCTGAACCCCCACCCCCAAATCAGCACACACAGACCCGAACCCCCCCAACCCCAACTCAGCACACACACAAACATGCACCCATACAGACCCGAACCCCCACCCCCCCAACTCAGCACACAAAAAACATTCAAATCAAAACATTCATACACATCCGACACCCACCCCCACCCCGCATCTCAAGATACACACAAAATACATTCAAATCAAAACATTCATACACATCCGACACCCCCCCCACCCCCGCATCTCAACATACACATAAAATGCATTCAAATTCCAACATTCATACACATCCGACACCCCCCCACCCCCGCATCTCAACATACACATAAAATGCATTCAAATTCCAACATTCATACACATCCGACACCCCCCGACCCCCGCATCTCAACATACACATAAAATGCATTCAAATTCCAACATTCATACACATCCGACACCCCCCCACCCCCGCATCTCAACATGCACATAAAATGCATTCAAATTCCAACATTCATACACATCCGACACCCCCCGACCCCCGCATCTCAACATACACATAAAATGCATTCAAATTCCAACATTCATACACATCCGACACCCCCCCGCCCCCGCATCTCAACATACACATAAAATGCATTCAAATTCCAACATTCATACACATCCGACACCCCCCCACCCCCGCATCTCAACATACACATAAAATGCATTCAAATTCCAACATTCATACACATCCGACACCCCCCGACCCCCGCATCTCAACATACACATAAAATGCATTCAAATTCCAACATTCATTTACATCCGACACCCACCCCCCACCTCCGCATCTCAACATACACACAAAATACATTCAAATTCCAACATTCATACACATCCGACACCCGACACCCCGCCCGCCCCCCGCAACATACACACACAAACATAAAGTAAAACAGACCCGACACACAAACGCAAACATACCACTTACCGGAGACGTGCTGGAAGGCAGGTAAGCGGCAGGTAAGCAGGAAAGCTGGAATCGTACTACGGCTGGTGTGGTCCAAGGCTGAAATGCCTTCCGGCATCAAGCCTTATGGACCACGCCAGCCGTAGTGCTGGCCCTCCATTGGGTCAGCACACACACACTACGTGGCTCGTAGGAGCAACGTGGTGCATGTGTGCTGAGCCAATGACGGCCAGTGTTTTGTCCGGCCCGGAAGACAACAAAGACTTGGCCGCCCTCCATTAGGAAAGTCTTTGTGCCTCGCGGGCCGGACAAAAGAGCATGGCGGGCCGCAACTGGCCCGCGGGCCGTATGTTGTGCACCCATGACCTAGAGTGAATGGGAGTAAGCTGACATCTAATGCAGTGGAAAAGTATTTTAGGAATACTCCTAATATTCTCCAGCTTACAATACAAATCGGCAATTTCAGGATCACTTATATATTTATTACTAACTAAACAAGCAGTGGCAAAGCCAAACCTTCTGACTTTAATAATGATAAATTCTTGAGTAGTGCACGCTTACTCCCAGGTGCCATGCAGGCTTGGTAAGGTGCTTACTTCCATCCAGTAAGGAAGCCTGCATTAACGATGGAGTATCCTCGGGACAGAGGAATGATATCAGTGCTCTGTTGTGGCCCTCCCTTCGGTCAGGTCTGTAGCTTGTTCTCTTGGCCCTGGGTCATTACCAGCCGGTGAAGCCTGTGGCAGTGGATGACATTCCTAAAGTAAAAGCCTGCTTCCCATGAGTTCTCCTCACTGGTTTTAGCTTTGCAGGCAACCGCAAGGCTTGGAGTGTAGGCTCTAACCACCTGCAAAAGGCTGTATCCCAAGCTTCCCTTTGTTATGTGTACACACAGGGCTACCAGCAAGGAGACATGGGCAAGCTCAACCCCATGAAGTCTCAGGTAAGGCTTCCATGTTTCCCCCTGCACAACTCTGATAGACATGGAACCCTTAACATTAGGATGTGTTGTGGGCAAGCCAATGTCTGGCCTCATTAGAGGCTTTTGCCATCAGTTCCCGACCACTTACCAGGGCTGCTGTCACCTACCACATGATAGTGCCCTCTGGTGGTGCTGTAGCACTGAACAGAATCTTACATTTATCAATGGAAATGGTAAATTGAATATTGCCCAAGAAGAAACAGTTAAGACTTCAGGAATGCTCCAAAACGTTTTTACAAATCCCTAAAAGAATCGTTATTAGGAACAGCAGAAGATGTTTAAGTGACTTAGTGCAATAAGAGAGTTCCCGTTGTGCTTCATTCTGCAGGGCTAAAATGAGCGCAGGACATAAGGGGAGGCCACAGAAATTCAAGTCAATTAAAGTAGTGCTTGGATGGATGCGTGAAGCCATACAAAACTCAGTTGGTGGCATTTGGAGTAGAGCGCAGAGTTAAGGGTCCTCTAATAGCGGGTCGTGGAGCCATAGATGGGGAGGAAGCAGACGCACGCACGCACGCACGCACGCACACACGCACACACACACACATTTTAGTATTTCCAATGTTGATTTCAATAGGTAGTTTTATTTATTTTCTACCGGACCCCATTTTCTTTCTTGCTTTAAACAGTCATTTATTTTGGGGGCAGCAGGTACGGTGGAGGTGCAGATAGCTGTAACATAGCTCTACGTCTGCCGTAGTACCACGTAACGCTCTGAGATATTTGAAGTTTCTGTATTTAACTTTATTTCTATATTTACTGGATGGTTGTTATTCGCCTGGATGCTGTTTTGTGCCACCTCGGCCGAGGCAGCACGTGATGAGATGCGCATTTTTGCTATGCTGTTATGTGGAGCAATTTGATGCAGTCACTTCAGTCATTTCGCGCCATTATCAGAAATGTATTTCTGTGCATTCAGTACTTACATGGGAATCCGGCTAGTAAAGCAATGTGTGGCAGCACTATATAATGCACGATGCTTTGTTCACCTGGGTAATGTAAAAATGCAATAAACACAGCGATGCATTGTCCAATGGAATACAACTAATCCGGGGAGGAAACCGAATGCATCCTTATTGCATTATATGTTGCCAAGGGAAACAGTTATCTATTGTCTCATTGTCTGCAGGATTATGTTATGCTGCAGCAAGGCTCTGCACACTAACACGCAATTTATGTAGGTCATTTGTTACAGTGGAATGGGGAGAAGAGCTCGAATTGTCAAGTCTGGCTCAGCGTGCTTCCCCATCACACAGGAGTCCCAGGTTGGTCTTATCTCAGGAGGGTTAAGGGAGAGGAGGCAGGAGGCAGTTTTATGACAAGAAGCTTTATAAGAAAAGGAAGCACTGGCGCGCTCCTTCTGCAGCCCTGTTCCTATATTTCTAGTAAGAGGAAAGCAGGTGGCAGAAATGGAAGTCGTTCCATGCCACCGAGGGGGGCAGCTTTTGGGCGAGGTAGGCACAGGGCGAGAGGCAAGGAAGGGAGCAGTGGTGAACGCAACCAGATCAGACAGTTATAGTGCAAGGATGACTATGCAGATTATAGATGTCACATACATCTGTCACATCATATCGAAATGAATACCTTTTTAATAATATTTTCATTAACACACAAGGTACCCTGTGTCATCCATCTTTATCCTTGCAGGTCATCAGCATAGTAAAACTCGCAACAGATGAAACACCATCCTAGCATGGCCGGTGCCAGCACTAGGCAAACGAGGTGGCTGCCTAGGGCACTGGCTAGCAGGGGGCACTCACAAAGCAGTGTTTGCCTCCTTTGTTTTCATGACTTACAAAAAAGATGTAAACCAACCTGAGTTAAGACGTTGCATGGTGTCCTCCGGGAATGAGGATGTCCTGCTGCAAATGAGTATGCTCACATTTCTAGGAGTCTCATACATGGCAGTGCAAGCAGTGCTATTGCATATTGACATGTGTTTTGGAGTAGCAAAGCACATTGTCTGGCACACATAAAAGAACAAAGGCCTAGAAGGAAGACGTGTTGATGAAAGAACCTGTTCAGGACCAGGGCACTCACACCAGGTAAATCAAGAGTCAAAGTAGAACCTTCCTGGAACCTCTGTTGGCAGAGCATGGGGAGACGAAGTAAACCTAACAGGTATGATATGATATCATACCCTTTTACGGATCTGCCAGGGTGCAAAGCTCTTCCCACCATCCTGCAGACCCAGGACCGCATGGAGGGGCACCCTGGCCCGGCAAGGCCATATTCATCATGGCTGCCACTGCCTGACCCTGTCCTGCTACCTACTGTTTGGCCTACTACCTACTGAAATCATGCAGCCATGCAGCCAATGGAGCCAGATGGTGAACGCTGGCCTCCACCTAAGGGCCGCACATAAGGGGCAAGACAAATCCTTTCTGGGCCTGTCCGGGACCTGGAGGGCCCTGGTGGCACTTCCCTACCACCTGTTGTGGCTGCAAACACTGGCTCGCTCCCCGCCACATGCTGGTAAGACTACCTCCAACCATTTATGCCAATATCCATCGAAGCATTACGTTCACTTGAGCACCTCCGTCATCCTCACCCCCTGTGTCCTTGTTACCGCTGCCTCATCTGTTCCACTCACTGCATGGACGTCTCTACGCCAGCCTATTACATTGCCAATTCCACCCTATCATACCGGCATTTGCAATCTCCACCCTACCTATGCACATCCGCCGTTACTCTGTCCCCCTGCTGACTCCTACTGTAATTAGATGTTTCACCTTTGCATCGGGTGCCTCGCCTACAATCTTGGGTCGCACCCTCACCTGATCACAATCGTTTCCCTTTCCTCCGTTATCCACCCTTGCTCCACACTGAACCACGTCACTTCAACCTCCCTGATCTTGATCACGTTACTCGGCTGCAAAACCGCCATAACCTACCTATTTTCAAATGACAATCACCTACTCTTACAAGAAAGACGCTATACCGGCTACACTGTATCGGCATATGCTCTAACCACTTTTACTGTACTATTACCTGTATTTACCATAACCTATGTATGCAATCTGATGTAGATCCCCATAACATAAGGAGAAGCTTTCCCAGTCTGCATATCTGCACCTATTATGTCCTATGTATGCAACCTGATGCAGCTCCCCGTAACATGAGGAGTAGCTTTTCCTAGTCTGTATATCTGCACCTACTATGTCCTTTGTATACCACCTGATGTAGCTCCCCATAACATGAGGAGTAGATTTCCCAGTCTGTATATCTGCACCTACTATGTCCTCTGTGTGAAACCTGATGCAACTCCCCGTAACACGAGGAGTAGCTTTCCCAGTCTGTATATCTGCACCTACTATTTTCTATGTGTGCAACCTAATGTAGCTCCACGTAACATGGGGAGTAGCTTTCCCAGTCTGTATATCTGCACCCACCATGTCCTATGTATGCACTATCTGTAAGTAGCACATAGATGTCTCCGGGTTTTGTGCGCTGTAACAAATGCTAAAATAAATAAATAAATATGATGGGACATTTATAACACGTCTGTACACTAGTGTTTCTAGGCGTGACAAGACAAGCTAGGGAGACACACAGGGACGAAACAAATGATCTTACTAGGCCTTGTGTTATTCAGATCATGCAAATGCAGGTAGGATTGGGAGCAGAGAAGTGCCAGGGGAAGAGAAGGGGGAAGTGCGGTCAAGGCAGCGATTGATTTGAATGAGTGCAGCTGGGGGAGCCAGCTCTGGTATGCAAGGGGGGGATAGGACTGTAGGGTAACAGATACAACCCCGAAGTGTGCAGAGGCCCGGAGGCAGTGCAGGTGCTTGCAGGTCCTGGAGGAGCCTGGTGCTCATCGGGTTCACAACATAGTCAGGTGACCAACCAGCGCAGCAGACAGGAGGGTCAGCAAGGGAGAGAAAGCAGAAGCGAAAAAGGAAGGTCTTGAGCTGATTCCTGAACCTAATGTGGTCCTGCGTGAGTTTGAAAGGGGTAGGGAGGCCATTTCAGAGGGAAGCCCCTGCAGAGGAGAGAAATCTACCACCCACTCTTTTCCTGGAGAAGTGCTGAACATCAGAGAGTTAGAGGTAGCCTAATGAAGGGCTCGAGAAGGAAGATGTTTAGGAAGAGAGAGTTGGATGCAGTGCAGGCCCTGACCCCAGACACCCTCGTGGACAATGCAGAGGGTCTTGAATGTGATCCTCACAGCCACCCAGAGCCAGTGGAGAGATTTCAGTGCTGGAGAGATTTGATCGTTGGGCTTGAGGCCAAGGACAATTCTCGCAGTCCTGTTCTGGATTAGTTGCAGAGGGTGGGGATTATAGGCATGCAGATTAAGTAAGAGGCTGTTGCAGTAGTCCAGCCTAGAGAGAACCAGGGCTCTGGAGATGTTGAACTTCTGGAGGAAAGGGAGAAAAGGAAGAATACCTCTGAGGAGGTGCAGCTGGTGGTGGGACTTCTTCGAGAGGTCCATGATGTGAAGAGTAGAGTGGAGAAGGAGAGTGCAGTCGAAGATGACTCCAAGGTTTTTTGACTCACAGGAAGGTGCAAAGACAGGGCCCAAGGAGGGCAGCAAGAGTGAAAGAGGGAAAGCGGGAGCAGGGATCCCAATGAGGAGGATCTCGGTCTTGCTGGCATTGAGGCAGAGATCTTTGCAGGAGCACCATTCCTGAATCGAGCCTGAAGGAGAGCTGAGTTTCATCCACATAACACTGAAAGTTAGAGGAGAAGATAGAGCTGAGGTGGGCCAAAGGGACCACGTAAGTGTTGAAAAGCCAATGTGAGAGGCTGGAACCCTGGGCAACACCACATTTGAAGAGAGAGGTGGTAGAGAGAAAGGACCCCAGTTGGACATGATAGGGACACTCCAGGAGGAAGGAGGTCAACCAGGCGAGATCCTGATCCATGATTCCCAGGTTTTAACAGAGAAAATTGATCAGGGTGGCATGCTTGACTGTGTCAAAAGCAGAGGAAAGATCAAGGAGAATGAGGAGAGAAGGTTAGCTAGAGTCGAAATGGGTGTGCAGGCATTCATGGGTGTTCAGGCGAGCAGTTTCAATGCCTCTGGCTGCTCTGAAGCCAGACCGATGGTCATGGAGATGACCAACAGATTCAGTGTGGCGAATGAACCTGGAGATGGCCAGCTTTCCAAGGGTTTTCCCAAGAAAGGTGTGATAGAGAATGGGCAGTAGTTTTCCAGACAGGAAGAATAAACAGAAGTTTTCTTCAGGAGGGGATGCACAAGGGAGTGCTTAAGGGTGAGGAGAAAGTTACCATGGCAAAAGAGTGATTGCAGAAATCAGCCAGGGCTGGAGCGAGGTTGTCAATATGTTCCTTGATGGTTCTGGAGGAGCAGGGGAGCACCTGCTTGAATGACACTTTAATAGACCAGACTTGTCTAGACATGTCATCAAGAGCAATCACAGAAAAAAAGGAGAAGGGAGGAGGAGAGGGAAAGTCAGCCAGATGGGGGCCAGGGGAGGTAGAGAGGAAGAGGAAATGCAGGAGGAGTGGGAGGACAGGATGTCCTGAGTTTTATTGAAGGTAGGAGCAGGAATGAGATGGGATGAGTATAGGGGCATCACGCAATTTCAGCAACAGGGAGTTAGAGGACATTATTCACATAATCTCAGAATAGGCTAGAGTATTATGTGCTTGCAGCACATTTACTCTAAAGCATTTTCATTCACATGAACAACATGATAGTTTTAGGTTTTTAAGCAATGCTGGAGGGCTGACTCTGAGTATTGACAACACAATTGATTTGTTTCAGTGTTTGCTCTCAAGCGGAAAGTTATGTGTATTTATTTATGCAATTTAAAAACTGCTCCATGAATACATCGACTTTATCTCTGCTAATTGTAATCCCAGGGAGCTTTGAAAGGTTTTCTAGGACCTCGAAAATATATGCAAGATTATCCTCTGGATTTTGAACATACAAAATCATATCATCTGCATACAGTGAGACGATGTGTCTTGTCCCATCAACCAGCATCCATGCATCCCCGAATTCTGATCTTAGAAATGGTGCAACAGGCTGTAGTGCCAAAATTAAGAGCACCAGAGACAGTGGACACTCTTGTTTTTTTCCCGTCTGTATATTCTGTGTTCCCGATATGTGCTTCCCTGTTTTCAACCTTGTGGTTAGGGCTGTGTAAATTAGTTTGACCCACCTAAGAAACATTTCCCCTACACCGCATCTCTCAAGTGTGGTGTACAGCCTTTCACATCTGAGTCGAATGCTGTAATAGCATCTAACAAGACCACCTCACAACTCTCTGTTCTGCATCTGGTCCTGTCAATCGCTGAGTGCAGTCTCCTCAAGTTTCCTGTTGTAGTTCTACCCAAGACATACCCAGTCAGATCTGGGTGTATCATTAATCCAATTACTCTTTTCCGCTGTTTGGCCAAAAGGGCTGTGAGGATCTTGCAGTCCTGATTAACCATTGACAATGGTCTGTACAACTCACGATTTTACCTTGATTTACCTGGCTTGGGCTTTGGGATTATTATGGACTCTCTCATACTAGGTTGGTCATTCGCTCAAATGTGCATCTGGGGTGCATTTGCTCCAGGCTGTTTAGGTGAGATGGTAAAAAGCTGAAGACCCTTGTCACGGTCTCCCACAATCATTCAAATTGTGACGTCCTGTCATGTGACTGCAGGAGCTGTCCATCTGGGATGGAGGAGTTGTGCAATGCTCCTTCCAACCCCTTGTTACTGGGTTGCAAAGAGAGATGGAGAACCACAGATGGTGGAGGGAAACACTGTTGTTGAGGACAAATACCTTGGCTGGGGAAGACATTCAGGCAACTAGCGACCAATCCTCCTTTTCTGTAGAACCAGGTTCTAGATTCACAGGAATGGGAAATTAATGGGAAATAGCCTAGAATAATAGTTTGGGTGTATGGCCTGTCAACCGTGGGGTTTCCCTCCATCTAGTGGTTTAAACACTACCCGCCCATTTCCCTGGAGCCTCCCCCTAAACTAGGGTCCTTGAAAATGGTAAAATTGCTATTAATTACTACCTCCAACAGGTGAACGAGTTTGTGTTGTATTAACTGCTGAAAGCAGGTGCTTTCCAGCAATGGGCACTCTCTGGTGGAGGCAACAATAGCTGGAAAGAAACATCAGTAGCTAGTGTCCTTCAAATGAACACCTGAATGAAGAACATCTTACCTGGCTGGGGATGTTCACAGCTCTATGTACACCTGTAGTCTCTATACAGGAGCCTTCACTGTTTTGCCACAGACCTTGGAGAGACAGGGAAGAACAGCAGGTCTGTTCAAAGCACTCTTCATTTAGTGCTACAAGCAAGTACCTGAGAGTTGTATCAGAATGGTGCCTAGTTAATTTGCCTGAATAAATATCTTCATCCATCACTGTTGAAACCGTGTTTAGGCAATCACAAAAAGTGTCCTCCCACTTCTTGTGACTTCACAATGATAATGGCACCCCATCCAATTTGCTATCTGTCATTGAGATTTGTAATCCCGTCTGGTGCGCAACGTTCCTTTTGCCTGTTGATGAGACCCATTGTCTCATCGAGTGACCTCTGCTTGATTTATTTTTTTCTTCTTCATTAATATGCCTAACGAGAATTTACTAGCTTGTGACCTTCATAATGATACGTTTTGATGTAACATGAATTGTTATATGTCTTTTGAACACAGGCTTGGGAATTTAGCTAAGCTGGTGTGTTTCAGCCAATCCATGTACAGTGTTTGTCCTTCAGCTCTGGGGTATGATACGTCCTTTGTTCCTGTTTTCATGACCTCACTACTGCACTTCAGGCCTGGGAAGATGTTTGCCCACCCTTGCCTTAGCCAATCACTGTGCAGCATTTAGTCTTACTCTGGGGAGTTGCAACTTGGTATGTGTGCGACTTTCTGCAAGGGCCTGGCTGATGTTTTCTGCTGAGGGGCTGAGGGTTTTCATGCTTTGAAGATGGCTAACTGGGTCTTGAGGCCTACATGTGTCATTTATTCAAATAGTCTAAAGAATTGCTATCTTTCATTATCATTATGAGTGCCCATCAATTTTTCCCTAATGAATGCTAAATACTGCTGTATTTATTAAGGACATATGGGTATGTTCAAATGTAAATTGTACATTATGGCCCACTAATGCATGGCTACTGGCGTCTCGTTTGGCCTACATAGGGACATTTCTATGTGTGGGTCTGCTCTCTTTGTGCAGTGTGCCTTCTTACAATTACTTTCAAAGCTTATATTTTCACGCATGTTTGGGGCATTGGATGTATTCTCCAACGTTACTGTACTCCCAACATTCCCTCCCCATGAGGGAGAAATCTCTCTAAATATTCTATGTCATATTTATGTTCTTCTTGCTGCCAGTCATATATACACTTGGGCACCCATACTTTACATATATTTCTTAAATCTTTTCCACATATGCCATAATCCCATGTACTACATTTTATGAAACTGTTTTTCCCAATCTACTGTGGTGTCTATAAAGCACTCTTATTAATGTTCTGGATCTGGGGGGTGGTGACCAAAAGATGCCCTCTGGGCCAATGTGGTGACCTATTGGGTACATCTTTATTTCCCCTACCTTTGGTTGCAGGTCAGTTTGGCAGCTTCCATCTTTCCAAAGAAGAGTGACATTACCTGTCATTATTGCAAGGAGGTTAGGTTTATTTCCATGAGACACACAACACACCATTATTATTTGGTAAATACACCCGATTATTATCAAGACAATAAGGATGGGAAACAAAAACTCTGCAACATTTAATGAGCCGCTGGGGTATCGATGGAGTTAAGACTGACAAACAGTCACCATCTTTTGTGACTCCCCCTGCTGCTTCCATGTTGGTTCTCTACTTGCCATTTGTTTTATTATTGAAAGAGTCAGAGTGCCATTGTCGGCATCATTGGGTGGCACATAGGTGCACCAAGTGCTGCCCATCTTCCTGCAGACGCCTCCTTCCATCGCGGTTAGTAGGTCTAGCATCATTATGTTCTGTAGTGCTAAAAGCCTGAGCGCACAAAGCTCTTCTCTGATTGCATTAAGACCAATTGCTGTGGCATTCAAAAGTTCCATCAGGTTTCCAGCGGATGATTTGTATCCATTTAGAATTTGTTGCAGTTTGTATTCCAGGAGCTAACAGTGAGGCAAAGAATACTTCCGTTTTCGAAAAGAGCCTCTATTGGGCTCGTATCTTCTCAATGTTCTTGTCAGCTTCCTTTGAAAAGTAATTTAATGTTTTTCTTCTTCTCACTCTTTGTACGTTCATTTTTCCTACAATCATTGGGTGTGATGCAGGGAACTGAGATTGTCCTTTGAGCAGCTTTACATGACTTCCAGAATCATCATCACAGGGGTATGCAATCTTACCAATGAGCAAAGACCAGTCGAAGAGGATGGTAGGTGGAAATAGGCCTCTGTTCTGCAGTGCCAAAAGATGTCCATGACAGTGGTTGTGCCTTCATTTACTGCCGGCATCACATATGTTCGTTTTCAATTACTATTAGTTTCAACTGGCATGCTTCCTTTGCCCCTGAAACAAAATGAAGATTGAGTGAGTTTCTGTACATTTACAGGTTGTTCATGTTGAAGTAGACAAGCCTATTTGATTACATGCAATACCCATATATCTCTACAGCTTTCATCTGTTCGCATTTTTTCATCTTCTCTATATCTCATCAGTCACTCAGCATTAAACACTGCCTGCCACTTCACCCATTTCCTGTCCCAAAATTTTTCTCCTTCTATGACCATCTGCTGTTTGGCTGGACATCATGCTTCTCAATAATTCCCCATCCCTACACATTCATCTGTGGATCTCTTTTCCATTTTAATTGGAACTGTGTGTCCTTGAAATTGCCCTTGTATTATACAAATTATCAATTTTGCTAAGCACTGTGCCTCTATAGCAAACACTTCCTTAGAAAAGTCTGGGGGTGACAACCGTATGTGGTATAAGCCCACAAATGTAACATGACTCCTTTACCTGGGCCCTACTAATGGTTTCCATCAAGTCGTACCACACGTTGGTAACATCTAAATTATTTTTATTTAATATGTTATTTGCTGCCTCACTTAATTTTCTTATGTGTCTGGTCACAAGGTTATTCCTAAGAGTAAGTAGTACATGTTCTACTTGTGTAGTATTGTACCTACTACCTCTAATACCTAACTTCAATAATTCCATTAGTGAAAAAGAAAGAAGAGAGAAAAATAAAAACATATCCCTATAAACACATTCTTGACATTTCTATCATTGTTTTCTTTTTCTTCTTGGATATTGACTGCTGCACTTGCTCTGCTGTGCCCAAAAGGTTTCATTCTTCTATTGAACATTTCTAGAGGCTTTTAGAAATACTCAACTTTGGTTCCTGATTCTTGGTTGAGTCTCAACATCTGCTGCTTATCAATGTCGTGCTGCTGTAGTTGTGTCTTTGCGCAGATCAGTTAAATGCACCCTTGCACAATGATTTTTTAACTATACTGAAATGGGGGTTGCTTTCTCCACTTCGAATGGACCGGTGAACTTTGGTTGATTGCAACAGTGTGGATGCTGTCTGGTGTATACTCTGTCACCGGGTTGTAGTTGAAGAGGTCCTCTTGCTGCTGTGTCTTGTTGACCCGCTGGGGCCCGATAATGCACTTTGATGTCTATCCCTGAAAAATGTACTTTGCACAGGTTGACATATTAAACTCCTCCCCCAATTTATTTATGCACATCTGTGTGCATCAAATGCTGTTTTTGTGGGCACAGATGGGGCATGCATCTCTCTTCTCATCACCACTTCATGGGGTGTCAGGTGGTGGTCCTTGATTGAGTGGTTGCGCGGACTGCACAGACTTAAAGGCAGGCAATAATGTCTGCTCTTTTTGAGGGTTTCACAAAGCTTGGCCAACTTTAGCTTGAGCAAACAGTTAAACCGTTCCACTATTCCGTTTGCCTGTGGGTGGTAAGCAGTGCACAGTTTATCTCCAATTCCTAGCAATCAGGTAATTTTCCCAAAGAACACATTTACAAAGTGGAGCCCATTGTCAGACCTCAGACCTTCACAGAGGCCCCACCTGGGGAACACCTCCCTGATGAGGAATCTCGCTACAGACTTGGGGCCCCATTACATGGAAGGTGGTAGCCATAACGCTATTAGTGCCATGGCTACCACCTTACCGTTGCCGGATTCCGGGTTCCCGGTATGGGGACTTACGGGCATATCCCGACCTTTGCAGGACCGGTAAGTCCCCATTCCGGGAACCATTCCCCATTCCCATTTGAGCCCCCATAGGGCTCAATGGGGATGGGGCTAATAACGGTACCGCAAATTGCGGTACTGTTATTAGCTCTGGGGTCCCTTAGCGGGCCCCGTCCTTAACGCCTGGGTGAACCAGGCGTTAAGGTAGGGACCCGCTGAGGGACCTCGTAGTAGGGCGGTAGGGGATTACCGGCATCGGTCCCTTACCGGTGCCAGTAATCCCCTACCGCCTTCCGTGTAATGAAGCCCTTGGTGTCTGCATTAACACACAGTCCTGCCTCTATCCATTGGGAATATGGACACACCACTATTAATACATACCTGTATGTTCTGCATCTGTTCACCATGTCGATATAGTCCATGTGCAGCTCCTTAAAGGGTCCTGTGGGGCAGGACAAGGTTGCCTTTAGGGTCTTGAGTGTATGTCCAGGTTGAAACCTATGGCATGTGGTACAATTTTTCATGAATTTGTCGACTTGTTCAGCCAGATTAGGCACAAACCAGTCCTCACTAATGTCAGCAGCAATGCACTGCTTAGGTGCATGCGTAGGAAAGCGGAGCTGCTCTAAGGCAGTGTTCAGTAGCTCAATAGGCATTACCACTTTACCTGTGCTGTTTTGTCTCCATATGATGTCAGTGGGCCTCATTCCGGGTCTGGCGTAGGCCTGCCAGTGATACCGGTGGCTTGCCACCGGACCCAGAAAAAATTACTGCCACCTGACTTCCCGGCAACACAGGGGTATTACGACCCCGGCAGCCGGGAAGACAGGCGCCGGTAATTTTGTAAGTCCCCATTGGGCGCTGGGAATTTTGTAAATCCCCATTCCCATGGAGTCCTGACTCCATGGGAATGGGGACCATGGAAGCACCAGCACCGTTAATAATAGTGCTGGTGCATCTGTGAAACTGTGCGGGCAGGTGCCGTTCTGCTCATCAGGTCTGACTCTGGCGGGCGGGACGGCACCCATCCGCAGAGTCATACTGTGCCGGTCCGGTAACAACAGTGCTGGTAGGCTTACTGACCCCATTATTACCAGACTGGCACAGTTGTAATGAGGCCCAGTGGGTGACAGTGTACATCCTCTTTTTACCCATAATGCCTTTTCTTCTGCTGGGGCTCTTTCCTTAAACTCAATTATTTGTTGTTTTGATAATGCACGATAAGCTTCTGGTAATCTTCCTTACTGTACTGCTATGGCAGGCATCACACTTTCCTCTGGAAAGGGTATATAAGGATACTGTTTGGTGGCTGTGTCCGCAGCTGCATTGCCACATGAAATCATGTCTTTCCCCTGAAAGTGCGCTGTGCACAATTGCTATGTGAAGGGGACCTTTCATCGGTTCTATTAGTCTGGCTAACAAGACTGCATGTTGGACTAGTGACTCATTTGCCCTTCTGAAACTTCTTCTCTTCCACCTTGATAATCCTGAATGTACTGTAGATGTCATGTGCTGAGTCGGTATATATGGTGACATCATTGTATGCTGATATTTCTAGGGTTTCTATGAGGCTACAAGCTCTGCTGCTTGTGCTGAATAGTTTGAGGATAATCTCTGTTGCATTACTATTTGGAATTCTTCTTCTTGGCCCTTCACATATTTCACTACTGCTGCTCCTGAATGTCTCAGGATACTTTCTTGATCTATGCTTGATGAACCATCTACATAGAGCACTTCTCCTGTGTCAAGGGGATCCTCACTGCTGTATTTGTTTGGCTCTCCTTCATAGATTGCACAATCATGAACATCATCGTGTGGCTTTACTGGTGTCTCTATGAATGTTGCTGCATTGACTGTGTGGCATCTCACTTTGGCAATGGCTCGGTTGGTCCAGATTACTTCATAACCACTTGCCCTGTAGGTGGTGCATGCTCAACATACACACTGAGTGACCATCCCAAAACTTTGATGGCAGACTTTTGTATAGCAAATTCTGCAGCAGCTAATGCTTGTTCACATTGGAAAGTGACCCTGTATTACTGGGTCTAAAAGACCACTGTAGTATGCCAATGGCTTGTGTTTCTGTGATGGGCGCTGTGTGAGTATTGCTGTTATAACCTGTCCATCTCAGTGTGAGAACAGATAAAGCTTTTGGTTGCAAGTACTGGTGCACTGCTAATATCTATTTTGAGATCCTCAAAGCATTCTGCCATATCATCTGTCTACTCAAGTGGGCCTTTCATCTTTTGTACTTCCTTAAGAGCCTGCAATAGGGGTCTGATATGTGTTGAATAATCAAATACCCATGGTTGGCAATAATAACACTTGCCTAGGAATTGCTGCATTTCTCTGACTGTTCAAGGCTATGGTGTGTCTGTCACTGATGTGGCTCTGTCTGGGCTTATCTGCTGAGGATATGATTAGTCCCAAATATACCACTTCTTTCTGGCGGTATTGTAGTTTGTCTTTTTCAACTTTGTATCCTAAGTCTGCAAGTATCATCAGGAGTTGTATTGTGCCTTTTCTGCACTGTTCATCTGTGGGGGCTTTACACTAGTAAGTCATCTATATATTTCAGCACTGCACTCGTCATATGGATGTTCTATAATTCCATCTGAAGGACCCTGTTGAATACACTAGGGGATTCACAGTATCCTTGGGGTATACGAGTGTGCTGGAATCACTTTACACAATATGAAAACGCGGTCAAGTATTGGGAGTCTGGATGTAGTGGAATTGTGAAGAATGCATTCTTGAGATCTACGACAGAAAGCTAGATTGCATCAGCAGGTATTTTAAACAGTATTGATGCAGGGTTGGGCACTAGCAGATATTCTGCTTCCACTATGTCGTTCAGCGGGCAGAGATCCTGAAAGAATCTCCATGATGGCAGAGATCTTGAAAGAATCTCCATGATGATCTCTTTGCTTTCTTCCATGGATATATGGCTGTGTTGCATGGTGAGTCTGAAGGCACTATGATGCCTTGGTCAAGTAGTGCTTTGATCGTGCCATAAATTCACTCATCTGCCTCTTTGGACAATGGCTATTCTTTTACTCTGGGGAGCATGGTGCCTAGTTTCAGTTTGATTTTAACTGCCCCTATGCTGGTCAGTCACCCTACATCATGTGGGTTGCTTGTCCACAGATGACTAGGCACCTGTGCTAAGTCTTCTTGTAACTGTGCGTGTGCTGCTTTGGCTGTCAGGATTGCCTGTCGTACTTCTCTGTGCTGCACTACCATGTGGCAGGGAATGCTGATTTCAAATACTAGCTCTACATCTGTTTCCATGTATGCAATGAATTGTTCATCTGTGACATCTCTTAGTGGGAGTGTGGGGTCTATGAATAGTACTGTTTTCCACTCCATCCCTTCCTCATCTCTGCCTGTTATGATGACTGTGTCTTTCCTCATGATTACTGCCTCAATGTTTAATGTGACTATTGTTATGTGGTTTCCTCGTGTGGCACTGCTGGTCTGAATGGAAACTCTGCTGGTAGGCTAAATATTACATTTTGTACACCTTGTAAACAATCAATCAAAATGGTCACTGTGTATGTAAATAAAGCCTCATTCAATGGTAATGTTCGGATTGTGCTAGTGCTGCAAAGAGCTTGCATTACTGTGTCTATTCTGTTGAAATGCATGCTTGGTGTGAAACACACAATTCCTTCATCAGTAAATTAAATTGTCATATTGAGTTTCTATAGGAGATCCCTTCCCGGTAAGTTCACTGGTGTCTCTGTCCTGTAGAGTAAGGGTGCAACTATCTCTTGAATCCCTATACTGATGGGGTAATTAACCAGTGAAAGGAACCCTTGCAATTGTCCCAGTAAATCCTTGAGTGTCCCTAGTGTTGTTTGTCAGTGGAAACTGTCCTGCCCTTATGCAAGATCGGGTGGCTCTGGTATCTACCATGAAGGTAAACATTCTGTTCCCTTATCCTCACTCCTACTTTGGGTTCCTTGTCTGCATCTGGGGTGATTGAGAGAACTGGGCACGTCAGAGCTTGTTGTGGGCTGTACTATTATGTATATGTATTGGACCCTTGAAGTGGGAAATAATTGTTTCCTAAAACACTAGCTGGTAGGGTCTTAATCAAGTTATTCTTGTCCATATGGGGCCATGGTAATCATTGTGATCCGCCCACTCACTTTTGCATTAATGGGAACTGCCTTCCTCATTTGTGCTATGATGGATTCTATGTTTTCTCTTCCCTCTAACTACTGCCATTGCTCTAGCACAAGGTCTTATTCGCCTCCCCCATGGAGTCCTTTCTTCCTGATCCTCTTCAGTTTCAATTACCTGAGATACATATTCTACATCCTGTTGCTCTTGTTCTTCGGTCTCTACCTTTACATCTTGTATCACTGCCATATGCAATTGCAATAATATTTCTCCCGCTGCACATGTTTCCTCATCTATTGTAAGGGGAAGAACTGGAGGTAATTCAGGCCCCCACCAGCATTACAAGGGGCTATTCCAGGCACCAATATTACCAGAGTTGGTAATACAGACAATTACCACATAGAGTCCTCCATGGAATGGGGAATTACTGGTATTTCCACCACGTGTGATATCCTGGTAATACCAGGATACAAGGTGGCGGAACTGTTAATACCGTTTTGTGGTATCCCACCGGAAATATGGGATACCACCAAACTTGGAATGACCCCTATGAACTCTCAGAAGAGTGCTTTAAACAAACACTGGCAGGCACTTTGAGTACAAAGTTTGATTGTAATGCTTGTTTAAAGCGTGCTGAAAGAGTACCCATGAGGAGGTGTTTTGGCCGGGAAGTGTCATGAATTTGGTTGGATTGGCCATGGTGATTACCAGGGCCATTGGGCAGTCAAAGGGTGTGCAAATAACCAACAATACCTACAAACTTTGCGTGCTTTCTCATATGCAAATTCTCCCTATCTGTACTTCAATGCAATAGTTTTGGCTTATAGGTATCTTTTGCACACACAACAAGTTTATGATAGATCTGTGCATAACCTTCTGCATCCACATGTCAGTGGCCCAGCATCTCAAGTATTTGATTACATATCTGATCCCTATTCAGAATCAACTGTAAACCGTAAGGCTTTTTATTCAGTTTCTCAAACCAAAAGAGCTATGAAATGGACCAAATCATTCAATTTATTTAAAACCACATCATGGTTGAAAACCCTCCCAAACCCTTTTGTTGAATTCTGGAATCCATGCTTCGCGTGCCTGCTCACAGGATTTAGGGAAAATATTTCTGCCCTCCTCACTTTGAAAGGTGAGTATCTACCACTGAGAATCACCATCAGCCGATTGTTTTCGGGGCTGCAAACATTTTTGCACCTCTGAACAACAGCTTTAGAATGACATACAGAGCCATTCAAATAAATCAGATTCATATAAAAAAACAATGTAAGTAATTAATTGAAGTGCAGCATGCCATCAAAACCACAGGGAAAAAATAAAACATTCCGGATGAACACAGCTAAGGCTTAATATGATCTCATAACTAGGACTTGAATTGTCTTTGTGAATTATTTTTTTGATTTAATATGGTGCTTAGTATTAGGGTGCTGTGCTGCTTGCGCAGAATAGTACGAAGGCAATGGCACGTTGCTAGCACGTAGGAATCCCCTGTGTTAAGGCTCACTACAGGTACCTCTGTGCATCTGGCCCCAGTGCTCGGCTCGATCGTCGGTGAACCATCAGCGAAGAGCACCATACCTTCTTTGAGCACATCCTCCTCAACACAGGTACTTTTGTTCATGGTGTCTTCATATGTAGCACAATAATGTACTGTGAAATTTGTCTGTACCGGTTGGGCAATAAAGGTTGCTGGATTAATGGTGTGGCACCTCACTATGTGAATAGAGGGATTTGATTGTATGACATCATACCCTGATGCTCGTTGGGTGATGAGTGTAGATTTTGACTTCTCTAGGATTGCAAAAACTTTACACATAAAGGGTGACAGGGCACCTCATGGTAATCATAGACGATTTCTGAATGACAAATGCAGTGACTGCTGGCGCCTGCAGGCATGGGAAGTGTCCCTGCATGACTGGGTCCAGGAGACCACTGTAATAAGCCAGAGGGTTATATCCTAGTGAAATCTTCTTTGTGAGTACAGTCTTCATCACCTGACTGTTAGAGTGTGCAAACAAAAATAACTATTTTTTATAATTTGGCCTAGCCAGAACAGGAGCACTGTTGACTGCTTTTTTAAGCTCCTAAAATGATTCACCCATATGGTCTGTCCAAACAATGGGCCCATTCACTTTTTGCACTTCCTTAGCCCTTGCAGTGGTGTTTTGGTGTATGTTCAGTAGTCAAATATCCACACTTTATAATAGTTACATAAACTCCAGAATCGCTGTATCTGGTTGACACAACATCTGGCTGACAATACTAAAGTTTATCCTTGTCCACTTTGTGACCCTTCTCTGTCAATAAGGTCAAAAGTTTTACAGAGTACTTCTTTCATAGCTCTTCTGTCTTACCACAGACCAGGAGCTCATTCATGTACTGAATCACTGTGCTCTGAGTTTGAAAGTTCACTAGATCAATCACCTTGTTTTCAAAATTCATTTTTAGCAAATAAATGAACAGAGTGCACGCTCTAAGATAAAGTGATTGCCCAGGATCACATACTTTTAGGCAAGAAGTAAGGCCAGGATTAGAGCTCATGTTACTTGGTTGCATAGTCCACAACATGGTTGCTAGGCCATGGTTTTGAAGGCATTGAAACATTAGGCATACATCTTGAGCTTTATGAGGCAGAGGGCTCTTATACGGAGGCTCTAATAGGACCTAATTTTCTATTTTACTAGTAGATATGAAAATGTATTGGGGGTCTAAAGTAGAGTACATGTATGTGTGACAATATTGCATGGGGTAAAAGTTCCCTATTTATGCCATGCAATATTTTCTACATACCCCTTGCTGTAAATACCCCACGTGATTACAACCTGTAAATAGGTCATATTTTAAATATAGTGGGCATTAAAAATACACTTCGTTTTTACCATTTCCACCAATCCTGTAATGAAGCCCAAAATACCTTAAACTGTCCATGTACTAGATTATTTATTATATTTGAGTAGCCACCGCCCATGCCTCCCCCACCGTTGTATGTTTTAAGGCATTTGCAAGTCACAAAGGGCTTTCCTTATAAAGTATGGGAACTCTGAGGTGACTCTGAAAGATGACTTTTCATCTCTTTCTGCATCGCTGAGTACATTTTTTCTAAACAATATTCAGAGCAGTCCCCACCTTTAATACTTGATGTCATTCGACTCTCAGCAATAGAAGTCCCTGAGCAATTATATAGAAATATGTGAAACCATACGTCAGAACTATATCAACAATTATATAACCTGTAATTTGTGACCAACGAATATTTTAAGCAGTTTAACATAAATCTGTTTCATCGCCAGCTGTCCACCTATTTTAAAATGTATGTCTATATGCAGGTGCTTATTTGTGTAAAACTGCAGCAGTGCACTAAATGCACAAGGTGGGATATGCATGGTTTCTTATTAGTTAATGACTGTGAACTTCAGGGAGAAAATGTACATAAAAGTATTGTTTCAATTCACTATTAAGTGTTAGTTGCTGCTCATTGTGGCAGCTTGAATTGTGATGCAAAATCTCCTCTCCTCGCAGCTCCCTTTAGCTTGTACTAGGAGAACTGTAAACCTTCTAGCTAGCTGGTGTGCCAGCCTCCTTCCACGTTTGTCAAGAGTTGCAACATTCCTCCTCATGCTGCTGAGAAAATCACGTTTATTGCCCAGGTTCACAAAAAACAAGCTTTTACAAAGGCAACAGATTTAGGTTTGAGTAGGTATGTGATAGGCATTGACCAGGCACTGCCATATTGATGCTACATAGTTTGAGGGGTCAGTAATGCGAGGCAGACAATTGTTTGTGGATTGATCAAAATATGGCAGTTTATTAAGGAAAATATATGAAAACAAAGCTTCACTTGCCCTACTCTATTGAGCAATTCCCTGTCTAGTCAATAAGCTAAAGGAACATTCTCTAGCAGGGGATAAATGGCCCTCACACTAAACAACCAAAAAATATATATGGAAACACAGTATAATAAACAATATTAACACAATGTCTGAATTACCTTCTCCTGTACTGGGTAAGGATACTTCCCCGGGAATCAAAGTCAACTCAACATTTTCAGCAAAAGAAAATAAAGGTTTTGAACCAGCTCTTAATATTTCCAAATCAAAGAAAAAGTTCATCACACAAAAATCCCCTGGTAACAAATATGTGTTCCAGGATGAAAGGTCCACTTCGAACTTCCAGAAAAGAAATAGAACCAATGGTAATCCTGGTTATGTTAAATTGTCTCTTCTTCCAGATAGTTTGCCACCGTTCAAAAAAGGTGTAATATTCCCCATTGCCAATAATACACAATTTTCTAGGACTTCTTTCGTTACAACTTTACATTGGTTTATTTGTCAGGATGTTTTCTTTGTGTTGCCTCTTCCTCCTCAACAACCATAATTCTACGTATGGTACTATGAGAACAGTCACCTTTGTCCCACAGTACGTTACGGATTCAGACCATTTCAAGGTTACATCCGCTGACAACTTAGTATACTACCACAGTTCAAGTACTACTACCACAGATCAGTACTTTGAATTGTTAGACAGGCTTTGGAAAGATTCACTTCAACCTCTTCAGGTAGTCATAGTATTCTTCCTTTCAATTACTTTCTCAAAAGGGGCAGACGTTTTGCCTCTCCTGTCTGTCTGCCATTATAACAACCTGGTTCTGCCCATAAGACTCACTTCTCTCGGGTTTCTGCAGTGTTTGTTACCACAGCTTGTTTCTACTTCAGAATATTTTTCACAAGCAAATACTTCTTCTTCCCCAGCTTTACTCACACCTTTCTGACAGTTATCAGCCCAAGTAATTACCCAGAAACCTTGATGCCCCACTCTCAGCTTCAAGTAATACTGGCACACATGCATCTTAGGCCACTTGAGTGTTAACAACTTCACAGTGAAGCTGGATCGCTCTTTCATTCTTGGAAAGGCTGGCTTCTCTATAAAAGGGGGGGGCCTCTGGCTTGGGTAATGCTTGTACTTCTCCAAAATGAAAAGAATGCCACTTCTAGATGCAGAATGAGATTCAGTCTTTCAGTTGAAAACACAATTAGGCCCATACAACGACGCTTAAAAGTAGATTTCAAGGTTTAAAGATGAATAGAGAATTGTTTTCCCATATTATGGCAAAGGATAGAGTTTCGACTACCTTTGGATATCACAATTAGGCACACACTACCTCTGTTTGATGTAGTTTTCACACTTTATATGATATGATATGATAAGTCATTTATATTGCGCCTGTACACAAGTGTTTCTAGGTGCGACAAGACAAGGGAGGGAGGACAAGACAAATGATCGTGCTAGGCATTGTGTCATTCAGATTGTGCAAGTGCAAGAATGAGAAGTGCAGGGGGAAAAGGGGAGTGCAAGGGAGAGGGGAGGGGAAAACATGGCAGCAATTCTCTGACTAAGTACAGCCAGGACAGCCCGGCTCTGGGTAGTGCAAGGAGAACAAGGGACAGTAGGGCTACAGTTACAGCCCCTAAGTGCCTGATAGGCCCACAGGAAGTGCAAGGGTGACTGATCAAGAAAGAGCCTTGTACCCAGTGAGACTCTGAGGGTAGCCAAGCAACCAGTTGGCACAGCAGAAAGGTAGGTCAGCAGGGGAGGGAGAGAGAGAAAGCAGAGGAGAAGAGGAACATTGTGAGCTGCTTCCAAAACCTCAGGTTGTCTGGCTCGAGTATGAGAGGGCCAGGGAGGCCAGCCATTCCAGAAAGAGGCACCTGCAGAGGAGAGATATCTACGCCCCCCCACTCTCTGCCTGGAAAAGCGTTTAACCCTTAAAGAGTTGGAGATAGCTGAGCAAATGGCTCAACAAGGAAGGTATTTTGGAATGGAGCGTTGGATGTAGTGTGGGGCCAGGGCCCAGAAAGCCTTGTGGACAATGCAAAGGGTCTTGAACTTGATTTTTGCAGCCACCGGAAGCCAGTGGAGAGATTTCAGGGCTGCAGAGATATGGTGCCTGGGCTTCAGGCCAAGGACAAGTCTTGCGATCCTGTTGTGGATTAGTTGCAGATGGCGCAGAGTAGAGGAAGGCAGATTGAGAAAGAGGCTGTTGCAATAGTACAGCCTACAGAGAACCAGGGCTGTGGAGACAGTGAGCTTCTGGGGGAAAGTGAGAAAGGAAAGAGCCCCTTTTGATTCAGACCACTTCAAGGTTACATCTGCTTACAACTCAGTACCACCACAGATTAAGTACTACTCCCACAGCTCAGTACTTTGAATTGTTAAACAGGCTTTGACAAGATACACTTCATCCTCTTCAGGTTGGCAAGGCACTCTTCCTTTTGATTAATTTCTCAAAAGTAGCAGCCTCGTTGCCTCTCCTGTCTGTCTGCCATTATAATATCCTGGATCTGCCCATAAGACCCATTTCTCTCTGGTTTCTGCAGTCCTTGGTACCACAGGTTGTGTCTACTTCAGAATATTTTTCACAAGCAATTAATTCCCCTTCCATCAGTTTTACTCACACCTTACTGTAAATTATAAGCCCAAGTAATTACAAAGAAGCCTTGGTGACACTCTCTAAGCTTCAGGTAATACTGCAGCACTTGTATCTTCGGCCAATATAAGAGCCATCCAGTGCAGCTGGATGGCTCTTATATTCTTGGAAAGGTTGGTTTCACTATACAAAGAGGGTGTCTCTTGGCTTGGGTAATGCTTGTTCTTCTCTTCAATAGTTGAGAACCTTCACTTCGTCAAACTTAAAAGAATTTCACTTCTAGATACAGTATAAGATCCAGTGTTTCAGTTGAAAACACAATTAGGCACACACAACCACTCTTTAAAGTAGATTTCAAGGTTTAAAGAAGAATATAGAATGGTATTCCCATATAACGGCAAAGGATAGAGTTCTGATTTCCTTTGGGATACAGAATTAAGCATGCACTAACTCTTTTTTATGTAGTTTTCCCGCTTTATAGGTGGTAACTCAGGTATTGTCAAGATTAGGTAATCAGTATTAGTTTAGAGAGAGTTCCACACTGTTAGACAGCAACAGTCTTTCAATAATTTGTGGATTTCAGCAATGTTAGCGTCTGACCCTACAATAGACGCGAGTGCTACATTTCCATTTTTAATAATATTGTGAATGCAACAAACAACTTCTGCTCGCATAAAGCCATAAGCAAGTGAACAAGGAGCTGGATACTTTCACTTGCAAGGCTTGCGCTAAGTTTGAAAACACTGTGCTTCACTCACTGGCTTCTCAGTCACTTTGCGGGTTGTACTACTGTCCTGACTTCCACTTCAACTTCTACTGCTTCTGGCTCGCTGGGGACCCACATCCTTCTCTTGAACAGGTGTCTCTGTTCCGGCCACTCGTATTGGATCCTTCTGCTCCCGAGGCCCTCGGCTTGTCTCTTGCTTCTTGCCTTAGACTCCTGCACATCCGCAGCTTGGCAACCACTGCAATCACGCTCACATGGGGAAAATCATTTCGCCTGCATGTCTTTCACTGTGCAGCCTCTGCACTTCAGACTTTGTGAGTACAGAACTCTCTCAGAACTTGCAGGTGAAATCTGCTGTTTCCACATTCCAGCGTCCCTCTTGTTCTCCCACTTCTGTGTGGTTTGCCAGACTCGGGACCTCTACCTGCTTCTACTGCTACAGTCTGCACTCCATCTCATGTTCCAGCTCCTTCTACTACTTCGTGCCGGATGGGGCCTTCTATGACTCCCAGGTTCAGTAATAGGCTTCAGGTGTGGGCTATTAGCCTTAATTGCCTCACTACTACTATGGCTACTAGGCTTAAGTGCCTGACTGCTATCTCTGCATGCCTCTTCTGCCCTCTTCCCCATCTCAGTACCTCTAGGATTTTAAGACTTGTAGTTTATTTCAATAAAGTTTGGTTTGTCCACCTCTGCATTACTTGCAAGGGTAGATTGAATTCCCTCAAAGTTTTATTTTTTTATTTTTATAGAGGGGCTATGAGCATTAGCTATTACAGAGGAAGATGGTTTAGTGAAGACAACATTTCCATACTCCTTTACATTGTACCCTTGGGATTGAGGAAGGTGTTTACTTTGGGATACTGAAAAGGATTTTTCTTTGGTATAATTTGGTCTGGTTTTATAACCTTATGCTTCACAACCCTAGATCTAATATGAGGTTTAGAGACATTAAAATGACAATAAGCCATGGCCTCTTTATGCACATTGGGAAGAATCTTCCTGTCAGAGGAAAAATACTGTGTTGCATCCCTGGGAATATCCACACTACCCTGGGCCCTATCTCCACCCAGGTGATCCTCCTGCAGAACACCACCCCAAGGGTTGGGATGAGGAAGTGTCTGCCTTCCCCTGGCCACCTGGGAGGAGACTTTAAGCAGGATTTCAGAGAGGGATCCTTAGGATTCTGCACAATAGCCATAAGGAGGTGCCAACTGTAAAATGATGTGAGTACCCGCACATATGCTAGCAGTACCTGGCAGGTGTCTGCCTGATACCCACACACAAGCCAAAATGTATGTTTTTTTCAATGCTTGTTTTTAACTTCAGTGCAAGGAACAGATGCAAGGAAACACATTATGTTATAAATGAAGTGTCTGGAGGTTCTCTTATTTAATGTGTATTACAGCAGTAGTATATTTACATCTCCAATTAAACCATTTGTTCTAAGAAGACTGCTTTGAAATAACATTGACAGGCTATTTACAGCACAAAGTTGGATGTTACTGTATGACAGAGCTAGCTAAAGGGTAGGAACAGCAGGTTAGGGTGGGAATGGCATCCTCAAGCTGTGTGTCCCTCCGCACATCCCATCTTGCTCCTCTCATATTCCAATGCTATAATTTACTTTGTTTAACTTTGGTGCAAGGAACATATGCAAGGAAAGACATTATGTTATAAATGAAGTGTCTGGAGGTTCTCTTGTTTAAGACATCTGTATTACACCAGTAGTATATTTACATCTCCAATTAAACCATTTGTTCTAAAAAGACTGCTTTGAAATAACAGTGAGAGGCTATTAACAGCACAATGTTCGATGTTACTGTGTGTAGAGCTATCTCAAAGGTAGGAACAGCAAGTTAGGGTGACAATGGCTTTAGGGCTCCTCATGACCATGGCTAATCTATGGGTGAGTAAATAAATAAACAACGCCCTCAAGCTGTGTCCCTCCTCACATCCCATCTCACTCTTCTCATATTCCAATGCCATAATTTCCATTTATAGGTGTGCTTGAGAACCACCTAACAGCCGGAACTAATAAGTGGGGTGACAGAATAGCATAAGGACTGTAAAATACCCCGAAAGTGATATTGGAGCACATGAACACACAGCAACATAACATCAGTCTCTTTTAGGAAATAGATATATACTCAGCTGAAGCGATTAATTCACTTGATTGGCAGTAGAACTTGTTTCTATTCTACTACAGAATAATAATCTACTTGTAGTGTTAGTTTCCTTTTATAGGAGTATAAGTACTAGAATGCAAAGTGTTGTAAACACCATAAACAAAGCAAGCTGAACACTCATGCCTGAAAAGGAGCATCTTGAGATCTCTGCAAACTGGCTTCTACCTAAAAGATTTAAAAACACTCAAAAGAAGCCTGCAGGGTATCCCCTTTTTTTAATAATTCTTAATCCTGAGGGTGTGCCTTGTTGTTAATCCTGATGAGATTAAATCTGCATTTTAATAGCAGTCAAACAAAAAGTCGTCATAGGCATGAAATATACCTCTTTGAACCATTCACTTATTTTATTTATTTTTTGTTTTCTTGAATTCAGGTAAATATTGAGAAGCCGGTTGTGGGCAGTGTGGGGTTTGCCTTTGCAATGTATGTGTGCAGATGGAAAATGCAATGCAAAACAAACAGGAACTGGATAATAACAAGCAAGTGCTCAGCTCCATCAGCTCTCACTCCAGCCTTTGGTCCTAGGGAAACTAGTCAACTCTTTAAAATAGAAAATGTGCCCTGAATTTTCCACCAAAGATGCCATGTAGATGTCAAATGTTGTACTCCTCCGGGTGCCCCACTCCCATTCCCCAGGGACCCCCCATTCAGGCGATCCTCCCACACTGGTCCACCCTTGGGGTCTGGATCCAATAGCGATGGCTGTGCTCCAGCCACCTGGATGACAGATCCCCTTGGTTTCTCACAGCACCCACATTGAAATACTAAGAATTAGAATTACACAGTCGTATGCTAGAAAAAATACCATTTATTTTAGATGCAATAACGACACAAATGAATCATGAAATGCACCAGCAAAATATAACATAGGTAACATATATACAATCACTGCAGTCAGTGCGAGAAAGATAGTAACTCCATTAATACCTGTAAAGGAAAAGGGTGAACAACATTTGTAGTACAGACAACCTTCAGAGATGGCAACCCTCATTTTTTAAGTCCAGCCCTAAGATAAATTGTGCCTTGAGCTAAATGTTCGATGCACTCGTAAAAGCGCTCAGTCGTGCATAAGTAGGGTCGGACTGGGACAAGAAATAGGCCCGGACACCCAAAAAAAAGTGGCCAACCCCTCGCCTCAAAAAAGTGGGCCACCCCTCGCCTCACGACTATTGACCTCTGATGACATCACCGGAAGTGATGTCATTTGACCCCACCCCAAAGTGACATCCCGAGAAGCGATGACACACAACCTTTTGCCCCTTGACAAAACAGGAAGTGGCATCCAATTGCATTGTTCCTAAGTACACTGCGAAAAATATGGTTATGATTAAACTAATGTGATATACATTTCATACAAGAATGGATCACCATATGTATCATTAATATCTGTGTGTGTAGATCGATATTGTCAAATGACTGCGAATGCAAGCAGACGTCCTAGGCCAAATGATAATATGTTATTGCATAGCACTTACACTCAAGCTCTATTTTTATAGAACAAATATGCATACAAAATCACCCAACCTGTGTTGGTACTCATTTATTGACCTACGAAGGATGAAAGGCTGAGATGGCCTTGCTGTGATTCGAACATGCAAATCACACACACATTGCAGCAGCAAGCACTGAAACCATTGAGATATCATATCGGCTATAGTAAAATGAGCAATTATTCTGTAGTGGATACCATTAAACAGGTAACTGAGATTTAACGGCAGACCAGTTAAGTTAATCTGCAGGTCTGGTGCAAAGTTGGCCGCATGTCAAGCCTGCATGCATCTACTTTCATGCTTCAGAGGTTAGCAAAATAGGGAAATCAGCGCACTCACAGGACATCCATACTCTGAGCACTTGTTACCTCATACATGCAAACAAACCTCCTGAACAGCATGCCAGTGTGATGGGAAAGATAGACACATTACAACAAAGCATTCATTGTGGCACAATGAAGTCAATGGCCACTTGATGTGATATGGTCAAATATTTGTACACTGTACAGAAGCTTTAAGGCACAAGCATTTTGTCAAGTGACCGAGCACACTGAGATGGAATGTCTTGTGATGATCGTAACAGAGACAATGGGACTCATTATAACCCTGGCGCTCCCGGAATGAAGAGGGCCGGTACGGGACCGGCCCTCTTCATTACAGGAGCGCCGATTACGAGGTTCCCTTTGCGGGACCCGGATCAGACGTCTGGTAAAACCAGACGTCTTTTCTTGGTCCCGCGAGGGGAAGAGGGAGGTAATAACGGGCCATTCATAATGTGCCCGTTATTACCTCCCTCCCCATTCCCATTTGAGCCCTATGGGGGCTCAAATGGGAATGGGGAATGGTTCCTGCAAGGAGGAATTACAGGGTCCTCCGATGTCGGACTGACCCGGTAAGTCCTCTTTGCAAGAACCCGGTCATGGAGCCCGGTTTGGAGGCAGCCATGCGTAATGAGGCACAATGGCAGAAAAAAAAACATTCTATTACTGCAACTTGCGAAAGGCAAAATAGTCCGAAATGGATGCTTATTCTACTCTAAAATTGGTTGTTTATCACTAATATCACTAATACATATTTATCACTAATACAACAGCATAGCCACTCCAGGGGGCACTGTGCCCCTTGGAGTGGCGACACAGTGACAGCCACCAGCCGTGCGGCAGCCATGGACCCTCAACTTTGCATGCTGCAGCAGAATGTGAATGATGCATGCATCATAATTTAGGAGGCACACATCATGCATGCAAATAAATCATCAAAGCAAGGTAACGTGTTACCTTGCTTTGATGAATTATGCCGTTGCAGGTATTTTTTGTTTTCAAAAATATATATTTTAAAAAAAAAGGTTTCAAATTTTTTGGGAGGTGTCTAAACCGGCCCAAGCATGGCCATAAACCAGCCCCCGCTCCCCAGGGACGATTTTGACCCGGCCACAGGCCGAAAGGCCGAAGGGCCAATCCAACCCTGTGCGTAAGGTTCACAAAGTACTTCTAAGGATGCAGGAAAAGGTTAGGGGACGAATTCTGAAGGGGTGAAAAAGGTTTCAAAAGTTAGGAAAGGATCTGCTATGATGAACAAAGCTGTTCCCCACTTACAGAGGGCTTTAGGAAGTGGCTACTACCCAAGCCAAAATATAGAACAAAATAGCTTTCCTTGTTGTGTTTGGATGAACAAATGGCCACCATTAAGTGACTTCACTATTCATTGCCCTTAGCTTGGTTTTGGTCCAGACTTGACAGGTCTGGAGGTGGTTGTCAGAGGTTCAATGTCCATCTCTCGGTTGGTTCGCTTCTCAGATGCACAGGCACTGTCGGTGTTGACACAGGTCCGGAATGAGACAGGTGCTGCTACTCTTGAATCGGTTGAAGAATGAAGAAAACACGGATGAAGCCGGCTTGAGGGCATTGGAAGGAATGTGGGAAAACTGGCTTTCAGTGACTATCACTGTCGCATAGTGACGCAGAGACACCCAACTCTAGCAGTAAGATGCACCCTTCTATCTTGCGTCCCAAAGGTGCTGGAACAGAGACATTCAGTAGAAAGGTGCTTTTCAGGATAAGCTGACATTCCCCAAAGTCCCAGGTGGAAATTCAAAACAGGGACTCTCCTGCACAGTACCCAAGGTTTCGGCTGGTCAGTCCACTGGTTGGCCTAGCGACACTTCTGAGAAGCCTTAATGGCAGGGTTATCAGGCGGTACAGAGAGTGATTAGTCCTACCACTCCAAAGGTTCAAAGCACCTTCTCAGGTCTTCTGAGATCAAGCGCAATCCAGGGCTCAACCGGGAGAACAACAGGATTCAGGTGCAAGCCCTCTTCAGTGCATCTCAGGATCGTCCTTTGTTCTGCAAGGCTCTTCAGGATTCTTGGTTCCTTCTACAGACTCATTCAAATCTGTTGCTGATCTGCTGGAATGGACACAGGGCAAAGCAAAGTTAGGCGACTGCTCGCACCCGGCCCACCAATGAGAAGATCTGCCCCATGGATGCACACCAGAAGTGGTTCAGTTAGGGACCACTAGGGTCCTCATGCTCTCATGCACACCAGATACCCTGGCAGCAGTAGTGTGGATTGGGACCAAACTATCCCAGCCCACTTCCTGGGTGCCTACACAAGTGACCTGCAGGGACCTGCGAAAGAAGTGGCTTTCTCAGGCAACTGCAAGCCCAAATAAGGAAGTACCAAACCTGAAACGGTAGAGAAAAGGTAAGAGGAAAAAATGGCAAAAGGAACAGACAAAAGATCTAGTGGCACGGCCATATTAGACACAAGCCACAGTCTTGGGTCAAACACGACAAATGCATTTGTGGCACAGGAAAAAGTTACACAAATATAGGAATAAGCTACTACGGCCACCAGTTTATCCTAAGGCACATCGTACAAACACCGAAAATTCCTTACAGAGTGCCTAGGGCCAAAAAACACAATGGCCCCATTGCACGATACTGTAAGGTATTTTGCGCAATGATAAAATGTTACGAGCAAGTGGCAACAGAGGCGTTAGCCGAAGAGAGGCAAAGTTCCTCAGTACTGACAGCCTGAAGGACATGCCTGTTCCCCCATAACAATGAGCAAAGGCCAGTGCAGGGTACCAGAATGCTTCCCTGTACTGCATAAAGTTCAGGTCAGATTTGAAAAGATAAAGCAAAACATTTGGGGGTCTATAGAAATGGAGGGAAAGTTTCTGTGGTTGACCACAGAACTCAGAAAATATAAAGAGACATTATATGAGGAGGTGTCTCTACCAGGAAGGCATGATTTACCATGGGTGTTTCATGTAAACACTAAGGCTCATTATGAGTTTGGCAATGTGGTAAAAATCAGTGGTAACTCTGTCACCGCCGCATTACTGCACCACCATACCACAAGTTGGCGGTGAAGTGGAGGACTCACCCAGCTGCAGCCAAAAGCTGGAGGTAATCTTCCACTTTACTGCCGAAATTCGGCATAATCAGCGGAATTACTAGTGGCGAATTTACCACAAAACCACAAACTTGTAATGAGGCCCATATGTGCCAGATGCTCAGTGTCTACCATTTGTACGACAATACAGAATTGATTACTGATGGATCCAAAAGTATAATTAAAGAAAACCTTTGGTATCATGTTGTACATGCACCATTGGGACGTAGCAGGATCTCAGGCTGTATGAAGGAAATTTAGATCGACTTACAGTGCTTTATTTTTGCTGTTGGAATTCAAAACTGCTGCTACGTATACTGTATTAAGCACCATTTATAGTTTTTTGGAGGCAGGGATCTACAACAATGGGCCTCATTACGAATTAGCCGGTCCGGATTTAACAGTGCCGGTAAAACCGTACCAGCACTGTTTTCCGGACTGGCTAACTCCGCGGTGGCCGTGTGGTGTTACACCCGCCAGGTCTGACCTGGCGGGTGGAACGCCACTGGCCGCACACGGATGTGGAAACACCGGCACCATTACCGCATGGTGCCAGTGTTTCCACTGCCCCCCATTTCCATGGAGTCCTATGGGACTCAATGGGCATGGGGGATAACAGAATGCTGGCTCCGGAATTACCGGACCACTGGGGCTGTAATGCCCTGGTGATTCCGGCAAGTCCAGAGCCGTTAAATCCCCACAAGACTGGTGGCAGCCAGCCGGTTTTACCGGCACAGCTACCGCCGGACTCGTAATGAGGCCCAATGTGTCCATAGGAGGGGCGTATACAGGGTAGGGCCTGAGTGGGCAAGGCCCACCCAAAATCTGTAAACCCACTCAGCAGCGTTGTGTGGGCATTCACAGATATTAATGTCACTTTGGTGGGGACAACAAAATTAGCCTCAGGACCCACTTGTTAGACTATCCTGGCTATGGCTCAGGTCAGTACTCTCGCTGTTTTCAAGAGACCTTACATCACTTTTTGTTTATGTGTCCATTATATGCTGGTATAGGACTCATACATTTTAAACCGTGTCTGACTAATCATGGTATCAGAGAATGGAGAACTGTTTTGGCACTTTTTAAAAGTACAAAAACCAACGGTGTCGTTTTTGCTGTAGCACTTTTTCTAGACAAAGCTTGCGCAAACGTGCTGGGCTCATAAGCACAAATAATAGGACCCTAGTAATTGAACGATTCCCATTGATTTGATTCGCTTAGGTGTTATTGAGCCTAACAAATGATGTGATATATTTTAGTGATTGCAACCAAAAGATTATAATGTTTGAGATATTGGTATTTTAGTGGTTTGAAGGTTCAAGATTATTCCTATTTTTATATAATATTTTATGTCAATCGTGTGTGTGCGTGTGTACATATTAATAAGTTGTTGCTGTTGTGATACCATTGCGAACTAATGCTGAAATGATGACGAGGATGAAATAAGAGAAGTGGGAGGAATGAAAGGATTGATTTAGGAGGAAACAGCAAAAGAAACATAGCGGAGCAATGAGCAAAATGAGCAAAATGCCTCGGAATTGTCTTGGAATGTGGCAGGACGTAGTTACCTACTTTTACAAATGCATCAGAAATGTAGTGAACGAAGTAAAAAGGGCACTGGATAATCAGTGATTATTTAAAACATGGCGTCCCCTCTGACATATTAAAGTGGAATACGATCTTTATTTGAATTTAGTGATGGTCATTTTTAATACACATATAATAGAATGCAGCCTGAAACGCATTTTTAAAGCCTGTAAATAAGAGTATTATAATACATGCCATACTGCAATACCTGTTTAAAAGCCTGTAAATATATTACTTTTATCACAGGCTAGTTGCAACACCTCTACTAATCTGTAATAAGAACATGACACCGCTATTGTTCTGCAATTAGTTTGTTTGTTTATTGATTTGTATTGCGCGCCAAACCCGAATGTATCTGGGCTCATTTGCACAGGGATACAAGTATACTTTAGGCATTAGTTACAAACTTACAATTAAATGAGTTACAATAGTTACAATTAATGTATACATAATAAGAGAAGAGAGTATATACATGCAAGTAGACAGGATAATACAATGCAGGTGCAGAACGAAATACAGTAACTGTCAGTGGCAGTGGTTACAATGCCAGAGATTCATATAACGACAGGTGAGCGGGTTTATACTATGCAGGTGTGTCTGAGGTCCTTAGCTAAGAGCCACTTTATGGTATTTCACCTAAAGTTAGGGAAGGGTTGGTCCGCTCTCAAGGAGGCAGGGAGGGCGTTCCAGAGCTGCTCCACCCTAACAGGGAAGCTGCTCCCCCAGCTTTTTTTAGTTTTAATCTAGGAACGACCAACAGAATGAGTTAACTGTCCTAGTTGGGCGTGAGGGAGAATTTTTGACAATTCCCTCCGAGAGGTAGAGTGGGGCAGCTTCATTGAGTCATTTGTGGGTTAGGGAGGCAGTTTTAAGCATAATTTTGTCATTAATGGAAAGCCATTTGTTCTGTCTCCTTAGTTCCGATATGTGCTCTCTCCGAGGTATGCCAAGAGCTTTTCTGAGTGCATTGTTTTGGAGGATTTGGATTTTATTAACAATGTACTTGCTTGCACCCATGTACAGTGCATTGCCTTAATTCAATTTAGAGAGCATGAGGGCTCTGACTATGATAGTACAGGTTTTTTTGAAAGAAAGGTTTTGCAGTCCCTGATCAGTTTACAGGTATATGCTGTAGAGGAGGCCATAGCATTGACTTGTTTGCTTAATGTGAGGGTTGAATCAAGGTAAAAGGTTTTTACCTCTTTTACCACTTTAATATTGTTCAATTGTTCACATCAATATTGAAAGAAGTGTATTTAGTACTAAGTTTGCTCAGGTTGACTGCAGATCCGAGCATCAGGAGCTCAGTTTTATCGTCATTCAGGCAAAGGCTGTGGGCGGCCATGCATGCCTGAATGATTAGGTAGATTTTATTCACTAGGGACATGTCCTTGTCATAATCCCCAGTAAGAGGTATGAGGATCTGGGTGTCATCTGCATAATTAGTGTAGGTGACACCCAGATGGTCTAACACGTCAAACAATGGCTTCATGAATATATTATACATGATTGGTGAGACACAGGGAACCTTGTGGCACACCACAGGTTATTGGAACAGGGTCAGCGGCATCTGAGGGAGAGAAAACTCTCATGGTCCTATTGTTCAAGAAGGATTTAATCCAAGCAATGGCGTCCTGTGAAAAGTGAGCAGCTGAGGTGAGGTGTTTACATAGTACATTGTGATCCACCAGATCGAAGGCGGCGGAAAGATCGAGGAGAAGTAGCATGGCCATTTTCCCTTTATCTTTGAGTTCATTGATCTGGGTCTTTAGATCTATAAAAGCTGTTTCAGTACTGTGTTGTGGCCTAAAACCAGATTGGCGAACTCCTGGGAGGTGGTTAGTCTCTAGATACTCCTGTATCTGGATGTAGGCTACTTTGTCTAATATCTTAAGTAGGAACGGTACAGTAGTTATCAGCGTGTAATTAGTAGGAATGGAGGAGTCCAAGGATTGTTTTTTTTGGAGGGGTAAGACCCAAGATAGCTTTAAATTTGTAGGGACAATACCAGATGAGAATGATGCATTAATTAGTTCAGAGATAAAAGGCACCATGTCTCTAGCACCGTCCTTAATTATCTGAGCTGGCAGTTATCACCCTGACATCTTGACGTTTTGAGGGAGGCAATGATTTTTTCTACATCATGGACAGAGACTTGTGAGAATCTGAAACATTGAGAAGGTTTAGTGGATGGAGCTGGTATAGTGGCATGATTGACTATATTGGGTAGGTGTGATGCTGGAAATGCATCGGAGGGACAGGGCCTCCGTATCCTTGTCCTTTACTGCTTTTTATCGTGTGTTTGTCGTGTTTTCCATACAGGAAATCATGTGGGACTCCTGGCGGTGCAGCTCTCTCTTTTGGTTTGGTGTACAGACCCATGGGATGCCCTTATGGCACCCATTGTTGGGGGTACAACCCTGTGCCCCTAGTGTGTGTTTTTGGGCACTTGTGTGTGGCCCACAGAGCAGGGTACGGGCTGGTGGCAGTTCCTTGCTGAATTGACAGGTGCCCTGAGCATCCTCCGTTTTGGGATGTCCAGGCCCTGTCATTCGAATTGGTAGATTCCTGATGGAGACAAGATGGCCCCCGTAGCCCCTTGCCTTCCATCGCCTGTTACCTTGGTTTTCCCAAAGTCCCGGGAAGCCCTGAATCTGTCCATTCCCCCTGAATGGCTGTTGGGTGGAAGTTCCATATATGGTAGTGTGGGGAAGTGCTGAACAGACTGGCTGGAGCCTTCCCAATGACCGTATGTTGTGGGTACACCTGTGGGTGGGACCTGGGTGAATGGAGTATGTGACAAATACGCATTCTATGTTGTGGATGTCTAGTATCTGGCGTTTAACACAAAGAGACAGCCCTGCCGGAAACTGGTATGAATGCAGTGTGTAGTGTCGAATGGCATGGTACTTGTCCGAATCCATATTCTGTGTTGTGAGTGTCTGGATGGAGAAGAATGGCCTGAATGCACTGTATGCCTGACTGCTAAATGCCCTTCTGAGTGATTGGTTGCCTGAGTGTGACCCAGCAGAATGAATGGGAGATCAACTAGTATATCAGGGGCCCTCTCACTGCTATAATTCGTTCAGAAGCTGTAGTTGATACTTGATGCTTTCTCTCGAAGCCGACCGGAAGAAGAATGTGCACCGCTGGTCCCTTCCGTGTAATCTGGAAGTTGCTGTGTCTTCAAGAACTGATCCAAGAGAGGACTTGGTTAGGCACCCTCTTCCCGAGTTATGAGGGACCATCGTGCACCAGCTGATCTTTGCCAAAACTCCCTGGTAGACAGACCTACAAAAGGCTGCCGACTGGAGACGGGGACTGCCGCGGAATCCCAGAGGCGCAGTTCTCCCATTGCCTAAGACCCTTTTTGATCCAAGGACACTCTTGTCTGCACCATCGACCACTTTGTCCTGCCAGAGAAAGTCGAGGCTGCCGACGCGCCGAAGAGCATCCACTGGTGGGTTTCCCGCCACCTAAAGACCACAGAGACGCCAATGACTCGACGCCATTGCTGGGCCACAGTTCTTCAAACTCTTTGCGGTCCTGAACTATCGTCATGGAGGTGCCCCGCACGCCTCTCCCTTGCAGGACAGCTACGCTCCGCTGTCGACGAGCACCGCTAGGAAAGAAGCTGCTACTTCACCACCATTGTTCACCCTGTTCATTGCCAGACGTTCAACGACCCGTGGCTCCTGCCTTAAAGGGAGTGCACTCAAGAAGGGCCATTGATTTCCCAACAAGGAACTCTACAACACCAGGTACTTTGGGGTTGCTGAACTATTGGAAAGACTTTTGTGAACAATATATGGACTGGGCTTGTGATATACCTTTATTCTACAGGTTGCCCAGGTGGGGGATCTCCACACAAAACTGTGTCTAGGTAACAGGGCCAGTATTTGGCGAATTGTTCTAACCAACTGCTTTCCTCTTATATGTATTGTTGGTTTCCTTTACAAACTGATTTGTGTGACATTTAACCGTACAGTTGATGCACTTTAAAGAGATCGAATAGTGATTGTGGTACCACGTAGAACTGTATTTATTTGCCATTGTAGATTAACCGAGTACAAAGTGAGTAATTGTGATATTGTACATAACCTTGAACATTAATTATATAAAGACTGTGTTTTAATTAATACTTTGTGTGGACATTCCTTTGTGGGTGCTTGGGGACTACACTGTACTTAAGAACCAGCCTGCATCACCACCTGAGAAGCTAGGCCTTGATTGCTCGTCCATTGCTACCAACAATAGAGAATCTTGGCTGGCGTCCTCTGTGCCTCTCCTCTGCCATATAGAGAGCAGGAGTATAGAACCCCCCTCCATTCTTTACAGTAGGTTGGCTCTTTTGTCCGCAATCTTATTCTGGAGAAAGGAGATTTTATTTATTAGGGCATTCTGCATGTTAGTACACCAGCGTTTGTCCCTCAGGCAGTCGTCTGTTTGTGGTATGGGACTTTCCATTTCTCTTAGAATGGTAAAGAGTTCCTTAGTGCTTGAGCTAGCTTTGTGAATACTATCATTGTAGGTTTCCTGTTAAGTGGGTATTATTTCTTTTTTGTAGAAGGCAACGATATTGATCAAGTTTGTTTTATTTTCCTCAGTAGGTAGATGTCTCCAAAGGACTTCTAGGTTCCTTTTTTCGGCTCTCAGAGATTTTAGTTGAGGAGAGAACCAAGAGTTCAGGTGAGCTCTAGGTTTATTTTGTCTGCATTTTAAGTGAGGCGATTGCATCTAACGCCTTGGTCATAGTGGCATTGTAAGCATCTACTAGGGTGTCTGGATCAGTTGAATCCAGCAGTACGTTGAGGGTGGTGATTACATACAGCAAGATCTTGTTCTTTTATTCCAGGTGGGGAATGTTGGTGCTATTAAATTAGCCTTGGTAGTGGGGGTGTTAACTGAGAGGGTAAAGGGCAAAAGGAAGTGATCTGTCCATGTTTGGGGAGTAATAGAGGTGATGGATGCTTCACAGTTGTGGTCTGCCACCCAATCTAAGGTTCTGCCTTTGTCTTGGGCAGCCTGGGTCACTCTTTGAATGAATCCAAGTTCGGTGAGTACATTAGATACTGCTAGCGCGTGTTGGTCATTAGGATCATTAAAACCAAGGTTGAGATCCCCAAGCAGTAGTATTTGAGACGATGCTTTAGTGTTATCTGATAGTATTTTGGAGATGTCTTCTTCGAATGAGCCGATCTGTCCAGGTGGTCTATAATTAGGTGGGATGTAAGAGTACAGGAGTTGAAGATGGATAATTTAACTGTGAGTAGTTCACAAGACTTGATAACTGGTGAGGGGTCTATCCTCATGGCTAAGTTGGACTTAACAATGAGGGCAATGCCTCTGCCTCTAGAGTCAGCTCTGTCTGCTCTTAAGATATTGTAATTGTCAGGAACTGTGAGTAAGAGGGTAGGGCCCTTGGCTGCATGTAGCCTTGACTCAGTTTTTGCTAGTCAAGGTTATCAGCCGTGATCAAGTCCGCTATCTCAGTGGCATGTTGGAGCTTTGATTGGTAACTATACCATTGTTTTTCTTTCTGGCATTAGTATTAGGGTTGTGGTTATTCCCCGTATTGGGAAGACTTGCTTTGGCTAAGGTGTTGGAACGTTGGTTGGTAGCTATAGCATTATTTTTCTTTCTGGCATAAGTATTAGTATTATAGTTATTCCCCATATTGGAAGGACTGGTTTTGGCTAAGGTGTTGGTCAGTGGTTCATGGAGTCTAGTTAATCTAGCACACAGTCTTTTGTTTCTGACTATAGTGGGACAAGGTATATTTGTTTTGGTAGGAGCACATTTGGTCCTTAGATTGGTGGTGGCAAGTAGTTTGGGCCTATGCCATTAGAATATTGTGATAGGGTAGGTTTGGTGTCTATGTTCAGCGAAGGTAAGAATCTAGTAGGTTTGATAGTTGAAAGCTGACTGTTTAACTTAAGCTGTGGGAGGAATGTAGTAGGTTTGATTCCCAATAATGGACAAGTTTTGTTTGCCATGGTCAGGTACTGAGGGTCAGGGTAGTTAGAGCCTCCTACTGTAGCCTGTTGGCCAACAACCAATAGGCCACACAGTGGTTTTAACAGCAGGAGGGCGGTAACACACATAGTGCTAGTGGGAAGCTTCAGTAATGAGCTGTGGCACAGTGATTTTGAAGTAATAACCTTCAGATGAGCGTTGGCCCACAATGCCGAACAGATATTAATAGTAGACAATGAGCAAATGGAGTGAATAAAAAGCGTTGTAATCCCACTATGCAAAAAGGGCAGAAGTCGGCCAAAATTGGTAGTGCAAAATGCTTACTGAGCCATGATTGTGTAGAGACCTGTGCTGTGCTGCATAATAATAGGGCACGATCTGTTGGCAAAGTAAGAGTTCACGTAAATGGCAGAAGTCCAGTACAGGTATAGCGAAGAGCAATTATAGGCACAGTTGGTCAACATAGTGGTGTGAGCATAAGCACTAGGCAACGTATATGGGATGTGTTGAAGCATTAGAGCGGAAGCACAACACTTGAGTGGCCCAATGTGCAGTATAATAACCGACTGATGCCACTTTAGTAGCGTAGGGTATTGGATGTTTATACACAGAGTGCTTAAGCAGAGGCAAGTCAGAAAGCTGGGTGAACCAAGTAGGCTTACTTGACTATTCGCTGTTGAACGGTAGGGACAGCAAAGTCGGCAATCCTAAACCCTCCAGTTGTGCTAGTTCAGATGGGTATCATATATAACATAGTACAAGACAAATCTGTAAAGCAATAAGCATTAAAATGTAAACATCGACTGGATAAGCATGAATGAATGAAACAAGCGATGCATACAATTATGACAATGAGCTCTTTTAGTCACAGTAGCAAACTAGTACATCTCCTTCTAGAAGTTGTGGCTACGATGGAGGGGGGCTTACGTCCGTGATTAATACTGGCAAGGAAATCTAACAACAGAATAACAATAGTTACAGTGTCTGAATGGTATGCTTACCATGTTCTATAGTCTGCTATGTAAGTAGTAGCTTTCGAAAGGTTCTTGGTGAGGTTTTTTCATGCATAGGGTTCAACGACTATCGGGTTAGAACAGGGTCCAGTGTTCACAATGGGGAAGTTGTGAGGGGAATATAGATAGCCATAGTGAGGCACCGAGCGGCCGTAATGGCCCGGACAGGCACAGACAGGCCTGTGCCTTTTGTAAAGTGACTTTGAGAGGAGGGCCGGCCAACGCTTTTACGGCAATGCCGTGCCAGGAAATAAAGGTGCTTGGCCAATATTCAATGGGGTACATTGCGAGGGGTTGCTAGGCAACCATTAAACAAAAATAAACAGCGGCCATTTCGATCTGCTCCTCGTGTTATACGGCGGTGCGGGAAACGAGGAATGGTGCCAGAAATTGCATCAAATATCAAATTACGGCTGGATGGCACAAGGTACCTTCCCACAAGGGCTGAGTGGAAGTGCAGCCTACCGCCTTGTCCTTAAAATGCGCACTGGATCAATGATGTGTTTCTGCTGAAGCGATCAGGATGACGATGTGGTGGGCTGGGTTCCTGCCCAACAGATGATCCCTCTGTAGTGGAGCTAGGCACAGACAGGCCTGTGCCTTTTGTGGAGTGCCTTTTAGGGGAGGGCCGGCTAACGCCTTCCGGCAAAGCCTGGCCGCTAGGCCAATAGGCGACGGGGTATGTTGCGAGCACTGCTAGGCAACTGTTAAACAGGGCCCCCCCACCCCCTAGTGATTACAGCTAGTTTGTGAAATCACAATGCCTGATTCGGTTCTATGTGTTTATATCAAAAACTATTTCATAGAGGCAATTTTTAACTAAACAAAAGCAGCACAAGAAAATACAGATTTTATTTTTCTATGTGGGTTCCTGCCCCCCCAATCCTCCTGTTTCCATATGTGTTTAAGCTCACCCCAACCGCCTCCCCACCCATTTTATCCCCTTACCTCATCCCATCTATGTTTCCACATAAATGTGGTGTTTTTGTAGCTGTTTTTGTTTCGTTATAAATTCCCTCTCTGTAATTGTTTTCTCTGTAATCACTGGATACCTCTGATTCTTGAAATAGTATAGAGCAGAATTCCAGCGGTCACTGCAGCACTTAATTAAAACCATGGCAAGCTTTTAAAATTATTTTCTAGGAAAGTCTTCTGCAACATTTTACAAACATTAATTGATAAGGAACTGTTATTGGTAATATGTTTGTTGTGTTCACTACTGGGGTAAACACATGAGAGCAACAATCTAGTCTTAGTTAATTTAATGAAGCAAAGTGTGGCTGGAGCAAAAAGAGAACAATGGATCGCTGCACAGATCGGGTGTTCCTTGTTATGGTCTCTGTTATGGTCTCTTCCTGCTGCCTGATTGAAGGTTCCTCATGTGCGTTGCTCAAGATGCCCAGTGTAAGTTACAATAGGAAAGGGGGGTGTTGGGGTACCCAGTCGTTCCTGGCGCTGAATTGGTTGTGGTGAGTTTGTTAGGCTGGTGTGTGGAGCGTATTGAAATGAAAAGTCATGCCACCGATATCAGTGGTGCAGTGGCTTTTTATTATTATTTCAACTATGGACAAGCATAGTTTCTCCATGAACAAGCCAATTCTCCAAGGGGCGCAGGAGGTCAAACTTTAACTGGCGCATTGGCTGTGAAGCAATAGCCAAAGTAGACTTGTTGATATTCCTGGGGTTTATGATCCAGGCTACGCTAGGTTTGACTAAGTTGAAAACCTGGGTTAGAGATCGAACACTACTACTAACTTATCAACTGGTCAGGGTAGATATCCGGTATGGGAAGTACACGTGGAAACCTGTCATTAAATACTACGAATGGAAACTAGTCCCAAAGATCTTATATGGCATGGATATCTACTGACTTTCCCTATTGGATACTCTGCCTGGTCTTGAAGCCCTGATCCGGCGCAGGGTGTAAAGGCTTCCTAACACTGTTCCTATTGATGGCATCCATTACGAGTTAGGCGATACTTCCCTTGTAGCGCGTGTTGAGTGGAAATGCCTGTCTTTGGTGAGGAAGATCTTCAGCTATGTGGGGGGCTCTCTATTCGAGGACCTTAAAAGAATTCTGGAGTTGAGAAAAAGTATGTGGGTGAATGATGTATATGCCCATTGTATCACTGTAATTGGGAAGGTGAATTTCCTCATGTCTGAATTATGTGAAAATCCACAGTGGGTGAAGAAATGCTTATTTGAAGTCGATTGGGTTGGGACTATCGAAAGAATGCATGGATATCCTTCAATTGCTTATTTAAGCTGTGATCATAAGAAATTGGGAATTCTTGCAGTATATCCTGTGAAGTTGGCACACAATTCATGTTTAAGATTCCGTTGGAACTTGTTTCTGACAAAAGAAATTAGAGTCAGAAGGGGTCTGTTGGATGGTGAAAAGTTTTGTTGTAGGTTCTGTAAGAATGAAGCCTTACACACAACTTTGAAGGATGTATTCATAGAATGCCCTGCGGTGAGCAATCTAAGATCTAAATATTTAAAACATTTTCCCAGTTTGTGGGAGATATGGAAGGGGTTTGGGCATCTTGTGTATCTGGCCACACAACCTCCACAGTCATTGCAGTGGCTACATTTTTGAAAGCTTTAAGGTTGGAAGAGGATTGTGGAGAGATTTGATCCTGTAATGATGTGAAGTGGGGGTGAGCTGAGTAACTCTAGAGATGTTATTTCTCCATTCAAATGTTTAGGATGCAGTAACTTTTATTTGTCTTAAGTGATGCCTTTTTCTTTTTACTTTTTTGTCTTTTAAGTGATGCTTAGTCTGTATTTGTATTCCGTATTTTCTGTATTATGGACTGTGTATTGTCTTTTTAGATTTTGTAAAGTTTTTTTTTCTAAAACCATATATAATAAAAAAAGAAATTTAAAATAAAAGAATTGTTGCTGACAGGTTGTGTGTGCATAACCAATCAGGTCTCTTGTAGCCTACTATTAAATCTAGAACTTCTCACACAAACATAATGTCACTCAGCGTAGCTGCCTTGAGTGTCAGAGACACTTCTTCTATTCTGTGGCCATGAGCTATCTCATGGGTTTAGGGACTATGTGGTGTAGAGGAGGAGCCAAATACCCCCACTCCAACAGCCCAGCCCACTTTACCTGAAACGTATGAACCAAAGTATGTGACATACTGAACAGGTAAGTGTGGACTCTGTGCAGTACCCATAAGAATACCTATACCTAAGAGAATATGGGAGGTAAAGTACCCATTGAGGAAACCATACCTGCATCCAAGACAATATGACCATTTGAACGAGATTCCTGAAAAAACAAAGAAACTAAATGACAAGGATGAATGGTGACGTCATATAAAGTTGAATCGACACCCATATAAAAAGATAACCAGACCAGAGAGGCAGACGATTTATAAAGTACAAGAAGGTACCAAGGATAAGTGACATCTTGGGATCAAGATGAAGAGATTTATGCCATAGACCTGTTGAAGATACTTAGTGAGTTTAAACGTGTACAGATGCAATGAAACGCAAGCAGCAAAGCAATCATGAAGCTAGCCACATGCTTTTAAATAGATTAGACCGCGGCAAGCGCCAACATATACATATATACCTCTGTAGATACATATGGACAAGTAATGGATTAATGTTTCCACTACGTACATAAGCAGTTCTGAACGAAGCAAGAAGGCCTCATTTTAGTGTCGCAGTTGAGAAAAGCAATTGAATTAAACATAATAAAAGTTCAGTTTAGGAGTTCACTGAGCCAAGAAAGCCAAGGTCTTATCAAACTGGAATTGGCTGTCATTGGATACAATTAACGTGAAGGAACAGATCTCCTGTTCAGAGAGGTCAATCAAAAACAAAGACATCAGAGGACTATCGAAAATAAAATCAAATACACGAAAAGGGTCAATTTCATGGTGTCCAGTCATGTGATAGAAGGAAGTTGGATGAGCGAGATGATCACACCTACGCACGAGGCTGGCTGGTGCCCATACTCCTTAAAAATTCTCAGAGAACAGTACAAACTCAAGGCCAACTTCAAAGCACTAATTGACACTAGACCATTGGTTTGATGATGGATGATATTTTAATTGGTGTGAAGCTGGTGCTAAAACAAGCTCACCCGCACCTTTTTGTTTAGTCTGCATGCTGCTAAACGTAGGTGGAAAAATACTGACGGGGGTCAGAAGCAAACCCATTCTAGGGGACGTTCATAGCGGCCATTTTTAAGGGAGGGCTTAGTCGCCCCACCTGATGTTAGCTATCCAATTACCTCGTTCTGTTACTCTATACAGATATAGAACCTATACTTAGTTATTCACTTAGAACCAATCCCACCTCCCGATAGGTTTTTGTAGTTTGCCACATAGAAACATGTTGGTAATAAATCAGGTCAAAACGTCGATGATGACCAGTTATGGGTATAAGAACCCAGCTTTTTTATGAAGTAGTTAGAGCCAGAGTATCGATCGATTGCTGATATTGGTTGTACTCCCTGTTTTAGATACTTGATTTTAAAACAGACAAACTTTTGGCAAACTATTTGTGTCATCTTGATTATTGATGTATGAATAAAATCTGCATCCCCATCTATCTTCAGGTTACCGCTACTCATCTTAAAGGGCTGGACGGAGCCTCCAGTTCACTTGGTAGCCCTTGGTAGCACTTGGTAGCAGAGGATGGTTAGATAAGATAAACTATCGGCCGCCGACATAAGTAACTTTAGAGTCTCAGCAATATTGCACAACCTTTGCCATTCGGCGGACAGGACATGAAGCTCCTCATATTTAGAATAGGTAACTCATTGCAAGGGTCAGTTTGACGGGACCCCTATTTTCAGATAGAAACCCCTCCCACATCTACGCGAAACGGATCGGAAAGCGTCTTGAAGAGGCGGTAATGAAGGCGGTGATCCCGAGGGTCCGAAGATGAAAAAAATGCGAGCGGTGAGTGAATAGACCAAAGAGTGTGGCAAAGGGATGCATGCATAGTAAATAAAGGAGAGTAACGGAGGGAAGTGGGATAAAATATAACAAAAGAGTAAGAGTGTAATATATAAATGTATACGGGAAATAAGATATTGACTTGAGTGTGGCCGAGCAATACATGAGGAACAATAGTCGTGAGTGTGGCCACGCTATGAGGATACGCCCTGTTCCTAGACTTTAAAGAGTGCTAGCAGAACCTTTAATTCAGAGCCCCTTAGCGGGACATATAGAAGACGGGACTGGTTAAAGACAGTCTTAAAGGAATTAGCTTAAGTTCCAATTGGAGCAGATTTACAGGGTTAGACGAGTCTTAAGAAAAGATTGTGAGTAGTACATGTGGCCAGTCAAGTTTGTATGTTTGTTTTATGTGATTGAAAGGGGTGTGTTGAAAGAAGAAAATGTAATGTAAAGGAGAAGCGTGAAGTTGAGACGCGAAAATTGATTGTTTTATAATTGAACTTTGATGGTTGTTTTTTAGCAAGATTAAAGTAAAAATTTGTGTTGTGACGGGATTGGAGCTTGCGACGATTGATACTCGCCCATAAGTGTATTTTGATTGAGACGTAAATTGGAGACTGTAACCAAAACATAAGCGAGTAGTAGCAAAGAGAAAAGCGAAGGTTAGAAAATGAAGAGGTTACTCCATTAGTGCATCTCTGCAAACAGCTACTGAAACATGCACTTAAGTTTAAACAATGCACTGCAGAGTGGATTAAGGGGGCCGCAGACAATATGTTTATGCCATGGCCACAAGGCAGATCATTATTGAGAGCAGTTCTGCAGCACATGACGACATGTTTGCATGCTACGTACACAGGAAAAAAGTTAGAAAAACGTTTAGCGAGTTTAGAACTTTGGAAAATGTATGAACACGAAAAGGAGAAGGAGCCTCCTTTAGATTGGATACTCAATATATGCAAAGAGGGGGGTGAAGAGCCTTCTGCTCCGCCCGCCCCATCTGAAATAAAAGAGGAAACTAAGAATGATGAAGGATTATACCCATTAAGGAAACTTAAATCAGCGACAAGATATAGCAATCCGTCATATGAGTCACCTACGCAAAGTAGTGACGAGGGCCCAGAGAAAGATATCGAGAAAGATATAACCTCCAAAGTCCCGAGGGACAAAGAGAGATGTGATAAGGAGAGAAGTGATCGAGCAAGTACATCTCTAGATATAAGGAGAGAAATAAAGAGATGGAAAAGAGACAAGGATAAAACTGATGACATGGCACTCTTACAGACCGAATGGATGGGAGGTCAGATTTTACTTAAACTTGATGGCAAAAGTATCGAATATGTAAGACAAAGGGGAGATCAAGACGAACAAGATAGAAAAGACAAAGAAAGGGAGGAACTATGAAAAGATGAAGGAGCAAAAAGAAAAGATAGACAAAGACGAGAACAGTTATATCAAGACGAGCAAGCTAAAAATCAGGAGAGAGCAGAAGAGCAAAGAAAACGTGACAACAGAAAAAGAATAGAAGATGATGAACAGGAAAGGATAAGAGACAAAAGAATATGAAGGGCATATGAACGAAGGGATATGAAAAGAAAGAGTAAGATAGAGTAAGAGAAGAAGCGAGAAAGCACAGAGAAGACCATGACGACATGGAACGTAAAAGAAGACAGAGAGCATGCAATCTTGAGTATTTGGAAAGGGAAGTAAGAAATCACAATCCACAGGTAGCCTGGGAAGACATAGAAGAATTATATCCCGAATCCAAATCGTTACCAGGCACGTCTAGAGTAAATCTAGAAGACGAGTTTGACTCACAAAGTATTGGGGAAACGATTGATAAAGTTTACCACGAAATACAAGCCCAGAAAGAATCACAGGGGAAGGGAAAAAGTGATCACCTCAAAAGCACTTAGTTGTATGACACGGAGGAAGCCTCTTGTAGTGCGAGACATAAGGAGCTGTCTTTAGACAGACTAACATTAAATAGAGATGACGATGAGAGAAGTCGCACGAGTTGAGCACAAGAAGTATCAGATGAAGAGAGAGAAACCTTCCAGAGGGAAGAGAGAAGTGATATATGTGATCCATAGGGATATTGGCCTTTAGATAAAGGAGTAAGATGGCCAGATTTAAAAATACCTATGTCTAAGTCATTAGAGCCACTGACACAGTCAGACAGACATAAGGGGCAACCCCACGGTCAGACGGGGGAGTCCCCGCCTTATGTAAGTAGGTTAAGATCATTGCCAGGTCAACAGTGATGTGGGAATATTACCCCGGCGGTAGATAGACAAATGATGAGAGATGAGAATGAGCTTGGAGCGTCACAGTTCCCCTTGTTAGAAAAGGGAGGGGCCAGGCTGCAGTATATACCGTGGCCCCAGATGGACAGAGATAATTTAAAATGTAAACTCCTGAGTTTAACTTCCGGTGCTGGAAAATGGATACATGAGTTAGAAAAAATGACGGGAGGGAATACATTAGCTATAGGGATATTAAAGGTCTTCTAATCGCCATACTTGGTGAGAGAGCTGATGACGTATGGACATGGGCAGGTTACCCTGGTGTGACTACAGTCAACACTGCACATGATGTAGCACCATTTAATAATTATAGAGCAGCGATTTGGAAAGCGCTTTGAGTGCTATATGAGGACACATCCAGAATGGGAGCTATAATGACAAGAAAGATGAAAGAGGGAGAGGATCCATTACTATACATTCAAAGTTTTCAAGACGCTTGTACGCGAGGCTTGGGGGAAGTCTATACCTGCATTTTACCATATATTATGCCAAGGGCTGCCAGAGCAAGTACAGAAGCAGCTCAAGAAATTAGTGGGATTGAAGCCAAACCATGGTCAGAAATCCAGTTAACCATTGCACATTACTGCAGACTCCTGCAGGAAAAGAATCGCAAAAAGGACGATACGCGAAAAGGTGAGGAAGCAAAATTGGTTCAGAAAAAACTGTCCAAGTACACCATTGAAGGGGCAGTGTTAACTAGCATAGGTGGATCAAATTCTCAGCAGGTAGTGAACATGCCACAAGTAAATAACCAAAGACAGTTTGATCAGACAAATAATGGATATGCTCCACAAGGAAGGGGATATCGAGGAAGAGGTTGGCATGGTAATCAAGGGAATTGGCAGAATAATCAGGGAGGTTTTCAGAATATGCAAGACGGTAATCAAAATATGCAATATGGGCAGATGGGGAGACCACCGCCCATATGTTGGACATGTGGAATGACAGGGCACATGGCTCGATTGTGTAGAAGTCAAGGGATGGTGCAGAATGATCCATTTTCTAGACAGGGAATGCCAAATCCACCTGCACATTCGCAGCAGAGTGGAAATGGATTTGCGTAAGATCAAACAGTGCAGCATCAAGCGCCGAGAGTGCAGCAAGGCTTGCAATCACAGCAAATGGCAGGTAATGAACCGCAAGGACAATCACAGCAATCTCCTATGCAACTTCAGCAGGACACAAATACAGAATCGCCTATGACACGGAGAATAGGAGGTGTCACTGTTGATGGAGGAAATCCATTCATGAGTGATGGAGTGAGACTGTACCCAAAATAGGACAGCTCACTGAGAGACCTTATGTGTTCAGTTCTATCTATAACGCTGAATCCTCATGAGGAACCAAGGATAGATGTAAATATAGGCGCCAAAGCTTTTTCCTTCTTAGTGGACACTAAGCAACACGCTTGTGTATACGTGAGGGCACATTTTTAATGTCTGGCAATGCGATGAATACTCAGGGCTTTACAGAAGCGACAGGTCGAGTTCCTTTTATGGAAGAATTACCAGTCTCCATAGGAGATTACGATATGAAGGTGCCACTGCTTTATTCGAGGCAAACACCTGTCAACATATTAGTACGAGGTTTAATGACAAAAATGAATATGACCATTTCATTTACAGATGAAGGCATAATATGCTCAACACCGGGAATGCATTATTCAAACGTGTGCAAAATGATCATGGCATTTGCAGGGCAAATAGCACCTAGAGCAAAACTGCTCGAAACCGAGGTGTTTCATTATGGGATACGTATTCTGTTAACATGGCTACCAGGTCTAGTAGGCAGACCCATGAGAATACCAGATGAGTTTCTTTTTAGGCCTCAGATACCCATGGACAAAGAGGAGGGGTGATTTTTTCCCTTAGACATAGAAGCAGCTATAGTCCAAGGAAATATGGCTTTGCTTGATGCAACTGATGATAAGGGTAGATGATGGAGCACAATAATTGCCATTGACGAAGGCTGCACAGTGACTGATGTCACTGATGAGGAATTGTTTGGAGATGACCTAATGATTTTGTAATATTTGAAATGTGCATTACTTATTGAGTAAATGCCATCAAGAGAGAAGTTCCACAGAGAATGATGTTAGCAAAGAAATGTCCTGAATATTTTGATGAAGATTTGGCGAAAGTGCTAGTTTTATTATGGAACACTGTCCACTATGATGTAGGCTTACTGAAAGGGGTTGGGGAGGTGAAGATTAAATTGAAACCAGGAGCAATTTTACCTCGAGCACGGCAATATCCCATGTCTCAAGAGGCAGATGAAGGCATTTTCAAGACGATTTCCACCATGATGGACCAAGGTATCCTAGTGACGTCAGAGTCACCATGTAATACGTCAGTTTATCCTATCAAAAAATCTAATGGGGGTTGTGGCGTTTAATACAAGACCTTTGTCCAATAAACCAAATTGTAGAGGCTGAGTTCCCTTTAGTACCGAACCCGTCTACAATTCTATGTAATATACCCGTTGATGCACGATATTTCACGCACGGTGATTGACTTGAGAAATTTGTTGTTCTCAATCCCATTGCACAAAGACTCACAAGATTTGACATTGTTTACCTTTAGACAAGTGCGATTAAAAAGCACAAGGCTGCCCCAGGGGTACTGTGACTCCCCATCAATTTTCAACAGGGTCCTCCAGACTTGAGCAATATTGCTTCAGAAAGCGTTGGGCTGCAATACGTAGATGACATTTTAGTTTGCAGCACCATACAGGAAGAGTGCAGACATGATTCTCTTCAGCTGATGATTATGCTTGTTGACAAAGGATATAAGGTTGACAAGGAAAAGGTACAATATTGTCAACAAGAAGTGTTGTACATAGGCCAATTGATTTCACATAAAGGAAAGAAGGTTACCCCTAAAAGAGCTGAGGCCATTTTAAAAACAGCTAAGCCACACACGATAAAACAGATGCAGAGTTTTCTAGGATTATGCAGTATGTCAGGGCATGGGTTTTTGACTACAGCTCATATACACGGCCTCTCTTACAGACCTTAAAGAAAACACAGGCAAAGCAAGAAAAAATGGTGTTGACTGAGGCAATGGAAGAAGAGTTTGATGAATTGAAAAAAGCAATTTGCACAGCCCCAGTTCTAGGGATCCCCAATTATGCAGGGGAATTCTTTTTATTCTTGCATACAGATGGTACTTTTATGACAGCAGTACTCACACAGAGAACCACATTGGGGTATAAGCCCCTTGCATATTACAGTGGAATTTTGAACCCAGTAATGAGAGGTCACTTTCCATGCGAACAAAGTTTGGCAGCCGCCATGTTCACCATTTAGAGAAAGCAACAAGCATAGTGATGGGATGTTCTATGACGTTATTTGTTGAACACGCACTACTTGCCATTTTGGAAAAACCGAAAGGCACGTTGACTTCTCAAAGGGCTTCTGCCTATGAGGTAGTCATAGCAAATCCAACAATTAAATGAGTTCAATGTAAAATAGTGAACCCAGCTATGTTTATAGCTGAGCCAATCACAGAAGGAGAGCCCATGCACGATTGCACAAACTATGAAGAGTTTTGTGATGAGCTCCCTAGAGTAAAGGAGAATGCACTTGCAGGGGGAGAGATTATTTTCATTGACAAGTCTTCGAGAATCGATCAAAATGATGGACAAAGATATACAGGTGCCGCGGTAGTGAAACATCTGGCAAATGGAGAATTTCGAGTGCTCATGAGTACTCGATTGCCATTTCATTATTCAGCGCAAGCTGCACAATTATTGGCGTTGATACTGTCAATTGAGAATCACGCAGACCAGGAAGTGATAATGTACAGCAACTTCGCCTTTGTGACGTCGACGGTGCATGCAGGGTTAGCACATTGGAAAGGGGGGGGCTACCTCTGAGCAAACAGCACCCCAGCGCAGCACACAGCCTTATTAGACAGGCTTATTAAGGCACTACATCTCCCAGTGGGCATAGCAGTCATTAAATGTGCAGCTAACACGAAAGGTACAGATTTTATCCCGCGCTGTAATCAAGCAGCAGACGCTGAAGCCATACGCATATCAAATACAGATACAGGGATGATGAATATTGAAACCATTAATGTGAATGAAAGAATGAATGTGATGATGATTGTGGGTGAGGGATATAATCATATGCCAAAAACACAGATAGTGGAGCTCTAAGGGGAGGCACCACAACAGGAGAAGAATTTGTGGAGCAAAGAGGGTATTCTTTAAACCCCCTGAAGCATTGAGGCGACAAGATAGAACTGGTAAACCAGTGTTGCCTATAGCCTTATTAAGGGTAGCGCTAGAACAGTTACACTACCCAACGCGTACAACTAGGGAGAATCTTGCTGTAACTATTGCTGAGGATTGGTTCGTACCAAACCTGATGGAGCATGTTGCATTTTGTATCGTAAATTGTATTGTTTGACAACAATTCAGGGCTGGGCATACACTGCACATAGTGAGGGGATTCATCCCAAGACCCAATGGCCCTTTTCAGCACGCACTTGCATATTGACTATGTCGACATGATACAAGTTTACAATGGATACCGATATTTGCTTGTTGTAGTGTGTCCTTTTTCTAGATGGATAGAGGCAGGTGCATGCACACACCCAGACTCTACCTGTCCAGCTAAATTTTTAGTGTGATATGTGCTTCCTGGATGGGGAGTGTGTGAAGTAATGAGTTTGGATAATGGACCTCACTTTGTTAATACAGTTTTTGAACAGATCTGCTTGTTGCTTGATATAAAGCACAAGTTTTCTTCGGCTTATCATCCGTAAGGAAACGGGATCTGTGAAAAGCTCAACAGCCTGTTAAAAGAAAGAATAGCCAAGTTGAAAGCTTACTCTGAAAAAAGGGTGGTTGCATTGCCTACCACTGGCATTATATGCACTAAGGAACCAGCCAGATTCTGACCACCATCTTACACCTAACAAACTCATCACAGGAAGGCGAATGAGAACATCCTTAATGCCTCCATCCCGAGTTAGAAGTGATGCTCAGCCAACATCAGAAGGTTTAGGACTTGAATTGCAAAACTATTTGAACAATTTGACATCAAGTTTTTCTGTAATTTCAGGACAGCTGCAGAGACAAGGGTGTAAGGCAGTACAGTACACAGAAGGAGATGCTTCAACAACCCAACCTACTGAATTTGAACTTCCCAAATTATACCCCGGAGATGCGGTCCTAGTTTGTAACCACACAAGGAAAAAGTGGGATGAGCCCAGGATCAAAGGTCCTTTTATTGTTGAGGACGTAACGCCATCTGCTGTCAAATTGCAGGATAGGCACGCTTGGATCTTCTTGGGAGACATGAAAATCTACTCTGGAGAAACCCCTCTGCCTACACCCCACCGTGAAGAAGCTACAATCAGTGGGGAAGAACCACAGCACATGCAGACGAGATCTATGAAGAAGAAGGAGAAGAACGCATAGCCTGACAAGTAGAAAGCGTAAAAAACTCTTTAGTGGACTGTGGCTTGATTTTTGACACTCCCTTTTGAGCTATAAATAAAAGGATAAAAGGAAACATTCGAACAATCTGTGCATCTTAGTTGCAGAGTAAAGGAAGATCTGCATGCTCAAAAGCCACAGTAGCTATTGATTTTGGACTAGGGCATGCTTAAGCCTTGATAACAAGAAAAGTGAGAAAGGTTTATTGACTTTGGACTGAGGCATATTTAAGCCTTGATAAGAATAAGGATATGCCAGATTCTGATCGTGGATGCAGCAATTGGAAGAGGGTACAATACCCCAATTCCTTCTACGGAGAATTCTTGTTTGGTCCTACTCATGGTGTTACCCAGTGATGACTTTTCCAGGAACGTGCTTACTTATTTCGAATTGGTGTTACGTTCTTATCCTACCTTGCTGGGGAGAACTTGCCGCATTCCAGTTTTTATTCAAAATCCTGACAATGAAAAGCTCATAAGAAGATTGCTCATAATCATCACAGAAGAATTTTTTATGTTGCCTGAGTACAGTGAAGAAAACACAAATGTCCTTATCGAATGACGCAGCACATAAACTGGTCAGTGTGGTGTTCTTTCGTTTAATTGAAAAATACCTGCATCTCGTTGGAAGACATACGGATGTGCTAACTTTTCTGAGAGATCCAAGAAACATTGCAAACTTGAATGTGATCCTGGAAGGAATAATAATCCAGATGAGCATCTATTCTGAAAGAAATCACAGAGCGGTGTAGAAACTTTCCTCCGAGGGACAGATCGAGGAAGAAAATAAAAGACAAAACTTGTATTCATGCTGACAGGGAAGCAACATGTCATCTGGACTGAAGCAGATTTGAGGCGTTGATTTGGAACTGATAAATGAAGCAGACCTTCTAGAGGCTTGCAGAGGACATTTTTCTTCACAATAAAGCAACATTTGCATCGCGACTAGTGAAAAACTGATTCCAGAAAGGAAGATAAAGTGATTTCTAGCATCCAGAAAACAGATAGTTGATCGAAGATGAATGCTGAAGAAGACAGCAGCTTCCAGAAAGCAATTTAACAATGCAGAGCCATTAAAGTTTGTTTTTCCTTCCTTAGCATCAAATGATCAAGATGGGGAACTTTAACAGCAATGTTGTGTTACCCCATGAGAACATATGCACACGTTGTCCAAGAAGTAGGTGCTGCAAGCTCACGTACCACTGCAACATCTACACATGCATTATATTCATACTCATATTGCTTTCACTGACAGTGAGAACTGCATTTTATATAGGAGCAAATGGGGCAAAGACTCCTGCATATGTTTCTGAACAGAAGGAAAAAGTAAGCGTGGCAACTAGAAGTCAGCCTAGACCCTACATAGTTATTCCTGTCCCAAGAAAAAATTGGAAGATACCTGAGCTTGAAGTGGATGTTGTTAGTAATCAATCACACACAGCACTTGGTTCAGAAATTGCTTTTAAACGCTGGAGACAGGGTTGGTGGATCAGGCAAGGTAAGGGGTTAACTGAGGTTGGACCTACACAGATAGTGCATGCAGGCACACCTGGCCTAGTGACAAGAGGCCCAAGCACAAGTCCCAAGGAAAAGTTACGCGCAGAGATTATAGCAGAATTTTTATGGCCATTTTTAGCTGTTGCTATTAAAAAACAGGTGGATAAAGAAAGACTGGCGAACCCGGATGGATGTTCCTGCAAATAAACCAGCCAGAAGAAGCTATGTTGATGCATTTAGAGATGTAGTCGTAGAAAACTACATGAAGAGTTTGAGAACCAAAAGAAGCACCCAAGAAGATAATTATGAACTGAATGATTATCTGGACAGCACAGCACACTCAGGAAACAACATATGGTACCAACACATGAAAGAAGTTGGAAGAAGACCGTCAGATGAAGAATGCTTCGTATGTGCACTGCTACCATACAGCATGGGCAAGTCGAAGATCTTCATAACTATTGAAATAGATGTCCTAACTGCACACTGCATAGAGCACCTTGCTTTCTGTAGTACAAGAGGCCAGTTCATGGGTCGAACAGCCTCTCTCAAATGGGCAACTGAAGGGACAAATCCAAATGAAGATGACTATGTTTAAGACATAAAGACAAGAAACAATGCCAAGAGAAAGAATATTGTGATCAGATACAAGAAGCCTGGAGTAAAAGGAACTGGAATAAGAAGAGAATTAAATAAAAAAACGGAAAGTTCCACGACACTCTACAGAAGTCATCCGTAGATGAAAAAACAGAGGCCAGATGCAGATTTGGGGAACTGTCTTATCATCAGATGGTTGGGAAGAAGGAGTAATAATCTGCAGAGACTGGGTAATAATGGGTCACTACCAACCAACAATCGAGAATGCACAAATGTTGTGTATACCATTATGGCCACAACTTGCTAAACTACTGACATGGGTCGAAGACAGAGGAGGACCCCTGCAGATAGTACCAATGGAAAGTTCTAAATTATGCTTCAGGAACAATGGTACAAATAAAAAGAAGGAGAATCAGAACTCTGAACAAATCTTCGATGCACCAGGAATGAATATCGGAACAGCAGTAATCATGGATCATTATTGGGCTTATGGATTCAAGGCCTACATCAGACTGCCTAAAGATTGGGGAGGAATCTGCACATTGGTGAATGTCCATGTTCCTGCGTTGGTAATTCCTAAAAGTTGCCCGAACATTGATAGTTTCCCGAAAGCAGATGCTTATCTAAGGAAGAAGAGATCTGTGGAGCTGATAAAGCAAATGAAGAGAGAGAACTACTTTTCAGCCAAATCATTAGAAGCTTTTGACTGTATTCCATATGAACACAGACTGTTCAGCCAGACTTCTTCAGTGTTCACGTTGATCTTCATGCTAAGGATCCAGGTTGGAGCAAATACCAAGTGGCTTCAGATCACCAGATGGGAATTGCTGCAGACAATTAATACTACTATAAAGGGATACAATGCCATCAGAGAAGAATAGAGAGCTGTAAGATTGATGACCCTCCAGAACAGATACGTCTTGGACATGATCACAGATATGGATGGAGATGTTTGTGCCCGAATCAGAGAATCATGTTGCACATTTATACCTTCTCATGATGATGAGAATGGAACCTTGACAGAGGCCATAGACTTGCTGACAAAACTCCATGGCCAGATGATAGAAGAGGTTGAAGACATTGTTGATGACAGCTGGTTTGGATCACTCTTCTCGTAGGTTCCACAATGGATGGCAGATATGTTCAAATTTCTTGGAGCTTTGTTATTATTAGTGCTGCTTGGATTCTATGTGATCAAGATAATAATCTCACAATGCAAGAAGACAGCAAAAAAAGCCATAGGGATGAATATCATGATTGATGTTGAACCAGGATGGAGGCCTAAAGATCTGACTGATGAAGAAATCAGAGACTTCGTGAAGGCCAGTATCCATGCACCTGAGGGAACAAAGTTCCTGTATCCAAAGGACCATAAGAAATATCTAGGAAGATGGATCTATTGCAGTCCAAGTGGACAGTGCATGCTCATGACATGGAACAAGGATGAGCATGTGAAAACAGCTGGATGCTTGAAGGAAGTCATAAAAATATGGATCCCTAACAAGCATTTCTTCAGACCAGGATGTCTGGATGTAGAAGATGATGTGAGAGTGGTCGATAAATTGCCCAGAGGGGGGAGTGTAGAGGAGGACCCAAATACCCCCACTCCAACTGCCCCGCCTACATTACCTGAAACGTGTGAACCAAAGTATGTGACATATAGTGAATAGGGAAAGCAGCAAAGAGAAGAGTTTGGACTCTGTGCAGTACCCATAAGAATACCTATACCTAAGAGAATATGGGAGGTAAAGTACCCATTGAGGAAACCATACCTGCATCCAAGACAATATGATGGCCATTTGAATGAGATTCTTGAATAAACAAAGAAACTAAATGACAAGGATGAATGATGACGTCATATAAAGTTGAATCGACACCCATATAAAAATACAACAAGACCAGAGAGGCAGATGATTTATAAAGTACAAGAAGGTGCCAAGGATAAATGACATCTTGAGATCAAGATGAAGAGACTTATGCCACAGACCTGATGAAGATACTTAGTTAGTTTAAATGTGTACAGATGCAATGAAACGCAAGCAGCAAAGCAATCATGAAGCTAGCCACATGCTTTTAAATAGATTAGACCGCGGCAACGCCAACATATACATATAAACCTCTAGAGATATATATGGACAACTAAAGGATTTATGTTTCCACTACTTACATAAGCAGTTCTAAACGAAGCAAGAAGGCCTAATTTTAGTGTCGCAGTTGAGAAAAGCAATTGAATTAAACCGAATAAAAGTTCAGCTAAGGAGTTCACTAAACCAAGAAAGCCAAGGTCTTATCAAACTGGATTGGCTGACATTGGATACAATTAACGTGAAAGAACAGAAGCTTCTGTTCAGAGAGGTTCAAGCAAAAACAAAGACATCAGAGGAATATTGAAAATAAAATCAAATACACGAAAAGGCTCAATTTCATGGTGTCCAGTCATGTGATAGAAGGAAGCTGAACGAGCGAGATGATCACACCTATGCACGGAGACCGGCTGGTGCCCATACTCCTTAAATACTCTCAGAGAACAGTACAAACTCAAGGCCAATTTCAAAGCACTAATTGACACTAGACCATTGACGTGATGATGATGATATTTTAATTGGTAGGAAGCTGGTGCTAAGACGAGCTCACCCGCACCTGGCTGTTCAGTCTGTGTGCTGCTAAACATAGGTGTAAAAGTACTGACAGGGGTTAGAAGCCAACCAATTGTAGGGGACCACGTAGTTGAGGGTTCTATAGTGTGTGTAGCCAATAGGACGTTGTACATTTAATGACGTTCATAGTGACCATTTTGAAAGGACGGCTTAGTCACCCCACCTGATGTTAACTATCCAATTACCTCTTTCTGTTACTGTATACAGATATAGAACCTATGCTTAGTTACTCACTTAGAACCAATCTCACCTCCAGGTAGGTTTTTGTAGTTTGCCACGTAGGATGATGTTGGTAATGACGCAGGTCAAAATGTCGATGATGACCAGTTATGGGTATAAGAACCCAGCTTTTTTATGAAGTAGTTAGAGTCAGAGTATAGAGCGATTGCTGATGTTCGTTGTACTCCCTGTTTTAGATACTTGATATTAAAACCGACAAACTTTTGCCAAAATTTGTGTCGTCTTGATTATTGATGTACGAATAAAATCTGCATCCCCATCTATCTCCAGGGAACCGCTACTCATATTAAAGAGCTGGACGGAGCCTCCATTTCAGTGGAACTCTGCCATCGTCCCTATGGCCCCTCTGTGCAATTCTGGCTTTTTGGCGAATAACAGGAAGGCTGTAGAGCTGTCTGAGTCCTTTGAGTGTGGTGAGGGGGTAAATGCAAAGAGAGATGGCAGAGACTGATGCTTTCCCTTTACTCACAGACTGCCAGAGGGTCCTGGTGTATCCTTTTAAAATGTTACCCTCTAGATCGTTGTGCATTTGCTGATACAGCCTGTAAAAATTGCTTACCGTGGCAGGCTGGATCCCTATGTTTATGCTTTTGCTGGACAAATCACCGTCGTTATGGCTCATAGGTGTCGCAAAACACATAGGCCCTCATTACGACCCTGGCGGAAAGTAACTGACCTGACCGCCATAGCGTAAATAGCGTTTCCGCCATTGCACGACGGAGTAAAGTGCGGCTAATTCTGACCCATCGGGCACGAGCACTACGCCATGGCGGAAGTGCAAAGTCCGCGATGGCGGAAATGTCCCCAAAACGCCCCTCACCGCCGTCGTACGGCGCCCTAGGTTCAATTCCGCCACCCATCATAGCGGTCACCGTAATGAGCGGTAATCGCAAAATACGGTGACCGTAAATATACGGAAACGGAAGTAAAAACATGGGCCCGGAACGGGAAACAGCACGCCGTACTCCTATAAAATCAGAATCCCAACACAACCATTAAAAATCCTACCCTGAGACACATCCCAACCCGTTAGCCACCCTAGTGAAAACAATAAAAATGGGAAAAGTTGCGAAAAAAGCGTGCGACCGCAAGCGGCAGGTCCACTTCTCCCATGAGGAACTCACCGTGCTCACAGAGACCCTCCAGGAGAATGCTGCCCTCGTCTTCTAGACGCAAATTACCAGGACGGCACTTGCGAACAAGAAGGCCATATGGGCCCTGGTGGCACAGCGGGTAAGTGCGGTGGGGACCGCACCCCGCAACCCACAGCAATGCAGAAAGCGATGGGACGACTTGCGGATACGCGTACGGAGCATACTATCAGCCAACCGTAACATTGCCACAGCTACCGGGGGAGGATCGGAATCACCCATCAAGTTTACCCCCTGGGAAGAAATCTGTGCCTCCACCATTGGAATGGAGAGTATAGAGGGAGTCGGAGGGATGGAGAAAGGAGTGAAGACATCCGAAGAATCAGGTAGGTGGGCCAAATAAAACAATGCTAAATCCACAATGTCCAATCATGTGAAGTACCATGTGTCCACATAGTGCAACAGAAACACATGTCCAGGAGAACGTCCACATACATTGGCCTGATAGCGCACTTTAAAAGTCACATAAAATACATAAATAATTAAAAATCCTAAAAACACCCTCTACACGTGCAGCATGCACACCCTGACTGCAGGCTGCAAAACAACTGCATCCTCAATCCACACAAAAATGAAACCACCTCCAAGGCCCTGACCCAAATCACCCTCAGGTACCACCCCAATGCATGTGATACATTGCCATTCCAATTTCCACAGACCCATAAATAACGCTCGCCCTCCTTTACTCCAACACAGGGTCCGATTCAAACGACGAGCTTCAGGACACCCCTACCAGCACACCTGCAAAGAGGGCCAAGACCAACGGCCAAAGACCCTCCACCTCAGCTGCACGGATCAAGACACGGCAGCAGCACAAATCAAGTGGCAGCACACAGGAGGGGACTTCAACAGGCACCCCAGCAGGCAGCATGCCCACAACAGCAGCACCACAGGTCCCCCCAATGGATGCCACAGAAGGCACTGCTTCTGGTGGCAGCAGCACCATAGGTGACACTGCATTAATGGCAGCATGCTCCGACACAGAAAACGGTGCTGTCGATGTAGGATCCATCCATGACCTGTCTCAATCCCCCTGTTTGTTTCATCCCGTACACCATGAGGACACCACGCAGGGGCACCCACAAGACGACGACTGGCCATCCCCCACAAGCCCTGTGGCAAGGCAACATGAGGTGATCAGCCCCTCTGTGACACCACCGCAAATGGGCATGGCCCAGCAGAGGCAACAGTCCCTCGACCAGGTGATCGTGCAACAGCAGCAACTGGCCACGCTCCTCAAGGAGCATGCTGATGAATGCGGGGGTACTAAGGCAGCCATAGAAACATCTACTGAGACACTTAGGGCAGAAATGGAGAGAAGTACAGAGACACTAAGGGCACAAATGGAGAGAAGCACCGAGAGCCTGAGGGGGGAACTGCATGCGACGTCCAAAGACGTATGTGCTGAACTTGCCGCTGTGCGCCGTGTGCTCACTGAGCTCTCACAAACCCTTAGGGACATGCATGGACGTGAGCAGGCAGAGACATCATCCGTTGCAAGTTCCGTCCAGGGCAGCCCCCAACGTAGATCAGGGAGGAACCTGCGCTCCACAGGCAGGGGTGCACCTGATACCCGGAGAGGGGGCTTGCAATAGCGTCTGCCCACTGACAATGAGCATCTTTGGACACTGGTGTTCGGGGGGGAGGTAGGAGGGTGGAGGGGGTGTGTTGGGCTTTCTTGGGTGGCGGGTCGATGGGGTGTGTAACATAATTTCACATATGCTATAAACATTTCACAATCATCCAATGAGATGTGTGGACATTGATCTTTGTGTACGAGGCCTTTATAGGCGTACAGTCCATATTGTGCATGTTCCAGACACACACAGTGCCACAAGTCCCGTGTCCATGTATCAGCCACCAGGCGTGAGTGCTAGAAGCATGAATCTATGATAATCTGACGAATTTCACGGCCCTCCTGTGCCTCGCGGACTCCTTGAGGTGCTGCCACATCCCCACCCTCATCATGACCATCTTCAGGTGCTTGCAGTTCTGCGTCAGGGGGCATGGGCACATTTCTACGTACGCACATGTTGTGTAGCATGACACATGCCATGACCATCTTTGCAACCTTCTCATGGCGGTACAGGAGTGCCCCGCCAGACCTGCTGAGGCAGCGGAAACGAGCCTTCAGTAGGCCGAATGCCTGTTCTATGACTACACGGGTACGTGAGTGGGCATGGTTGTAGTCCTCCTCATGCTGGTTCTGTGGGTTCCGGAGTGGTGTAAGGAGCCATCTCTTCAGTGGATACCCGGCATCACCTGTATGTGGACAATAAAGGATGTTTGTGGAATGACATTGCTACGTACGCACCCCCCCCCCCTTCCTGCCAGGTCATTGGCGCATCACATACCCCACATCATCATGCATGAAATGAGACTCACCGAGTAGCCAGGATCTGTTCCCTGCGTGACGCTCCATGTAGCGTGGAATTGTAGAGTTCCTCAAGACCATATAATCATGGGTTGATCCAGGAAATCGGGCACAACAATGTGTAATGATCCTGTTGGAGTCACACACCATTTGTACATTAAGAGAATGATATTGTTTTCGGTTGCGGTACTGGAGCTCCATGGCATGTGGGACAACCAATTCCACATGGGTGCAGTCGATGGCACCAATGCAACCCGGTATGCCGGCAAGTGCATGGAATCCCACTTTTGTGTTCGTAATTTCCTGCTCCGAGCGTGGTAGAGAGATGTAGTCGTCTGCGTGCTTCAGGAGGGCATCGAGCACTTGCAATAGTGTCCGTGACAACAGTGGCTGTGAAATGCCATGCAACTGTCCGACTGTGTGCTGGTAGGTGCCTGTGGCCAGGAAGTGCAGTACAGACACCACCTTCAGTAGGGGTGGGATGGCGGTTGGGCTATCTATCATGCTGACAAGGTCAGCGTGTGTCATGTCCACAATGGCAGTTATGGTGTCCCGGTCCAAACGGTAGAGGGTGTGGATCTGCTCATCAGTGAGGTTGAACGGATGAGCTTGGAGGCGTGGGATTGCGGGCTGCCTGCGTGGTGGTAGTGGCTGTGCTGGTGGGCCTTGCTGGCCCTGCCTTGCCCTCCTCCTCCTCCTGCGTCTCCTCTGTGCGGCCGGTTGTTGTAGTAGTTGGTGTTCGTCTTCTTCTTGAAGTTGGAGTACTTGCAGTGCTATCAGGTCCCCCAGGGCCAACATCGCTAGTCCTGCCGGTAGCATTTTGGAGTGGGTGTGGTTGTGGGAGGGGGTTGGGTGTGCAATTTATGTGTTTTCAGGCAGTATAGCCTCCACCTGTGGTGATTCATTCCACCTGTGCAAGCTGCAATCCCCTTTGGGCGAGCACGTCCCGCACACAACGCTGCAATTTGACGCATGGCATCTTGCTATTACAATCATGTATTTAATCCCGATGGCAGTGAAATATTGGTTCATATGTTCATTCTGCTATGGTCCCATTGTTTGACATACTATCTTTACAGTCGCGAACAAACTTGTGAAGGGTCAGTGGAATGTAGTACTCGATTAACGGTGGACCCTCATGCAGCACTGTACCGAGGTTCACCGACGGGCGGGGCGTCCCATTTGTGAGTGAAGCCAGTTGCCATTTTCACACACTGCCGCACTACATGGATGAATTTGTGATTTCAAGCGGTCACAGATGCATTTTCGACGTGATGTTGCAAATGAGGAATTCGAAGGACAGCGCTTTCGGTTTTCAGCTAGCGGCGAGGAGACGCCCACAGGTCTGACTGCAGATATAAAGTTCTATTGTTTAATGTCCTTCGGACAGGGGCCATGGCGAGAATGCAATGATTGATATGAATAGTATGGGATGCGCAATAGCGTAGTGGACGATAAGGCCGGACGTTCCCAAATACATGTTACTTCACAACACTGGAATTCCGGGCTGGAGCACAGTGGATTTTGCAGACTGCATTACGCACAGACTCAATGGAAATTTCACATGTTATGTGAGTAAATAATCAGGCGTTTTCATACCGGGATGAGGGAATGATGTATGGATGCATGGACAGATGATTTAAGTGAGAGTTTGCCATGTACATGGCTTTTTGGAATCTATCCACTTCCCCTGCGCTATGTGATGCAGAGCTGCCATAGTGGGACCATCGTCTATCTGCCCTTGTTGAACCCTCCCTGTCTCGACGCGCCTTCAAACACTTGTGTCTATGCACGTTACTAATCCCATCTAATGGATTCTGTTTTAACAGACGCATGCACACAAAGACTCGTTTGTAATAGTGTTTTCACCTCGATTTATATAGTTATGATTCGCAAGTGATTTTTGGGTGTGAATAATCCTTTTGAGTGGGCTAGCATGCATATGGCTGTAGATTTAGTGTGATCATTGAAGTGAGTAATTCAAATGAAGTTCTGATGCCCATACTATTCTTTTTCATTTCATTTGGGTGACAGGTATCTCCTCCCCTTTTGCCGCTGCCATCTGTATGCCACTCCTGCAGATGGCTTTTACTCCCGACACCTGCTGCTTCGTGTTAATCAGTGGAGCACCATTACGATCTTATGGGACGATCGCCAATGGGCCACATGCCCTTACGCAGTACTAGTGGCTAGGAGCAACATATCGACCTTTCAGCTGGACTAGTGCCTACCTAATGGGACGGCCCTGCGGTTCTAGGCGCTTCCATGTTGCCTTTTTGAACGTGAATGTAGCCCCTGTGTACCATGAAGGAACAGGGCGTCACACAAGAAGACGCTGGTCATTTATTGCGGATGCAGCCCACAATAATGAAATATATTTTGGAGTTCATGACCTAATGGCTGTATGGGCTTGGTGATTTTGTTGTGCATTAAATTTCTATTATGATATTAACCGTGTAGCGTTATTCTTTGCAAGTAATGTAGCATATTGCTATTTGTGGAGCGATGTATTGTGAGAAGATCTGCATTGGGTTCCGGCTTCTGAGTATAGTTGCGTGGTACTGTACTGGGCGCGTTTGCCTACGAAGCCGAGTGAGGTCAGGGATAGGGGCTGCCATTATGACTGTTTTAATGATGTCATGCTCAGGGGCGGGGGATTAGCTTTTGTGTAACAGATGCCGGTCAGCCAGGTGGATTGGTGGAATGATGTGATTATCAGAATATGGCTGGTCACAGGTGCCTGTGTTTGCGTGCGTTTCTTGGAGGGAGACTGAGGTCATGTCCATTGGAATAGCTTCTGTATTCGTGCCATCTGTGCCCTGCAGCTCCCATTGGCCCCTCTTGAGATGGGCCTGGCTGCTCAGTCACTCTGCCAACTTGTGTGGTACATGCTTATGCTGATGGTTGGTTTGTTTACTGGCAAGAGTACAGGGCTGGTGCAGTCTCCCTCAGGATACTGCTTTGAATGTTGCCTTACACTGGTGTCAAGCGATGGGGGCCTGTTGTTGTTTTGTCTCATATTTCAGTTCATATTGCTGTACTTTAACCTTCACATGCCTGTGCTGCATCAGTACGGCAATGGTGACATGGCAAATATGGATGGCCACTCACAAGGCACTTGGAGCCCCTACATTCATTTGTTCGTTGGCATGCATGGGTGACTTGTACATTTCACTGGTTGCATTGTGTGACTTCATTGCACCTACGAGGAGTTGTGCAATGTGGCCAGGGAGTGGTGTACAGGCACTCAGTAGGGCCATTTACGGTTGGTTCGCGTTGCCGTACTTCTCACCATGGCGGAATGGTACTTTCCGCCATGCTTGATGGCGTTAGGTAAATGTCCGCTAGGGTCAGAATTCGCGTACCGTTGCGCCATGGTGGTAATTACGGTTTTGCATGGCGCGCGTGCGCGTACTTGGTGCAGTTAGCGTTGGCGTTCACTACGGTGTCGCTAATGGCATCGTACTTTACGGTGACGGGTCATAATCGCACCGAGCGCTATTCGATGGCGGTATTGCA